>NC_050577.1:176319085-176644629 GCF_011100635.1 Trichosurus vulpecula
CCCACTGGACAGCTCATACTACTCACAGGTTGTGGTTTCTCCTTCATTCTGGAAAAGGACAATGCCATCAGGAAGATGACACTATGACTTGCAAATGAATTGGATTTAAATGAGGGAGAGCTGGGCAAAGTCACCAACCTCACTTTCTCTTCCAGAGCCATCTGGGTCTAGTGGCCAAATACAGATCAGGACAACTGGAGATGGCCCACAATGCAGTGGGAGACCTTGGCCTTTTTTTTCCTTTTTTTAAATCTTTTTATTAATTAATTATTTTTAGTTTTCAACATTCACTTCCACAAGATTTTGAGTTCCAAATTTTATCCCCATTTCTTCCCTCCCCCCACCCCAAGACAGCATGCATTCTGATCACCCCTTCCCCCAATCTGCCCTCCCTTCTATCACTCCCCACCTCCTTCTCTTATGCCCTTCCCTTCTATTTTACTGTAGGGCAAGATAGATTTCTATACCCCATTGCCTGTATATCATATTCACCATTTGCATGTAAAAACAATTTTTAACATTTATTTTTAAAACTTTGAGTTACAAATTCTCTCCCTTCCTCTCTCCTCACCTCCCCGCATTGAGAAGGCAAGCAATTTAATATAGATTATACATGTGTAGTCATACAAAACACTTCCATAATAGTGATGTTGTGAAAGACTAACTATATTTCCCTCCATCCTATCCCACCCCCCCCCATTTATTCTATTCTTTCCTTTGACCCTGTGCCTCCTCAAAAGTGTTTGCTTCTGATTACCCCCTCCCCCAATCTGCCTTCCCTTCTATCATCCCCTCCATTTCTTTTCCCCCCCTGCTCTCCTGTAGGGTAGGATAGATTTCCATACCCAATTGAGTGTGTATTTATTCCCTCCTTAAGCCAAATCTGATGAGAGTAATGTTCACTCATTCCCTTTTACCTCCCCGTCCACTGTAAAAACTTTTTCTTGCCTCTTTTATGTGAGATAATTTACCCCATTCCACCTCTCCCTTTCTCCTTCTCCCAGTACACTCCCCTCTCACCCCTTAATTTTCTTTTTTAGATATCATCCCTTCATATTCAGACCTTGGCCTTCTAAACCACAACCTATGAGTGGTCTGAGCTGCCCTCTGGGGACCCAACTGGCCAGTTTCATTTAGGCAACTTAGCTCCTCTCATCCCTTCTCCTCTGCTCTGCTCTCTCCACATTGGGTATCAAGACCGGTTGAGGGTGTTTTGCCCAAAAGAAGGTAAATTTTGAAGTCTGAAACCTACCTAGATATCTTGGTGTTTACTGGCTGTATTGCCAATGCAATATTCACAGCGCCAATGGTGGCTATGGATATGCTGGCGT
Source organism: Trichosurus vulpecula (assembly GCF_011100635.1). Lineage (NCBI taxonomy): Eukaryota > Metazoa > Chordata > Mammalia > Diprotodontia > Phalangeridae > Trichosurus > Trichosurus vulpecula. Next base: position 176,320,417 of record NC_050577.1, read on the forward strand.
AGTTCTGAATCACAAAATATAACAGACTCTCTATATGGAAGACAGAACCAAAACATTTATTCAAACACCAGAAAGCCAAATCCCAGCACCAGAAAACCAGAACCATCACAGCAACAAAGAAATCCATACACAATAACAATGCATGGGGCACTGCCATTCCCAAGCCCTCCCCCTGCTAGGGCCTTCCCACAAACAAACAGTCACAGCACAGCTGCCTGCCTGCTTCCTCTCTCTCCCTCGGCTCTAACTGCTCTGACCAACTTCCTCCATTCTGCTCCACCCTTCCGGCTTTACCTGTTCAACAAGCTCCTCCCACCACAGGCTTCATGTAACTTAGGCTTCCATGTGATTTAAGGAGGTCACATGGGCCAATTAATGGATGGAAAGATTCTCAAATTAAGCAAAAATACATTAACAATACACTGGCTAGAGTTCTTTCTTAAAGACCATGCCTTAAATCCAATTCACTCTGATTCTCATGGATTGGCCAACAATAGGTCCCTACCCAAGCACCACTTACTGGTTATTATTTGGGCCCTGATGACTCAGAGCAAAAGTAAATAGTGACTGTTTCTCTTTTGGCCAAAAACCCTGGTATCTTTCCCTCCCTGTCTGATTTTTTTTTTATTAAAAGAGCCATCTTTTAATCTAAGAGCTCACTTCTTAAACAGCCCTAATCACTGAATGGGCATCGCCTCAGTCAAAGTGAGAATGTAGCTCAAAAGACCTTAGCTTTAAAAAGGCCAAGGTCTCCCACTGCATTGTGGGCTATCTCCAATTATCCTTTGAATCCGGAGAAAAGAAAAGGAAGATAGTCAAAAATGTAGAGAGGAGTTTCTCTGTGGAGGAAGGAAAATGAGGGAGCCCTAGTTAGATGGCCTCCATTTTCTCAGAAAAGGAAGAGGGAAAGTTATCTGCTGAGAGAGTTGGCGGAATTGGGGCTTGGAAAGAGAGATTTTCAAAATTCTATTAAGGAATAATAAGACTGATGTGCAATAATGAGGGCTTAGTAGAGATAAGATAATATTGCTATATAATAGATCCTGTTATCATGGTTGTATAACTTCCTCTAGCAGTATTCAGCAGGGTGGAAGTAGGAGCAAAGAAGATGGAGGGATGGTGGAAGAGGGGCTATGGAGAAGAATTGAGGATTGGCGAGGGATGAATGGCAGAAAGACAAAGTGGTAAGGGACTAGATAATTGAAGGGTCAAGACAGGGAAGGCAGAAATATTGATCTTGGGGAGTCATAAGCAAATATGAATGATAAATGCAGTTGTTTTGATTGAAATATGCACGAATCAATAAACATGGATATAGAATGTGATTAGAAAAATTAAAAAGACTTTAGGACATCTCTCTGTCAAACAATGCGGTCTTATACACAGTGTAAGTTCTAGTCTCAACAACTTAAGAAAAACTAAGAATTTGGGTCCCATATGATAGCTGTAAAATATATTAAGTGTTATTTTAACTGATGTCATAGAATTTTAGAGCTGAAAGGAGCATTGGTCAGCATCTAGTACAGGCCTCCCATTTTCAAGATGAGGAAACTGAGGCCCATAGATAAAAGGTGACTTGTCCAATGTTGTACAGAAGTGATTAGAACTTGCCTATCCTTCTTGCTGCTGTACCCCGCGGACTGAGAAAGGATAATAACAGTAATAGCCACTGTATAGTGCTTCAGGTTTACAAACTGATAGACAAGCATCTCATTTGAGATAAACAGTACATGTGCCATAAATAGCACGGGTATTATTTTTCCTGTTTTACAAATGAGGAAACTGATATTCAGGTTAAATGACTTGGCCAAGGTCACACAGTTAATAAGAAAGCTGAGATTTGAACCCAGGCACTCCAAGTCCAGTGTACAAATGAGATATTTTCCTATTCTTTTGATCTCTTTTGGGTACAGGCCTGGCAGTGATATAGATGGGTTAAAGGCATACAATGTTTAGTAACTTCTTGCATATAATTCCAAGTTGCTTTCCAGAATGGTTGTACCTATTTATAGACGCACACTGTCTCTCCAAGGAAGACCTTAAAAGAATTTTTAAGCCTTAAGAGGATAAAGCTAGTAAGACAGGGTCAGCCCTAATCTTTCTACTAGCTGACAGATACTCAAGACTATCAGCATTAAAGAGACCCATTAAGAGAGAATATGATCAGGGTGCAGTGAGTAGAGCACCCGTCCTGGCGTCAGGAGGACCTGAGTTCAAATGAGGCCTCAGACACTTGACACGTACTAGCTGTGTGACCTTGGGCAAGTCACTTAACCCCAATTGCCCTGCCAGAAAAAAAAAACAAAGAAAACCAACGATAACAACAAAAAAAGAGAACATGATTACACATAGAATACGATCATATCAATAGAAGAAAAAACCTTTGACAAAATACAACACCTATTTCTATTTTAAAAAAAATAGGACAAGGGAATAAATGAACCTTTCCTTCAAATGATAAATAGTACATATCTAAAATCAAGAGCTACTATTATATATGAGAGATAAACAAGAATCCTTTCCCATAAAACCAGAAGTAAAATAAAGGTGTCTATTGTCACCACTTCTTTTTGATATAGTACTAGAAATTCTGGCTATGGCAAGGATATAAGAAAAAGAAATTGAAGTAATAAGCATAAGTAAAGAAGAAATAAAATTATCACTTTCTGCAGATAGCCTGATCAATTAAAATCAACTAAAATTAATTGAAATGATAACCAGCAAATTTTCAGGATATAAAATAAAACTACACAAATCCACATTTCTCTATGGTATCAACAAAATGCGGCAGGAAAAGATACGACTATAGATGATATATAATATTTGAGAATCTACTTAAGATATACCTATAAATATACAACTACAAACCACTGAAATAAACAAATTAAATTGGAAAAATATTAATTGTTCATGGGTAGAACGAGTTAATGTAATAAAAATGACAATACTAATGAATTTATACTTAGTGCCATATCAAACTACCAAAAGGAGTACTTTATAGAACTAGAAAAACAATAATAAAAGTTAAACATGAAATATTTATTTTCCGAAATTCATGAAAAAATAAAGAATTTTTTAAACGGATAGAATATAGAGGCAAGAAAAGTCAAGCGTCTCAAGGGCAATAATTTTTTCAAATAGGAATGAAGGGGCCCAGCAGTGCCAGATCTCAACTATACTACAAAACAGTAATTCTCACACTAATTTGGTGCTGATTAAAAATAGATCAATCAGTGGAACAGATTAGATATACAATACACAGAAGTAAATGAATCTAGAAGCTTAGTAAAAACAAAGACACCAGCTACTAGATAAGGTCTCACTACTTGATAAAAAAAAAAAAAGAAAGAAAGAAAACTTGTCAGGAACTTTGGACAGAAGGCAGAAATTGGATTTAGATAAACACTTCACATCTTCTACCAAGAGAAGCTCTAAATGGATACATGACTTAAATAAAAGGGATCACCCCACAAACAGATTACAGAAACATGTTTAAAAAAATACCTATTAGTTCAATGGATGGAAAATTTCATGACCAAAGAAGGGATGGAAAGGACCACAGAAGTGAAAATGAGTAGATTTGGTTACATAAAAATAAAAAGGTTTTTTGCATAAACAAATCCAATAAAGCCAAGATTAAAAGAGAAACAATAAACTGAAAGAAATCTTTGCAACAAGTTTCTCTGATAAAGGTTTCATTTCCAAGATATGTAAAGAACCAATTTGAATTTATAAGAATTAAAGCTATTCCACAATTAATAAATGGTCTGAGCAGGCATTTCTCAAGAAAAGAAACATAGTCTTTCTATAGCTATATGAAAAAGTACTTCAAATCACTACTAATTTTTTTAAATTAGTACTATTTAAAGAAATGCAAATTAAAGCAATTCTGAGTTTCTACCCCAAACCTATAAGGGTAACAAAGATGACAAAAAAAATGATAAATAGTGAAGTAGCTGATATATTGTTAGTGTACCTGTAAATAGGTACAACTCTTCTGGAAAGCAACTTGGAATTATGCTCAAGAAGTTACTAAACATTGTATACCTTTTACCCATCTATACCACTGCCAGGCCTGTACCCAAAAGAGATCAAAGAAATAGGAAAATATCTCATTTGTACAAACATTTATAGCAGCTCTTTTTATGGGGGCAAAAAACTAGAAATTAAAGGAATGTCCCTCAAGGAATGGCTGAATAAATTTTTATATGGTTATGATGGAATGCTATAATGCTGTAAGATACAAATTATTTCAAAGAGACATATAAGTAGAACATCAAAATTAATATTGATAATATGATTATATATTAATAATATATAATTTTAATGATATATAACCTAAAATCAATATTGATACTGACACATAGATACAATAGGATATCAATATTCATATCAGTAAAATGAACAATTTTGAAGTTTTTATGAAATGATAAGAATGAAAGGAGCAGAACCAGGAGAGCAATTTATACAATAACTGCAACATTGTAAAGAAAACTTTGAAAGATGTAAGAAATATGATCAATACCATGACTGTCCATGATTCCAGAGGACTAATGATAGAACATGCTTTCTACCTCCTGACTGATGGATGATGGCTTTAGAATGCAGAATGAAATATATATATACACACACACTATATACGTATACATATATGTACATATATACACACATGCATATGCGTATAGGTGTGTATGTATGTATAGGTATATATATACACACCTATACATATATGTACATATATGAATTAATAAAATAATTAATAAAACAGATTTTTATTTTGCTTTACTATGCATATTTCTGACAAAGAATTTGTTTTCTTTGTTTTTCTTTTCTCTTTTTAAATGGAGTGAAGTATGACAGGAAGAGATGCCTGTTCATTAAAATATAAAATAGTATTTAAAATAGCGAGGTAGGAGGGCTCCATCTGTGGAATGTTGCATGCATCTTCAGATGAGGTGACTAGTTTTGCTTAAATGTTTATAGTATTTTGTCAAAAGATAGTGCTCACCGAGTGTTGAAAATCTGAAAATGTACTGTAAAAGCAAAACACAATAAAACAAACCAAAAAAAAGAAAATTGGGTGAACGAAAAAAACAACTTCAGGAAAAAAAATACGTGCCTCTAAAACCATGCTAAGTCTAGGCCTTTGTTTGGATCTGGAATAATGAAAGACACTTTGAAAATAAGAAAAAAGACAGCAGGTCTGGGGAGGGGGTGTAGTAGAGGGGGACAAAGGAAATGATTCAATACTAGATTCAAGTAGATGAAGGTCAGCCAAAGGTCAAAGCCAGGAAATCACAAAGGCAAACAATCCAGTGAATTAGCAGGTCATAAACAGAGTCTGAGAGCAAAAAGAAGTTGGAAGAAGAATCTTGGGGGAGCAAGGTCAGGAACTAAAGAGGAAGAGGTATGACTCATCATCAGTAGACTGACAGTTTATTTCAAATAGTGAATCATATCCTTGACAGCAGTGGCCACACTGGCAATGCCTCCCCCAGCCCTCATAGCTGCAGCTATACATACATTGGCTCAGAATAGATGGCTTCTTGACGTCCTTTTCAGAACTACTATTCTAAGTTAATGCTGTAAGAAATATGCGATATCTAATTGAGACGTGGTTCATATAGCAGGGAGGTTAAAAATGCTGCTTGTTTAACCCACTATAATTACCGTAAAATAAACAGTGCTGTCATTTCTGGTCCCACCATTGTGCAAACCATTTAATTACGTGCATATGACTTAGCAGTAACACAGTATCAGTGTTTCCAGTCTTGAGTAACTCAGTTCTACTTCCCTTGTGTGCCTTTCCTCCTGGTTGCCTGAATTGTGCCTTCTCGCTCCTGTAAAGTGATAATCAGAGAGGTGGGTAACAGCACTGGCCCATTGAATCATTAATTTATCGATTTAACAAACATTTATTAAGTACCTACTGGCTCCAAGGCACTGTGCTAGGATAAAATGATACAATAAAGAACTTGTTTTTAAGGAGTTTACCATCTATTACAGAGGAAAGTTGCACAACAGTAGTGATGACATGAGGAATAATGACATAATTGCAAAGTCCTAACAAAGCATTTGTGAGGTATTTGAGGAACAAGAGATCTCTTTTGGCAGTGAAGCTGAGGCAGTGGGACTTAGGAGCCAAGAAAACCTAGAGCTGATTTCTACCAGGAACTTGCCATGGATTGGGGGGCATTTTCTTGCTATGGATCTGGGAGGAAGCTAGTGGCACAGTGGATAAACATGACCTAAGAGGTCATCTAGTCAAATGCCCTCATTTTAAAGACGAGGAAACTGAGCCACAGAAAGGTTAAGTGAGTTGTCCAGGGTCACTCAGGAAATAAGTAGAAGGGCCAAGATTCAAACCTTCTAACTCCAATGGAGATTTGGACGATTAACTGCCATTGGAAAGAATCTTTGAGAGATATGGATGATTAACTGTCACTGAAGAGCCTATGACTCTAGTCAGACTTTTACTTATCAACCTTCCATGAGAAAACAAATTCTGACTTCCAATCAACTAACAAATGGAATTTTATACCATAACCTCTTTGCAAATTGGAGACTTCTTGTCCTTAATTGATTTGTTGACATATAAGCAAATGGTTTAGCTATTATTTATATATTAGAAGTATTTGGTCTGACCTACTTATCTCTGTGTCAAGTTTACACAAATCTTGAAGTTGCCAGACCATTCAATCACATCTACTTGGTACCTACTGGCACCTCAAGGCAGTGACACTGAAGTAATACTCTTGGCTTGGATCTTACAAGTGTAGTTAAGAATGACCTCAAATCCCCTCCTCCCTCTCCCCCTCCCCCAAATGCCCAATTTCATCTCTAATAGAATTAAACTCCTTGAGGGCAGGAGCTATCTCTTGGCTTGTTGGGATTTTTTTTCCTATCTTCAGTATCTGGTATAGTCCCTGGAACTTAATAAATGTTAACAATATTAATAATAAATATTAATAACTTAATTTTGAAACTTGAGAAATGCTTGTTGACTGATTAATTGACCTCAGGTGATGAGTCTCTAGACTAGCCATACCCATACCTTCATTCCAGAAACCCAGGTAAGTAGTGAAGGAGGCAAAGAATGGAGAAAATTCTGCATTTATTAGGGCTTTAAATTTGCCAAGAGTTTCACCTTCACCATTCCCAGAAAATTAGTCCAATTTTCCCAAGGCACAAATTGTTCCCTGAGAGTAATTTAGTTGCACTGGGAAGTACATTTCATTCCTGAATGGTTCTGGCTGTTGCTCATGGCCTTATTCTTACTGCAAAAGCATAGTGGACACTTAACCCCAGTTGCCCTGCCAAAAAACAAAAAACAAAAAAAAAGCATAGTGGAGTCTTCCAAACATTTTAAAAAGCCACTGTCTTCAAAGGGTTCAACATGTCCAGGGTGAAAGTTTTGCCCTCAGAAATGTCTGTTATCATTGACAGGTGAACCAGATATACTTCCCCAGGAGCGTCATGGGTGCTACCTGCACACTTCCCACGTCCTGTGCAGTTTTGTCCTTTTTAGCTTCTTGTCTCTACAGTTCCTGACCTCTGAATTGCCTGCTCCTAGTGGTCTGTCCTATTTTGCAGGTTGGAGTGTTAGCTCCCTTGAGGTCAGGGATGGAACCTAGCAATACCTTTTATATACTCTAAGTACAGTAGCACTACTCTTCCCCACCTTCTCATCTCCCTTTTATGTGTTGTCTTCCCCTATTAGAATGTAAACTCCTTGAGGTCAGGGACAATATTACTTTTATTTGTATCCCCAGTAGATTAGCAGTTGTGGTCTTTCCCAGGCACCCATGAATAATGACTAGAACTGTGTGTTATTTACAATAGCACTGACCTTCCTATAAGAGGATCTTCCACCCCCTCCTTGCTTAGTAAGTCCTAGATTAACCTTGGGGAAGAAAGCAAGGAGGGTGAGGAAAAATTAACTTTTAGAAATAAGATTTCATCCTGCACCTAATATCTAAGTGTCTGGGCATCTTCTCTCCACCTGAAGGCGTTAGACGTGAACATAGGAATCTAGGTTCAAGGTCCCACTTTGGACAATAACTTTTGGCAAGTCCCTTTGCCACTCACTGACTCTAGGTTTCACCCTCAATGGGTACCAGATCGAGTTCAGAAGACCTTGGCTTGAATCCCCACTCTACTGCTTGCTCTGTGTGACATTGGGCAACACCCCTAACCTCTCTCTGAACCTGTTTCCTCATCTGTAAAATGAAAGGATTGCATTAGACGGCCTCTCAGGTCTCTGCAAACTCTAAATCTATGATGCTATTATCCCATGAATATCAAACATCATGAATATCATGAACACCAAGTTCTGGAGGCCGGATCTCCAAAGGCAAGACTGGAGAACTGAGATCATTCTCCAAACCATCTGATCCCAGGACTAGTCCTAAGCAAAATTAAAAGAGGTTTCTTGACACCTCCTTCCTTGCCCTTACTCTCCTCCCTTTCCCTACCTACCCAGAGCAAGCTACCACCTTTTTTTCTTCTCTGGGAACCCACTGCTTTCATATTTGCCTTGGGCCTCCCTATTGCTGAAGATAAACAAAATTATAACATAGGGATAATAGACTATAAAGTCGTAAGGAACTTTAGAGATAAATCCTTTAGTCTGTACTCTACATTTTATAGATGACCAGAAAAAGGAAATTATTTACTTGCCTAAGCTCAGTTATAGAGGTGGCTAGTGATAGATGAGGGCCTGGAACTCAGATTACCTGACCCCATTCAAGGAGCACCACATTGCCTTCCTCATAGCATTCTTAAAATGTTAGAGTATACTAGGTCTATACCCCAAAGAGATAAAAAAAAAAAGAAGAGGATACATCCATACAAAAATATTTAGAGCAGCTCTTTTGGTGGTGGCAAAGAATTGAAACCTGAGGAGATGCTCATCAATTGAGGAATGGCTGAACAAGTCGTGGTACGTGATTGTGATGTAATATTATTGTTCTGAGAAATGATTAGCAGAATGCTTTCAGAAAAACCTGGAAAGATTTATATGAACTGATGCAAAGTGAAGCAAGCAGAAAGAGGAGAATATCGTACACAGTAACAACAATATTGTAATGATAATCAAATTGTAAAAGACTTAACAACTTTGATCAATATAATGATCCGTGACAATTCCAAAGGATTCACGATGAAAAATGCTATCCACCTAAAGAAAGAGAACTAATGGACTGAGAGTAGACTGAAGTATTTTTCTTGCTTTTTTCTTTCTATTTTTCTTGCTTCCCGCCCCGCCCGCCCACAACATGGTTAATGTGGAAATGTTTTGCACAACTTCATATGTATAATGGGTATCATGTTTCTTGCCTTTCAATGGGTGGGGGGGGGAGGGAGTAGAGGGAAAGAGAGAATTTGGAACTGAAAATAAAAATTAATAAACATTTTAAATGGTTGTGGTGGCAAGCAGGGCAGGACTTTTTGCTGTTTTTTCTTTTTGAATGTTTCTCAGCACTGGGGCAATCGAGTGCCTTTGACTGAGTCTTGCCTTTGTTTCATTCAAAAGTCTTTGATGACTTGCTTGGGTCACAAGAAAGCCTAAGTCACATGAGTTTGAGTCACATGGTTGTGATGTTCTCTGACCCTGAAGAAGTGTATATATACTCTGAGGTTAGCATTTTGCTTTGGGGGCTCACTCACTGGAAGACTGTTCCTGTGATTTGGCCAGACAAGACTCTGGGTAGCCATTAAGGGCCTCCCTCCGGCTTTGAAAACCCAGAAATTGGTGCTTCTGTCTCTGGTAGCTACACGTGTTTTGATATGGTCAGACAGAAGCCTGTCAGTTGATTTCTGTTATTTTGTCTGTTTGTAATTTCTGTTTTTATTTGCTCTGAAGTTCAGGATGCTGACTTTTTCCCCTGAACTAAATGAGTGATATATGTATGTTTAGTTAAAGTAAGATTGTTAACCCCTTAAAGTTGCTTTCCTAAGAAAAGCAGATCAAAGAACGTGTGCTAGCAGCCCTCCTGTGTGCTGGTGTTGCTGGTCTTACACCTCTACAGCAGCTGCTAGCAGCACTGTTGTTACAATGCTATAGCATATCATACCTAGCCTCTCTCAGGAATATTTTAACATTAGCTAAGAAAAGACAATGCTTAACCTAAAGGAATCTATCTTTAATAGGGGAATTTTGGACACAGTGGCACCACTGTACTGGGAATCAGAAGACCTGGGTTCAAGTCCCTGATCCTGCCACTAGTCCTGTGTCCTTGGCAAATCTCTTAAGGTTTGTGAGTTTCATTTTTCCTCCTCTGCAAATGGAGGACATTATTTGTGAAGCTTTTAACACAGTGCTTGGCACATTAATAGATGCTACAAAAATGCTAGCCATGTTGATGATGATGATAATGACTACAATGATGATGATGATGGAGGAAAGTATCAGGAGACAGGGGAGGTCTGAAGGGAGCCTAAGGTACCATCTGAAATACAAGAGCTGGTGGTAGCACAATTGATGGGCATAGCATACTTGTACTTGGTTTCTGAGAAAAAGGAAAATAAACAACAGAAGGGCATTGAAAAAAGAAGGTAACCTATTGAGAGAGAGATGGTGAACTCACGGTGAACGCAGGCTGACACATGTCTTGGATGTGACAAATGAGGGAATTTGTTTTGACTATGAATATTTGTAACAGATTTTTTTCTTTTCTTTTTCAGCAGGAGAATGGGAGCAGAGAAGGAGAGAAAACAGATTTTTGTTCATGGGATGGGGAGGGAAGAAATTTTTTTAAAGAAAGGAAGAAAAGGCACCCAAAAAGAACTTCACCTGGCTCATGACATGGTCTAGATATGCTGGAACCATCTTTTTCCAGGCCTTATCCAAGGAACTTGGTCTCTCTCCTATGTTTTAGAAACTTTGGAGAATGAATGGGTTTTGTTCTGGCTTTTCAGAGAAGCATCTTTAACTCAAATGGCTGCTTAAGTGAGTCAGAGGCAGGGAGGGCCTCCAGTTTACACCAGCTGGTACTTTTCCATCCGTTCCCCTGGATTACATAACAGTGCACATTTTTAGAAGCTTCATTCTCACTGCAGTGACTTTTGAGCTGCATCCTCAGCCTCCTGGTCCCCAGGCTTTCAACATTTCTGACTCAGCAAGACTATTTATTGTCTTTGAGATCGTGGAGAGTCTGGTGGAGATTTAGGGAATGCATTTTGTTACAAGATTGATAAGCAGGAAACAAGTTTCATAAATCACCCTGAAGTCTCTCGCAAAACCTTGAGTCTTTTTTTTTAACTAGGCTTGTGACTTTTTTGTTTATTTGTAAGGAAACTTCCACTGGACCATGAAGATCAGCATTTGCTCTGCAACATCTAAGTTTAGAGAATTGCCTGGGGTCTTTAGACAGTAAGTGACTTGCCCAGGGTTCACACAGCCAGTAAGTATCAGAAGCAAGACTGGAATCCAAGTCTTTCCCTCTCAGGCTGTCTCACTCTCATCCTCTCACCACACCACACCCCATCTAGAAGATATGCATGGGATGGGTTCTTGGCAGAGATTTATAATGAAAAGAGTCTGGTTTTGGAGAGTGGGGAGTTGGATTTAAATCTCTCATCTACTACTAACTATCTAGGTTACCCCCCCAACAAGTCACTTAAACTGTCTAGGCTTCATTTTTTACATCTATAAAATGAGGGGATCAGGCTTAACAGCCTCTAAGAGCCCTTGCTGCTTAGAATCAATGGTCCTATGATTTAGTGAGTTTCTTAGCATGGTACCTGGCACAATAGTGGGTGCTTAAGAAACTCTAGCTGACTGCCTGACATATAGGCTATAAGGCCTGGTGATTTCATAAATACAGACAGGTAAGTCCTCATAGAACCACAGGACTTTTGAGGTAGAAGGGACATTAGGAAAACCTAGTCCAATCTCATTTTACAGATGTAAAAATTTAGGTTCAGTAAAATGAAGAGACTTGCCTAAAACCATACAGTTAGTCTATAAAGAAACATTTATGAAGTGCCTACTATGTGCCAGGCACTGTGCTAAGAACTGAGGCTACAAAAGAAAGGTAAAAAACAGTCCCTGTCCTCAATGAGGTCACACTCAAATGACAGGAGACAATATGCAAACAACTACGTACAAACAAGCTATATGCAGAATGAATTGGAAACAGTCAATGGAGGCTAGACATTAGAATCGAGGGGGATTGGTCGGGAAAGGCTTCCTGTAGCAGGTGGCATTCTTAGCTAGAACCCAAAGAAAGCAAGGGAAGCTAGTAAAGGTCAAAGCCAGGATGAGAATGCTGATTACCAGCTCTTTTTTCCAATATATCACAGTGATCCCTACCCTTTGCCTCCAAATATCTGCCCACCTGATCAAGGAGACTGTCTGTCATCCCATAATTAGAATTAAGCTTAAAATACAACTCTCTTTGAGACTTGGAACTGACAAGTTCACACTGAGATGAAATAATAACTATCCAGATATTAGGAGACACCCTGCTTTCTAGAGCTAAGGCCCAGCAAGAAAGCTGAGCTTGGCATAACAACAATCCTTTGTGCTCACTCTCTGGATGATCTTGCCCTCTTTCAAAATGACATAATTATTATATTGCTTTGACCAGCACCAGGTGTTTTCCAAGCTCAGACAAGTACCCGTGTTCTGACCATGAAGCCCTCCTAGGAATCAAACTTGTCCCCTCATTGTCAGGGTCATAGCTCACTGCATAGCCATCGGTATAAGTATTGAGATCTCCCTCTAGGGGCGAGGCCCCGGCACACATGTCCTTGCTTATAAGCTGTTTTCCTCCCTTTGAAATTAAACTTCTGTTTGATTCCTGACTCCCCTATCTCTAGCCTTTTTGGCTCCGGACATCCACAGGTTAGAGGCTGTGGTTTGGTCTGGTTGACATAACCGACATTTATATGGTACCTTAAGGACTAGCAAAGTCTTTTACAATATAATCTCATCTGACCATTACAAAACCCTGTGAGGTAAATACTAGAGTTATTATTATCACCATCTGGAAAATAGGGATAAATTAGCACCTACCTTACAGGACTGTTGGGAGGATCAAATGAAATGGGGACAGAAAGTGTTCTGGAAACCTGGAAGTTATCTAGTTATCATTATTAATACTATCCTAGTTTTATGGATGAAGAAGTTCAGACTGAAAAAAGACAGTGACTTTCCCAAGATCTTGGGTCATAGATTTTGGAGCTGAAGAGACCTCAAAGGTCATTCTAGTTCAACTCCTTCTCAGATGATGAAATTGAACCCCAGGGAGAGGTTCAAATGACTCATTCAAAGTCATACAAGCAATAAGTTGCTGCTCCGAGATTTGAACTCTGGTCTTCTGACTCTAAAGATCAGATCTTCTGATTCCAAGTCCAGCTATTGCCACATGTCCTATAAATGACTTGTTCTCTGTCTCTGTTTCTGTCTTTGTAGGTCTCTCTCCCCCCGCTCCTCATGTGTCAGGAGTAGGTCTTCAAGAGTACCACCATGTGTATCTTCTCGATGATAGCACAGAGAATGCTTCTCTTCTCCAAAGCTCTCACATCAACTCTACCCCTGATAGATCAATATTTTCCCCACCAGTTGAGAGAGTCTTATGCATAGTGCCCCAGGCTTAACCAGAAACTCACATTATAGAAGGAATAGAAGATAGTGTCCGGGCTCAAGAGGACAAAGAAAGTCTGTGACCGCAGCAAGATTCTGTCAATCTCGTGGTGCAGTGGAAAAAAAAGTTCAGTCCAAATGCTGGCCCTACCGTTTGCTTCCTATGTGAACCTAACTCCTAGCTACTTGGTCTCAGTTTCCTCATATGTCAAATGAGAGTATTAGACAGATGGGGATATTACTAAGATTCCAACTCCAAATCCATAATACTTTGAGGAAAAGATATTAAATGTTTTTATTCAAAATGAATACAAAATTTAAAAATTGTGCAGTAATAGAACTAAAACTTAAAATGTATATGCAGAAATGTATATCATAAAGGGTTTCAAGTACTTCAAATACATTATCTAATTTTCATAATTTCCTTCAAAGTAAATATAAATACCATTCTACAGATGGAGAAATTGAGGTCCAGAAAGTCAGTGTCAGAGCTGTAGCTTCCCCAAGCTACTTCCAAGCTTAAAAATCTAATATGAATCTAATCTCCTAAAATTAAATACCCCTAGGCCTCCAGTTCCTTCTCAATTCTTCTTCAAACAAGTGAACAAGTCGTTTTACTATCAATGATGTGACATCCCATGGCAGGAGTGAAAATGGATAACAGACTTAAGATAGAAATTGAAGGTAAATAACAAGGAACACAGTTTAAGCCACATGCCCTCTTACCACCTACTTCCCAAAGTACAATGTCCCCTCATCACAGCTTCCAGGAGAGAGGTGACGCTAATCCAAGCATCTTCACTTTCCCAAGCGGCTCCTTAAGTCCAAGTAACAAGCAAATGTTTGACTGACAAATGCTGAAATCTCAGTGCCTCCATCAGTGGGGTCTCTTCCACCTAACCAGTGAAGCCTCAAGGTCAGGAGGTGGTAGGAAGCCTTGGTGGAGCCCGGTGGGACTGTTCTTGGTATCCCATCACACAGGACTACGGTTGATCAAGGGAACATGGCTGCTTCCTGGGGTAGGGGGCTGACTCTATTGACTGTTATTCCCTTCTCTCATATACCCTTATCACCACTCCATTATTGCTGCCGTTTCTGACTGCCACACTGCCCACTAGGACCAGAAACAGAAACCATAAGCTTCTTGTAATCCGGCTTTCTCTTCCGAACCTTCCCCCTCCCCATTCCCAGCTCTCAAGCATCTTTATGTACTCCCTTGAATAGTCAGAACTGATCTTATTCCAAAAGCTTGAGGGAACCAGTATCCTTACATTTAACATCTTGATCTGTTTCTGTTCTACAAAGATGTAAATAAAATAATGTCTTCTCCTCCCCTTGAAAATACCTTTTATTTACCTTCCATGTATTTTGTGTGTGTACACATGTATACATATTTGTGTATTTGTATACACAAATATGTGTGTGTGTCTGTATACATATATATTTATAGGGTAGCTAGGTGGTACATTGGATAAATTACCAGGCCTGGAGTCAGGAAAACCTGAGTTCAAATCTGGCCCCCAGGCACTTACTTTGTGTTACCTTGGGCAAGTCACTTCACCCTGTTTGCCTCCATTTCCTCATCTGCCAAATGAGCTGGAGAAGGAAATCGCAAAGCACTCTAGCATCTTTGCCAAGAAAACCCCAAATGAGGTTACGAAGAGTCAGACATGACTAAATCAACTAAACAACAGCAAAAATACATGTTTATGTTGTTTCCCTCAATAGAATGCAAATCCCTTGAGAACAAGAGATTTGCCTGAGGTTACACAGCTTGTACAGGGTCAGGCCAGGACTAGAATACTAATTACCCATCTAATGTTTTTTTCCAGCACACCACTTCTGTCTCTGTCATTTTTGTCTCTGTCTACAAGAAGGGAGCAGCTAGGTGGCACAGTGGATAGAGCAGCAGGCCAGGAGTCAGGAACTCATCTTCCTGAATTCAAATCCAGCCTCAGACTAGCTGTGTGACCCTGGGCAAATTACTTCACCCTGTTTGCCTCAGTTTCTTCATCTGTAAAATGAGCTGCAGAAGCAAATGGCAAACCAGTCCAGGATCTTTGCCAAGCAAACTCCAAATTGGGTCCCAAGAGTTGGACATGACTGAAATGACTGAAAAACAAGGAAAGAAGGCACATGTAAAATAAGTATGATGCTGTCATTTAGAGGCAGCATGTTGTAATGGATGGGGCACTGGATTGGAGTTAGGAATATCTAGGTTCAATTCCTACCTTAAACACTTAATATGGTGCCACCCTGGACAAGTCCCAGTCTCTTGGTGCTTGTTTCCTCATCTATAAAATTAACATGGTTGACTCAATGGCAGTCTCTAGGGTTCCCTTCCACTTCTAAATCTATGATCCCGCATGGACCACAGACACCACTACTAAAGACCCAGAAAAGAAAGTCCTTGCCATCCAAGTCCTTGGCATTGCCAAATCATGATCAGAAATGGATAGGATTTCATCAGTGGAAACAACATCAAAGAAGAGCCTTTACCATCTGCTTTGCCACTGCCCCCTCGGTCCTATCCTTCTGACTTGAAGCTGAAGTCTTCCACATGTGCCATCTCCTCCATCAGAATGTGAGCCCCGTGGGAGCAGGGACTATCTTATCTGCTTGTATCTCCCACCTATTACAGTACGCTGTACATAATAATCACTTAATAAATGCTTATTCATTCATTCATTCATTGACATTATATAGAATGCAAAAGAGACCCAGGCAAAAAGCAATAAAGAAATTTGAGGAAAAAAATATTTTTCTCAGATGGGGAGATTTTTGTTGTCGCTCAGTCATTTCAGTCCTGTCCGATGCTTCATGACCCCATTTGGGGTTTTCTTGGCCTGAGTGGTTTGCCATTTCCTTCACCTGGTCATTTTACAGATGAGGAAACTGAGACAAACAGGGTTAAGTGACTTGCCCAGAGTCACACAACTAGCAAGTGACTGAGACTTGATTTGAATTCAGGTCTTCCTGACTTCCTGGCACTTTATGTACTTCTCCACCTAGATGCCCCATGGGGAGATTAGGGATAGATTTATGCTTTGCACCTGAGCCAAACACCGAATGATGAGAAGGATTTCGCAGATTATCATACAGATCTCTAGAATTACATGTGGAGATGGGGAAGAATACAAGACGAAGAGACGTGGAGGGAATACATTCCAGGAATCTCAGTTGACCAGAGACGGGAGAAGGAAGGGCAAGATTGGAGACCAGCTGTGCAGAGGATGGACTAGCGTCAGGGAGAGCAGCTAGTCCAGGGGAATGGTGATAAGGGCCTGAATTAGGGTTTGGTGGTCCAAAGGAAGAGGAGATGGACACTGGCATTAATACAAAAGTAGAACCACGGAATTTACTGATTGATTAGATAGAGACATGAGGGCAAAGGAAAGACTCCAAGGTACTCAGACCTGAGTAATGAGGAGGATCATGACGACAAGACAAACAGGGCAGCTGGGAAAGAGGGCGTGCTTGGGGATGAGTTTAGCTCTATACATATTGGATTTGATATGCTGGCAGGACACTCGAAAGGAGATCACAGACTCCCAGGTTTAGAGCTAGAACGGACTTTAGAGAACAACTCCTTCAATTTACAAATGAGGAAACATAGGCTGTAGGGGCCAAATGATATGCCCAGAGTCACACAGCTAGTAAACGTCTGAGGCAGGATGCAAACTCAGATCTTCTAGACTCCAAGTCCAGAACTCTACCCACTATGCCACCTACTGGCCTCCCAGTGCTTAGCAGGCACCTGGCAATTCAGAGCTGGTTATAATCTATAGACTGGTGAGTTACCTGAATAGAGGTAATCGTTAAAGCCATGGGAGTGAATAAGATCATCAAGAAAGATAATACATTCCCCAACTGATAAAGGGTCAAAGGATATGAACAGGCAGTTTTCAGATGAAGAAATTAAAGCTATCTATAGCCATATGAAAAATGCCTTAAATCACTATTGATTAGAGAAATGCAAATCAAAAAAACTCTGAGGTACCACATTATACCTATCAGATTGGCTCACATGGCAAAACAGGAAAATAATAAATGTTGGAGACGTGGGAAAATTGGAACAGTAATACATCGTTGGTGTAGTTGTGAACTGATCCAACTTTTCTAGAGAGCAATTTGGGACTATGTCCAAACGGTTATAAAACTGTGCATATCCTTTGATCTACCGATGCTGTTTCTAGGACTGTATCCCAAAGAGATCATAAATATGGGAAAAGGACCCACATGTACAAAAATAATTGTAGCAGATCTTTTGGGGTGGCCAAGAACTAGAAGTTGAGGGGATGTCCATCAATTGGGGAATGGCTGAATAAGTTGTGGTATATGACTGTGATGGAATACGATTGTTCCATAAGAAATGGTGAACAGGCAGATTTCGGAAAAACCTGGAAAGACTTATACTAACTGATG
The DNA here is from genome assembly GCF_011100635.1 of Trichosurus vulpecula. Taxonomy (NCBI): domain Eukaryota; kingdom Metazoa; phylum Chordata; class Mammalia; order Diprotodontia; family Phalangeridae; genus Trichosurus; species Trichosurus vulpecula. Next base: position 176,338,430 of record NC_050577.1, read on the forward strand.
CTGAGTGAAGTGAGCAGAAACAGGAGAACATTGTACACAGTGACAGCAACATTGTGCGATGACTAACTTTGATTAGATGTGGCTCTCCTCAGCAATGCAAGGATCTAAGACAACTCCAAAAGACTCATGATGGAAAATGCCGTCCACATCCAGAAAAAGAACTATGGAGTCTGAATGCAGATTGAAGCGTACGATTTGCTCTCTCTTTTTTTTTTTGGTTGTTGTTTGTTCTCTCATGATTTCTCATGCTGGTTCTGTGAAAATATGTTTAATATGAATATATGTGTAGCCTATATCAGATTGCACATTGTCTCGGGAGGGGGGGTGGAGAGGGAGGGGGAGAAACTTTAGAACTCAAAATATTATGGACGTGAATGTTGAAAACTAAAAATAAATAAATGAATGGATAGAAAAATAGATAAAAGATCATAGAGGGAGAAAAAAGAAGGACTAAAGACAGAACCGTGGGGTACACCCACACTAAGGAGACAGTGAGAAGAATAAATATGTATATATATATGTATATATATATATATATATATATATATACATATTCCAGAGAAAATGAGACCAAGAAGGAGCAGGGAGACAAGTAAGAGAACCAGGAGACAGGGCAGAGTACGTCCATCAAGAAGCTTACTATGCTCCAGGCTTTGTTCTTAGCACTGAGATGCAACGAATGGAACAAAAAAAAATGATTCTTTCACTCAAGAAGCTTACACTCTAATGGAGGAAACAAAGTACAAATAACTATGTATAAACAAGATATACACAGAGTAGATGAGAGGCAGGGGGCAGGTAGGTGGTACAGTGGCTAGAGTACCGGGCCTGGAGTCAAGGAAGACTCGAGTTCAAATCTAGCCTCAGATACGTACTAACTTCATGACCCTGGTCAAGTCACTTAACCTCTGCCTATCTCAGCTTTTTTCAGCTGTAAAATGGGCATAATAGTGGCAGCTAGGTGGCACAGCGGATAGAGTGCCAAGCCTGGAAGACTCATCTTCCTGAGTTCAAATCTGACCTCAGACACTTACTAGCTGTGTGACCCTGGGCAAATCACTTAACCCTGTTTGCTTCAGCTTCCTCACCTGTATCTTTGCCAAGAAAACCTCAGAGGGGGTCACTGAGAGTCAGACACAACTGAACAACAAGATGGAAGGCAATCGGATGGGGAAGGCAACTGGGGAGACTAAGAAAGACTGAAGAAGGTAAAATCTGAGCTGAGTCTTGAAGGAAGCCAAGGATTCTAAGAGGCAGATGAGAGGAAATAGGAAGAATCAGGAAAGAAGGGGTGAGGATCAGTGTCAGGGTCTGCAGACAGCATGAGATCATGAACTAAGAAAAGGCAGAAAGGTATGGCAGCAAAGAAGTCATCGATGACCTCAGGGAGAAAAGTTTCAGTAAAGGGGAATGAAGGTCAAATTGTAGGGATAGAGGGGAGAGTGATTGATGGAGTAAAAGCAGCAAATGAAACCTCTTTCTAAAAGTTTAGCAGCTAAACAGAGAGTGCAATAGACTTGGAGAGCTTGACCTGGTAGCAGGGCAAGAGAAGCTTTCACCCGGATAGCGTGACTTTAGACAGAGAGGAAGAAGTTATCATGGGACGTGGTTGGGGAGGTAGAACTGAAGATGAGAGACAGTGAGGCAAGGAAGCGGGGAGGGGGGGAGGGGAGGGGGCACAGTGATGGAATCCAGTGCACAGGTGGAAGGATTAGCCTTGACAAGGAGGAGAAAAGGTAGAGAGGATAGGCAAAGTCAGAGAGGTTTTAAAATAAGGAGGAGAGGAAATAATAAACTTCATAATAGATAACTTCCATTTTTTTCTCAGTTAGTAGGAAATACAGTCATCTGCTAAAAACATGCTGGGGGTAAAGTCGGGGGCTTTGTGAAGCTTCAGAGCAGTCACTCCTGGGAGTGTGATGGGGATTCATCCAGAGATCCATAAGAGGATCGTGGGAGCAAGGGCCCAGTTAAGGTTACATAACAAGACTGTGTGTAGTTTGGATTTAGTCACAGCTTGGTAATTTGTTCCAACAGTATTAGTATTATCCCAGGAGAAGGAGCTAAGAATATGGATGGTGGGTTGGAGAGAGAGGGTTTCAGAATGTCTCAGTATCAGGTTGTAAGGGAACAAAAGTAGGACTGGAATGGGGCGGGGTAAGGGGGAAAGAAAAAAATCCTGTTTTCCACTAAATGCTTCTGGCTCCCTTGGAAGCTTGCTGCCTTCAAAGGCCCTTGTTCCCTTTCAAAAATTCAGGATAATAATGGTAATATATACTTCATGGATTTGCAATTACATCAGAACAGGCTCTTCTTCTTCCAACATAGGTCACGACTGATCTGTACCATAGTGAACGGACTTTGTGAATTGCTGCAGTTAAAAACCTAGTAATGAAGTGATGCGATGTCACAGAAAGAGTAGGATAGGGTATGGAATTAGAAGGCCTGGGTTCAAATCCTAACTAGCTGACTTAGCACTTGGGCGTCATTGTCCACATCTGGTTAGACTCTCAGAGGTGACAAACTCCCAGCCACAGGCAGCATGCCCACAGCACTCCTGGCAGCCTGAACTGGATTAAAACGCAAGTGGGAAATATTTAACAAAATTTATAAAAATACTATAGGACATAGATAATACTAACGTGTAGTTTCCTAAGTCAGTAAGCAGCAGGTCCTTATTTGTGGTTTAATGGCTCCAGTTTCTACTTAAGTTTGGCCAATGGATACTTTAGGTCTGATCTAGCTCCATACTATCCAATTCTGTAGCCAGCTTTGTAGCGACAAGCTTCTACACACTTATCTAGACTACTCCTTGGATGGTGGGCATAAACCTCAAAAACAACTGAATCTACTTAATTTATTTGCTTTTTAAAGCATCTCAATATATATGCATTTCATCTCATCAAATCTCATTAAATGAAATAATATTTATAAAGTGCTTTGGAAATGTCAAAGCACTATATCAATATTATTATCTTTATAGAATTTTAAATAGAGCCTAATAAAAATTAGCATTTATAATAATTGTAACAACAATTATTAGTGGTTTCTCAGTCATTTCCAACTCTTGGTGACCCCATTTGAGGTTTTCTTGGCAAAGATACTGTAGTCATTTACCATTTCCTTCTCTAGCACATTTTACAGAGGAGGAAACTGAGGCAAATAGGATCAAATGACTTGCCCAGGGTCACACAGCTAGTAAGTGTTTGAGGCTGGATTTGAACTCAGGACTTCCTAACTCCAAGCCCCACCGCACCACCTAGCTGCGCTATTTAAAATAATAGCATTTATAGAGCACCTTCAAGGTTTGCAAGGCACTTTACAAATATCAGCTCATTTTATGATCACAACCATCCCAGGAGGTAGGTGCTATTATTATCCACGTTTTACTGATGAAGAAATTAAGACAGGCAGAGGTTAAGTGATTTTCCCAGGGTCAGCTAATTAGTGTCTAAGGATCAGATTTTAACTCAGGTCTGTCTGACCCCAGGCTTGGTAACAGACTTTTCACCAAGGTGCTATGACAAAGGGTTTATGTGAAATCTGCATCAAAAGAAACTGAGCTAAAAATAAGGAAACTATTTGTCCGAGATCACTCTCCAGATGCCCAGAATTCAAATTAGAACCTGTATCTCCTGACTCCCAGCTCACTCGGGATCATAGAGCTAGAGACAGATCTGGTCCCACCCCTTCATTTCACAAATGGGAAGACTGAAGCACAGGAAAGCGAAATGACTTGTCCAAGACTAACCAAGTAAGTGAGAGAGATGGCGCTCTGACTTTCTGCTGTCCCACTGTCCCCCCCCCCCAACCTTAAGCTGTTGGCATTGGTTAGAAACCTTCAACAAGTTGCCAGCTCCTCCAGCCCCTGTTGGCACATCCTGGGGAAAGTAGAAGGGTCAGCCAGTAGACCTGGGACCCAACCAAAAACAAAGCAATTTGCAAAACCAAACGTGGTGGAGGCTATAGTTAAAAAGTCTCCTTTTCTGTCAAGGACAAGCTGAAATCTCAGCTGAGCAATAACCCTGAGCCAAAAAAAAAAAAAAAAAAACAGAAATGAAAGAGGGAAGAAAAAAAAGAGAACTCAGTGTGCTGCCCTGTACAGACACACTCTGATGGGCCACAGAAAGGTTCCTTCCTGCCCATGCCTACAGGCACTGACATTTTGCCTACGTGCTGATCTACAACAGTCTACCCATCAAAAGGAAAACTTAGCTCCAGATGTTCTCAAGAGAAAAGCATCCCCCAGCCTTTAGAGACAGCCAAACCTCAAGTTCTGCTTGCTATGGCCAGGGGAAGGTTGGCCTTGGGTTTAAATGAGTCACAGTTTGGTCTTGGCTATGGTCTTGGCTAAGTCATCGTGGGTTCCTGTCTTATTCCAGGGTGGCCTTTATAGACTCATACATGTTGTGTACCCTATTAGACTATAAGCGCCTTGAGGGCAGGAACTATGTCTTTTGCCCTTATTTTTATTTCCAGCTCTTAGCACAGTGTCTGGAACACAGTAGAGACATCCAACAAATGCCTATTAACTGAACTTAAAGCCCACCTAACCAAAACCTTACTGGGGAATATGAGCACGAATACCATCTATAGCCTCCCCAGCAAGTGGTTATCAACCCCGTTCTTAAGTGCCTCCAGTGATGGAGAACCTACTACTCTGTGATACGTATCTTTCCACGGGCAGAATTTTTCCCGGGTCAGTAAGCCCATTGACCATTAACCTGACAGAACATTTATGGACTGAGTCCTGTGACCTAAGTCTTTTAACCCACTCCAGACAAGCAACCTCATGGAGTGGAAAAAGCACTGAAGTCAGCAATCAACCATGCCACAAATTAACTGTGCAACCTTGGGCAATTGATTTAAACTCTCTGACATTCCACTTCCTTGTCTATAAAAGGGGGTGGAGGGAAGGAGGAGACCTTGATCTCTAAGGTTATCTTCCAGTTCAAACACACACAGGGTCACACGGTCACATGGTCATACGATCACACGGTCACACACACACCCTTCATTTTATGGGCAAGGAAATGGAAGACGTTTTTATAATATATATGTGTACATACACACATATAACATATAAATGTATGTATGTGTGTATACATACATGCATATACGGCAAAGAGGATTGAATCTTTATCTAGTGGACTATGAGACAACCTGCACTTTGAGTATTTCGATGTTCTACCCAAAGACACACAGGGATCTAACAACCTGGAAACATTGCTCTATTATCTGGCATCTTATTCATATTTCTTTCATCATTCTTACATATACATATCTATATCTATCTACATGTGTGCATGCATGTATACACATATGCATATAGACACACATACACATGTGCCTATGTGTGTGTGCCTGTTTACACACATGCATATATGTATATATGAGCATGTGTGTATACACACATATACAATTTTAAAAATATCTCACCCTACTTTACGATACAATAATCCCTGCCCTGGCTACCCCACAGGTCTGCTAGAGTGCTTAAATGGAATAAGAGGTGAAGTGTTCTGTACAGGGAGTCCCAAAAGTCTTAGGGGAGTTTTAAGCTATTTTGGGGGACACCCTGCGTAGATATCAACTGTTACCTTTCTGTTGAGGAAATGAAGATTTGTAAAAGTGAAATTATTTTCTATAGCCAGATGGCTGGACCTGCACTGAGAAAGATAGCTTCAAAACTTGCCTAAGATACCACTACCTGTATGACCCTGGGTAAGTCACTCTATTTCTCTCAGCCTCAATTTCCTCATTTGTAAAATGGAGATCATAATAGTACCTAGGAAATAACAACATAAAGTGCTTTGAAATTCCTCACATGCTACTTAAAGGTTAATCTACTTATTTCTAGACTGGAGGTGGGGAACCCATAGCCTCAAGGCCACATGGGGCCCTCTAGGTCCTCAAGTGCAGTCAGTCAAAGGGCCACACTTGAGGACCTAGAGGGCTACACTTGACCTCAAGGCCACAGGTGGCCTGTTCTAGACCATGACCATAGAATTTAGTTTTCCAAACTATGGAGTAAGTAGTCAGACTCTATAGCCATTACCAGCACCAGCTTAGGATTTCCACATTGTCAGGACCTGGCATCTGGGGAGGAAAAGGGCATTTGGGTTGTTGCTATAGAATTACTGGAATGGGATAAGTTTATCTCAAAATAAAAGTAGAGGTTTGGGAAGAAATCTCACTCGAATTCCTACAACTCTACTGCAAAGAATCCCACAGGGCAAATTCTTTCTTGTCTTTGGTCTGAGAGTCTGTGTTCTAGAGAACATAACATCATTATGACTCACACCAATCTGGTCTTAACTTGCTAAATTAGCACCGGTCCTGTTGGCCAAACGCATGCAGTAATCTGTTGTTGGAAAAAAAAGAAATTAGAAGGTGAAATTACCACCTCCTAAATAACAGACACAATCGAGCCGGAGGGGTGCAAGATGAATCTGTTTTGGACATGACACAGTGACAATGAACAATAGCTAAGTGCAGGCGATTATTTGTGGGTGATAATAGCCTGTTATTCTGATGGCTGCTGTGGGCGTTCTATTGGCAGCTAGGTGACCTAATGCTGAGAGGGCTGGACGTGGACTCTGGAAGACCCGAGTTGGGCCTCGGACACTTACTAGCCGAGTGACCTCGAGCAAGTCCCTTAATGTCCATTTACCTCAGTTTCCCTCAACTGTGAAATGAGGACGATAATAGCACCTATCTCCTAGGGTCGTCACGAGGATCAGTGAGATAATTTGGAAAGCGCTAACCCTAACCTGGGCAAACAGCAGGAGCTGTATAAACGCTAGCTACTATGATAATCATTACTGTTATTAACAGCGGATTCTCTCAGAGATGAACCTTCCTACGTCCCACTCTCGCCCACTGTGTGCGAGTCACGTTTTTAGTTTCCCATACAATGTATTTTCCTCTGAAAATACTTTATTCCATTGCTCCCTCCTTCCTTATCCTGTTAAAACTTAAAAAAGAAGGGAGAACAGAGGTGAGCCCAAGTCCAACGTCAAGCTGGCAAAAACTGGCAGCTCGGCTAGCCGAGCCACCTGTGGCAGAGCGCAGCAAATCTAAAAGCCACCAGATGTCACTCTTTGCTAGCACAGTCCTTTCCTTCGGGTCCAGGAATTACTTATTTTTATTTTTAAAGCCCCGGGTTTCTACAACTTTTATTTCCACATCTAACAGTTCAGGAAAAAGTGACCCCTTCACAAGAGTTAAAGGGGATACTGCGGAGCAATCGGTCAATCAAATAGCATTTATTAAATTTCTACAATGTGTCAGACACTGGGCTAAGTGTCAGGGATACAAAAAAAGGCAAAAGGCAGTCCCTGCTCTCACAGAGCTTACACTCTAATGAGAGAGAGAATATGAAAACAACTATGTACAATCAAATGGACGACTGGGTGGCTCACTGGATAGAATGCCAGGCCTGGAATCAGGAAGATTCATCTCCCCGAGTTCAAAGCCAGCCTCAGACACCTACTAGCGGTGTGACCCTGGGTAGTTCACTTAATTCTGTTTGCCACCGATTCCTTCTCTATCAAATGAGCTGGAAAAGGAAGTAACAAACCGCTCCAGTTTCTTTGCCAAGAAAACCACAAATGGGATCACAAAGAATCAGACATGACTGAAAAAAGATTAAACAACAGCATATACAATCAAGTTATATATAGAACAATTTTAAATAATCCTCAAAGGGAAGGCACTAGAATTAAGGGGAACTGGGAGAGGCTTCCTATATCAGGCAGGATTTTAGCTGAGACTTGAAGGAAGCCAGGCATGGGAAACAACCAGAGAAAATGCCTGGAGTCAGGAGATGGAGGGTCATGTTCAAAGAACAGCCAGGGGGACCAGTCAGTGTCTCTGGATACCAGAGTACCTGGAGGGCAATAAAGGAAAAGATGATTGGGAAGATGGGAAGGGACGGGACTACACAGGGTTTGAAAGCCAAACAGAAGATTCTATATTTGATCCTGGAGATAACAGAGAGCCACTGGGAATTTATTAAATGGAGGGGAGGGTAATAGGTCAGACCTGTGTTTTAGGAAGATCATTTTGACAGCTGAGTGGAGGGTGGATTGGAGTGGGGGGAGACCTGAGGAAGGGAGAACAACCAGCAGGCTACTGCAATAGACCAGGTAGAAGATGATGAGCTGGAAGGACCCTTCAGAGAACACTAATGAAGGGTACCATCATCATTTTTACAGATAGGCGAACTGTGAGCCAGAGAGAGGAAGTGTTTTGCCCAGGGTCACATAGTTAGGACACAACAGAGCCAGGCTCTAAACCCATGTCTCATGATTCCAAATCCTGGGGTTTTTAACCTACCTACACCTCACTCTGCCTCCTGATCATCTCTGCTTCCCCAATGGTTTTCTCCAGCTGTCAGCCACCAACATTTATTAAATCTCCAGCATGTATGGAATATATGGGGAACTGCAGAGGAAGAAGACTGGTGCTTTTTTTTTTCTTGAAGACACATCTCAGTGCCTACCTTCAATTTATCCTAAATGTATCTTGTTTGTACATAGTTGTTTGTATGTTATCCCTCCTAGACTGTGAGCTCCTTGAGGGCAGAGACAGTTTTTGCCTCTCTTTGTATCCCCAGCACTTGGCACAGTGTCTGGCACATAGTAGGTGTTTAATACATGCTGACTTGAGGAGGTTATATTCTAATGGGAAGTCAAGAAAAATTAAACTGTATGAATTGTTAAATTTTTATTAGCATTTACAGAAAAGATACAAATCAGGGCCCAAGTTACTGTCTCATTGATTGTCTAGATTTAAAATGATAGAGAAAATGTTAATAATGCATATTAAACTTAAAAGTGTGTTGTATGTACATTTTTTTCTCCAAAGAGTCATTTGTTAACCATTTACCAGCATATCCCTGCCCTTAGTACAAGATATCATCATAGGTTAGGCTTGCCTGTGGTACAATGGGGCAGAATGAAAAGGACCAAGTTCATAGTAATCTGGCCTTTGCGAGTTTAGTTACTTAACATACGAATGGTTCATAAGTATGCCTCTAGATTTGGAAAATCCTCCAACAATAAGCTGAGGAGTTGGGATCCTAGGCATGGACTAGGAAGGATCATGCTCCTCTGCATGGCCCCCAAAGGTGTCTCTTGTCCTCATGCCAAAAAAATGGGACTCAAATAAATGTGAAGGACAGGTTCAACCATAGGTGTTTATGAGAAATAGGATTAGGTCAGTCAGATATAGTCTTTAACAGAATAAAAGCATATTCATAGAAACTGGGATAAACTGGTCACCTCTGCCATATTGCTTACAATCTACCTGGTCAGCCCTCTAGACATGGAAACAGGTGCTCCAAACACCACCACCACCTTGCTGCTTGTCCATTTAGCATTCCCCTCTCCAGTCTTCCTGAAGGCATAGGCTTGGGGGATTGATGGCGGATGGAATGGACTGCCAGTGTCACCACCCTGCTGTGGCAAATCTCTCATGACTGGAGGAAACCTGACCATTCCCTTCTTCTTCTCCATGTAGTCTCTTTGGGAAACTTAAAAAAAAAACTTGCTGATCTAGCAGAAAATTCTGCGTACCCATCCCAATCCTAGGATCATTCCCTCTCTTCCAGAGCTCTGAAGAAATACAATTTCCAGGTTTAGAGACCTAGACACTCTCACAAACCAGCCAGTTCAATTCAAGCCTTGCCAGAAGGATTATTACACACATATCACCACAATTCATTCATTCAATAAACATTTATCAAGTGCTTACTACATGACAAGTACTGTGTAACACACCAAGGATGTTGCTGTTGAATCACTTCAGCTGCGTAAGACTTTAGGGTTTTCTTGGCAAAGATACTGGACTGGTTTGCCATTTCCTTCTCTAGCTCATTTTACAGATGAGGAAACTGAGACGAATGGGGTTAAATGACTTGCCCAGGGTTGCATAGTTAGTAAGTGTCTGAGGCCGGATAGAAAGATAAAAATGAAAAGGTCCCCCCTTTCTGTCCTTAAGAAGTTTACACTCTAAAGGAGTGGAGGGGGGTGACAAAATGTCAGATAAAAATACATTTGTATTTATTATTAAAACATTATTATTAAATTAAGATTTATTATTTCAGGAGCAAGAGAGAACACTAGCATCTAGTATGATTAGGAAAGACTGCCTGTAAGAGGTAGGACATGACTGAGCCTTGAAGGAAACCAGGGATTCTGTAAGTGGATGGGAGGAGTGAGTATATTCCAGGACAGGGTACCACTTGCCTGAAGATGCAGAGATGGAAAATGGTATTCCTGAGCAATGAAGCTATTTGAGGGAAAACCATAGAGAGGCTGAAGGACCTGGAAAGGTAGCCTGGAGCCAAAAAGGAAAGGGTTTTAAGTACCAAAATAAGGAATTTGTATTTACCCTCAAGGTATGAAAAGGCCACTAAAGCTCCCTGAACGTGGGGAGCAACATGGGCAGATGCCTGATATGCAGGCAATAACAGCAAGGGCTGTGTGCAAATATTCCTATCAGATCTGTGTGCTCTTTTGAGCAATAAAGCATCTCTGACCCAGGCAAATCTGTGAAACAAGTGAAAAAGAAGATTAGAACCCTAGTGCCTCCCCTGTTCCCACTCCCCTTATCTCTGAGTGGTTTCCCTTTCCCCTTTCCCTCATTCCGACCTTCTCCACCTTGATCCTAGTCTGCCTGCTCTCTCACCCTTTCTCCCTGTCTCCAGACTTCTCATTCAGTCATTTTCAGTTGTATGATTCTTTGTGACCACTTCGGGGGTTTTCTTGGCAAAAATACTGGAGTGGTTTGCCATTCTATTCTCCAGCTTATTTTCCAGATGAGGAAACAGAGGCAAAAAGGGTTAAGTGACTTGGCCAAGGTCACACAGATAGTAAGTGTCTGAGGTCAGATTTGAACTCAGGAAGATGACTTCCTTCCTCCAGGTCTGATACTCCATCCACATAGTGTTCTAAATTCTGCTATCCCCATCCCCAACCAAAAGTGACTTGAGAAGGTGCCTGCCTCTCTTCTTTACAGAGGTGGGAGATTATCGGTGTGGAACACCGTATAGAATGTTGAATTTGGCTGATACATGGATAAATTTTGTTCAATTTCTTTTTTGTTGTTGTTGTTCTTTGTTATATGGGATGGTTCTCAAAGAGAAAGGAAGGAGGATATATTGGGAAATAAAACAGGATATTAATAAAAATTTAGAGTACTTTGGGGGGCGGAGCCAAGATGGCAGCTGGAAAGCAGGGACTTGCCTAGGGCTTTCCCCCAGGACCCTCCAAACACTGATAAAAAATGGCTCTGAACAAATTCTAGAATGACAGAACCCGCAAAATAGCAGAGGGAAGCAAGGATCCAGCCCACGACAGCCTGGATGGTCACTGGGTAAGGTCTATCATGCACACAGAGCTGGGAGCGGAGCAGAGCAGAGCTCAGCATGGGCTGCGCTCAGACCAGACAGACCGGGACCCAGGCAGAACAGGCCCTAGCACCCTGAATGAGTGAGCTGTGGCAGTTACCAGACTTCTCAACCCACAAACACCAAAGACAACAGAGAAGGTTAGTAGGGAAAAAACTGCTGGGACATAGTGAAAGGAGTTCGCCACCCCAGGGGCAGCAGAGGTGATGCAGCTACAGAATTACAGCTGCAGTTGTTTCCAGCCCCAGGCCCACCTGGTGGGAGGAATTAAGTTGTAGATCAGAGTAGGAGTGAAGAGCCTGCTTAAGAACTGAGTCAGGTCCGGGTTGGAGGTTCTTGGGGAGGAGGAGCGCTGGTGTGACAGAGCTTGCTGTGAGAAATAGCTCTGAAAACAACAGCTCACCCCCTCAAACTTGGAACAAAGTACTCTCTACTCTACAAGCAGTCATACCCCAACAAAAAACTCAAGGATCAAGTAGTTGGCTGGGAACATGGCTAGGCAGTGAAAACGCATGCAGATTCAGTCTCAGACTTTGGAATCTTTCTTTGGGGACAAAGAAGACCAAAACATACAGCCAGAAGAAGTCAACAAAGTCAAAGAGCCTACATCAAAAACCTCCAAGAAAAAACATGAACTGGTCTCAGGCCATGGAAGAGCTCAAAAAGGATTTGGAAAAGCAAGTAAGAGAAGTAGAGAAAAAATTGGGAAGAGAAATGAGAAGGATGTGAGAAAACCATGAAAAACAAGTCAATGACTTGCTAAAGGAGACCCAAAAAAATACTGAAGAAAACAACACCTTAAAAAATAGACTAACTCAAATGGCAAAAGAGCTCCAAAAAGCCAATGAGGAGAAGAATGCCTTGAAAGGCAGAATTAGCCAAATGGAAAAGGAGGTCCAAAAGACCACTGAAGAAAATGCCACATTAAAATTTAGATTGGAGCAAGTGGAAGCTAGTGACTTTATGAGAAGAGAAATCAAGATATTATAAAACAGAACCAAAGGAATGAAAAAATGGAAGACAATGTGAAATATCTCACTGGAAAAACCACTGACCTGGAAAATAGATCCAGGAGAGAGAATTTAAAAATTGTTGGACTACCTGAAAGCCATGATCAAAAAGAGAACCTGGATAACATCTTTCAAGAAATTATCAAGGAGAACTGCCCTGATATTCTAGAGCCAGAGGGTAAAATAGAAATTGAAAGAATCCACAGATCGCCTCCTCAAAAAGATTCCAAAAAGAAAACTCCTAGGAATATTGTTGCCAAATTCCAGAGTTCCCAGATCAAGGAGAAAATATTGAAAGCAGCCAGAAAGAAACAATTTGAGTATTGTGGAAACACAATCACAATAACACAAGATCTAGCAGCGTCTACATTAAGGGATCAAAAGGCTTGGAATATGATATTCTGGAGGTCAATGGAGCTAGGATTAAAACCAAGAATCACCTACCCAGCAAAACTGAGTATCATGCACCAAGGGAAAATATGGATTTTCAATAAAATAGAGGACTTTCAAGCTTTCTCAGTGAGAAGACCAGAGCTGAGCAGAAAATTTGACTTTCAAACATAAGAATCAAGAGAATCATGGAAAGGTAAACAAGAAAGAGAAATCGCAAGGGACTTACTAAAGTTGAACTGTTTTGTTTACATTCCTACATGGAAAGATGATATGCATAATTCATGAGACCTCAGGATTAGGGTAGCTGAAGGGAATATACATATACATACATACATATATATATATATATATATATATATATATATATATATATATATATATATATAGAGAGAGAGAGAGAGAGAGAGAGAGAGAGAGAGAGAGAGATACATAGATATAGATATAGATGTAGACAGAGGGCACAGGGTGAGTTGAACATGAAGGGATGATATCTAAAAAAAATAAAATCAAATTAAAGGATGAGAGAGGAATATATTGAGAGAGGAAGAAAGGGAGAGATAGAATGGGGTAAATTATCTCACATAAAAGTGGCAAGAAAAAGCAGTTCTGTTGGGAGGGAAGAAGGGGTAGGTGAGGGGGAATGAGTGAATCTTGTTCTCATCAGATTTGATCTGAGGAGGAAATAACATACACACTCAATTGGGTATCTTACCCCACAGGGAAGAAGGAGGAAAGAGATAAAAAAGGGGGGGGGATGATAGAAGGGAGGGCAGATGGGGGGAGGAGGTAATCAAAAGCAAACACTTTTGAAAAGGGACATGGTCAAGGGAGAAAACTGGATAAAGGGGGATAGGCTAGGAAGGAGCAAAATATAGTTAGTCTTTCACAACATGAGTATTGTGGAAGGGTTTTGCATAATGATACACATGTGGCCTATGTTGAATTGCTTGCCTTCTTAGGGAGGGTGGGTGGGGAAGGAAAAGGGGAGAGAATTTGGAACTCAAAGTTTTAAAAGGAGATGTTTGAAAAAAAAAAAAAGCTTTTGCATGCAACTAGGAGATAAGATATACAGGCAATGGGGCATAAACATCTAGCCCTACAAGAAAGTAAGGGAAAAAGGGATGGTGTGAGTGGGGTGATAGAAGGGAGGACTGACTGGGGAACGGGGAAATCAGAATATATGCCATCTTGGAGTGTGAGGGGAGGGTAGAAATGCTGAAAAAATTTGTAATTCAAACTCTTGTGAAAATTAATGCTGAAAACTAAAAATATTGAATAAATAAATGAGAAGGGAAAAAAATTTAATTAAATTTTAAAAATATAAACCATGTCTCAGAAATTTTCTCAGTAAATTTGAATCAATGTGCTATATCTCTCATTAGGCTTCACAGAGGCATCTTCATTTTAAGTTTTCTCTCTAATTGTAGAATGAATGATTTTCCCCCAGCACAGGAATACATCTCCTGTGCAGATGTTAATTGATAAAAGATCCCTTGAAAGATGTAATGACATAGATAATTATGCTCAATGACCCTCTGATTGTTAAATGAAAGTGGGCATAAAAATAGGAGATGTAGGGTCTACAAAAGTGTTTCTTGCTGACATGAAGAGCAGTGCAGAGTCCAAAGGAAGGAGGGATCCCCTATAGATGGTGAGGTCCCATGTCCTCCTGATAGCAGATTACATTGTACTATTGCATCAATACCCAGAATATGGCAGAGCTTCCTAAATGAGACCCACAATCACTCAAAAGAATTCAGCATAGCTAGCCATGGAGAAAAAAAATCCATTTTCCAGATTACGTTATACGTAGCTTAATGGTCCATCAGTCTATAAATCTTGGTCTGACATTTGCAGATGGACAATGTACTGGGGCCTAGAATTGAATAGGAGGTTGAGGGCAGGCTGGATTGCCTTTGGTAAATTACATGGTCCTTTCAATGATTTTAAGCTCTTCACTCACAAAAGGTCTGTTTTTTTGGTTGAGTATTTTTTTGAACTCCAGTATACCAACATACTTCTGGTGATATACATAGTAGAAGTCCTGGAACAAGCCATAGAATGCTATAATCTCCGAACAAGTTGCAAGTGATTGAATGGAGAGATAGGTGTGGATAGACTGCAAGTATTACTAATCCCTCAGTCAATAGGTATTTTTTAAGGACCTAGGGCACCGAAGATACATAGATGAAAGTGAATGAATAAAATGACTGAAAAGCATTTAACTGTGCTAAGCCTAGATATACAAATACAAGAGTGAAACAGTCCTTCCCCTCCACAAACTTAAATTCTGTTATGAGGAGATAATGTATGTAGAGTAGTGGTGACCAGGAAGCGATGTTCTGGCTTGAGAAATCATAGGGATTATGAGTACAGCACTGTTGTTATTCTGTTGCTTTCCAGTCTCGTCTGATTCTTTGTGACCCCTTTTGGGTTTTTTTTGGCAGAGATACTGGAGTGATTTGCCTTTTCCTTTTCCAGCTCATTTGACAGATGAGGAAACTGAGGCAAACAGGGTCAAGTGACTTGCCCAGAGTCACACAGCTAGGAAGTGTCTGAGGTCAGATTTGGACTCAGGAGGATGAGCCTTCCTGACTCCAGGCCTGGTGCTCTATCCACTGGGCCACCAGCAATGCACTGAGTTAAGCATTAGGGCAGTCAAATAACAGTCCTTTCTAGAAGTAGTGATAGCATCAATTTGATAACTATTCCCAGAATGAGAGGTAGAAAATGGAGGGCAACGAAGACATGATATGAGGGCAGATGGCAAGAAGATGACCAGGGTGGACAGCTGGAAAGGATATGAAGCATGGCCCAGTCTGGTGGCAGCTAGATATAATGAACTATGTGATTGAAGTAGTCTTGGCTCTCAAGAAGACAGCTGAATATCATGGGGACTCCCAAATGATTGTAAAGTGATTCTGTATTGAGAGAGACCCCCACGGATCTATGTAGATTCATACAAAATCTGTGCATGGTAGATACAAGGCAGCTTGAGGAGAAGGCTTTAGCACCTGGGGGTGAAGGAGAAGCTTTATGTACAAAGTAACACTTGAATCTAGCCTTAAAAGAATCTAGGGATTCTAAAAGGTGGGAGGGAAGAGAGAGTAAACTTAAGGCCTGGTGTCAGCATGTCCAAAGGCATAGAAATCAAAGATGGAATGTCATTTATGAGGAAGAGGGAGAAGAGTTTGAATTAACAGTAAATAGTATGTGTGAAGGAAGGCAACACAACTGGAAAAGTAGGTTGGCACCAGGTCGTAAAGGACTTTAATGCCAAATGGAAGAATTTGTGTTTGATCCTAGGATCCTAGGAAGCCATTGGCATTTATTGAAAGGGCTTTTGGGTAGCGCTGGCTTCTTGGGTTTTGCATGCACAAGACATTCCCTCTCTGGGCATTCTTTTTTAGCTATACCCCATACCTGGAATGTTCTGCCTCCTCCCCTCACACTACTGACCTCCCTGGCTTCCTTTAAGGCCCAACTAAAATCCCACCCTCTACAGGAAGCCTTCCCTAACTCCTCAATTCCAGTGCCTTTTCTCTCTTAATTATTTCCTATTTATCCTGTATATATCTTGCTTTGTGTATAGTTGTCTGTGTGTCATCTCCCCTGTTAGATTGTAAGGTCCTTGAGGGCAAAAATTGTCTTTTTGACTTTTTTTATCCCCAACACTTAGTATGCCTGACATACAGTAGGCACTTTATTGAATAAATGAATGAATTCTATGGTCAGATCCAGGCTTTCTTTAGGAAAACTACTTTGATGGCTGTGCAGAAGATGAATAGGGCAGCGGGGCAGGGGAGACGTTCTTGCCATAGTCTAAGTGAATGGTGCTGATGGCCTGAAATAGTATGGCAGGTGTAGGAATGGACAAAGGGAAACTGTAGAAATAGAAATAAGATTTGGCCAACCGAGTGAATATGTGAGGTGAGGGAGAAAACCAAGGTTGTGAACATGAGTGAACAGAAGGATGCTGGTACCCTCAACAATAATAGGGAAGCTTGGAAGAGAAATAGGTTTGGGAGAAAAGATAAGGAGTTCTGTTTTGGATACCTTAGTCAGAGATGTTCACAGAACATTCAGTTTGAAATGTCTGATAAACGGCTGGTGATAGAGGCTTGCATCTCTGGAGACAGGCTAGGTTAAGTCTATATCCTGTGCCTTGGAGTCATCTGAACAGACATGCCAATCAATGAGAGTTGATAAAATCACTAAGGGAGAGTAGAGAGAAAAAAAAGAGAAGATAGTCCAAGACAGATCTTTAAGAGATACCCACAGTTAGAGCACATAACAGGGCAGCTAGGTGGCTCCATAGTGCACAGAACTCCAGGCCTGGAGTCAGGAAGACTCATCTTCCTGAGTTCAAATCTGACCTCAGACACTTCCTAGCTGTGTGACCCTGGGCAAGTCACTTGACCCTGTTTGCCTCAGTTTCCTCATCTGTCAAATGAGCTGGAGAAAGAAATGGCAAACCACTTCAGTATCCTTGCCAAGAAAACCTCAAAAGGGGTCATGATGAGTCAGACACAAGTGAAAAGCCACTGAACAACAACATGGATGAAGACCCAGCAAAGCAAACTGAGAGCCAAACAGATAGGAAGAGAATTGAGAGGGAGGAGTATGCTTTCCAGAGAGGAGAGGGCATCCTGGGGAAGAGCTTGTCCAATGGTGTCAAATGCAAATGGTGCAGAGAAGTCAAGAAGGATAAAGATTAACAAATGGCCATCAGATTTTGCAACTAAGAGAACACTGGAATTTTTGGAAAGAATAAAGTCAGTTGAGTAATGAATAATCATACAGGAGAAGTGTCATAAAGGACATTTTCAGGGAACAGTCTGACAGGGAACAGTCTGACAGGGAACAGTCTGACTGGAAAGAGCAGGTAGGCTGGTTATGGAGTGAAAAAGATAGAAGGGCAGCTTGTGGACTCCACTGGTATCCACTGGTCAAAAGAGCAAGAGGAAGGCCCTCAGCACACTGGGAGGACCTTCTGTGAAGGATTTATAGCGGGACACAGACAAGATGAGATACAGGATAAGAAGGCACAGAGAGGTTGCAATGAGTAGTATCATGTGTATACAGTGCTGAACTTGGAATCGGGAAGACACTTCCTAGCTGAATCACCCTAGGGAAGTCCCTTAACTATTCAAACTCATTCTCCTCATATGTAAAATTGTAGGATTGGACTCTCTGGCCTCCAAATTCCTTTCCAGCTCTAAATCTATGATCCTAAATATTGAAGTATAGGAAGTTCAGCCTAAAGGGAGGGAACAGAGATAAGTTTTGTTTCAGGTGGGGCGGTTTAGTAGACAGAACCTTCCCAAATCATAGCTCCTAGTCTCCTGCTCCCTACCCTAGAGTCAGGCAGTCAAGAAGCATCTATTAAAAGCTTACTATTTGCCAGGCCCTCTCCTAAGAGCTAGAAATTTTTAACAAAGGCAAAAACAGCTGCTGCTCAGCAACCTAAGACAGACACAGTATGTGGTACGTAGGTGCTTGATAAATGCATGGTGACCATCTGATTAAAGTTGGGCTCTACTCTGTATCATCCCCAAGTGGCAAGAGATGGAAGTACAATATTTGGGAATCAGATAAAGATTTAAAGCTGGAAAGGACTATGGAGATTTGTTAATATTAATTCTGTATGTATTTCTATACCTAATTCTTATCTCTTCAGTTAAAACATAAGCACCTTCAGGATGGGATTGTTTCATTGTTTTTCTTTGTATCCCCAAAGCTCAGCACGGTGTCTGACACACAGTAGGATTTTCACAAGTGCTTGTTAACTGATAATTCAACACCCTTATTTTACAGATAAAGAAACTAAGACAGAGGAGAAAATGAGTTTCCCAAGAGAGTGTGAGTTTGAACCCGGGACCTCTGACTCCAATTCAGTGTACTTTCCACTATATCCCACTGCTATTTTTTTGGTCCCCTAGGGGCAAAAAAGATTATAAATGAGACACATCCAATTCTTTAGTCATTAGTTATTATCCCGCTGGCAAAGAACATTCCATGTGGCTGACTTTTATGCATTTTTTTTTAAAGGAGAAGGCTTATTCTGACTGATGATAGCACATTTCTTGGATTTTTCACTGTGAGTATTGAGTGAGAAAAGAGCACAAGGTGAGAAAAGTCAACACACCTTTTCTAGAACTTAGAGGCTGAGCCTAGAAAAAGCCTCCCAGGTAGAAGAGCTGCAAGAGAACTAATGCTCAAGTTCCCCATGGAATAAACAGAAGGTTTTCTGGTTGCTCCTTCCATAGTAGTTTCTTCCATTCATAGAATATGCTTAAGCCATAATCCCCAAAATTCCTTTTGAAGTTGGGCCAAAATTGCATAAATCCAGAGGGTCAAAAAAGATAGTATTCTTCACTGATTGCCTCCAGTTTGCCATACTCATAAATTGATTTGGATATTTCCAATATTGTTTAAACCCAAACCCCTTGGCTGGTGACTTCACAGTCAACACCTAACCTTAATAGCTTTCCTCTCTTCACCTACCTCCTTTTCCTAGAGAGATAATTCTGTGACAAACATGCTCTCTTTCCAAATCATGTAGTGAAGACAATAGAAGTGCTCTTCCCTTTCTCAGCAATGCAATGATCTAAGTTAATTCCAAAAGACTCATGATGGAAAATGCTATCCACATCCAGAGAAAGAACTGTGGATTCTGAATGCAGATTGAAGCGTACTATTTTCTCTTTTTTCTGTCTTTTTTTTTCTTTCTCATGATTTTTTCATTTGGTTCTGATTCTCCTTTACAATATGACTAATGTGGAAATATGTTTAGTATGACTGTACACATGTATAGCTGATATCAGATTGCAAACCATCTCGGGAAGCAGGGAGAAAAGCTAGAATTCAAAATCTTATAAAAGTGAATGTTGAAAACTAAAAACAAATTAATTTTTTTAAAGAATTGCTCTTCCCTAGAGTGGGTGCTTCATAAATGCTTGTGGATTGATCATTTGACTCATATTTTACAGATGAGGAAACTGAGGCACATAGAGGAAAGTGAGTTTCCCCAGATCACTCCTGTCGTTTCATTTGCACCTTCTTTTGTACTACCCACACCGCCACCCCATCTCCCATCTCCTGAAGTGACTCCTTATATCTATTGGGAAGACCAGAGCCAGGATGACCAGAGTTTAAATACTGCCTCAGACCCTATGACCCTGTATAACCCTGAGCAAATCATTTGTTCTTTGAGGGCCTTAGTTTCTTCATCTGTAAAGCAAGGGACTCAATCTGTAAAGCTGGACTCAATGACTTCTGAGGTCCTTATAGGTTCTAAATCTATGATCCCAATCCCACGTAGTATGTTGCCAATAGCCATTAAGTAATAATAATAATATCAGCATTTATATAGCACCTACTATGTGCCAGACACCTTGTGAATATTATCTCACGTGATCTTCACAAGCAACCCAAGGAGGGAGGTGCTATTATTAATCCCCATTTTGCATATGATGAAACTGAGGCCAATAGAGGTTAAGTGACTTGCCCAAGGTCACACAGCTAGTAAGTAAATGAGGCGGATTGAAATGAGCTCCAGATCTTCCTGACTCCAGGTCCAGCTCTCTATCTGCTGTCCCACCTCTCTGTTTCAGGGAAGGAGAGAACCTTAATGAATATCTGGTAAACTCAGTTCTGCCCATCAGACAACGGAACATTTTGTTCAGTTTCGAGGTCTTGCCTGGGTTTCCCTGAAGCTAGCTTGATTTTTCACCAAAAGCCTATTTCTTAGAAGCGACAGGCATGACATTTTCTCCAGGGTGAAAACAAAGGAGGTCCAGACTTGGTAAGGATGCGGCATTTCCTCTAAACCAAAGATCCAGAAGGATTGCATCCAGAGTAGAATATCGATCCATTTACGCCGAAAGACAGTCACACCTCCACTCCCCTGGAATGCCAATTCCATGCTCTCTGCTATCACATCCTTTCTGAGTGTTTTCAGTGGAAATGTTTCCAGTAATTCTTCATTGTAACCGCTCTCACTCTACCCACATCCCAACCCTACATTCTACTCCATTGTAGGGAAATGGAAGAATTTCCTAACAGTGGAGCTAAATCAAGTGAAGATGATTAAATTAAATATTGCTTCTGGTTACTGAGGCTAACAGTCTTTTTTAAAAATAGACCAGACACCCATCAAGAAACAGGAAAAAAAATGGTAGAATTACTGTAGAAAGAAAACTGGCTCTGGAGTCAGAGGATCTGGGTTAAAACCTAGTGAACCCTCCCTGTGGGGCCTTGGCCTTAGTTTCCTTGGGGGTGGTTGTTCTTGATTGACTTCCAAGGTCACTTCAAGCTCTAGATTCCATGAACCAGACTTCAAAATCCCATTGACTCTCACTGTAGAACCACAGTCAAATGATTTTATTTCTCTAAGCCTCAGTTTCCTCATCTATAAGATGACTTACTCCACAGGGTTCATAAGGTGTTTCTAAAGATCAAATGAGATAATGTGTGTGCACATGCTATGAATGACGTGCAATTTTCTCACTGGGTTAGTTTAAACGCAATCATGCCAGACACCAGGAAAATAGACTTAATGTCTTCTAAATTTTGGATTCTATGGTTTTGAACTAAAGGGTCACACACATCAGAAAGTAAGGAGGTGACAGTGTTTGTATAAAGCTTCGCAAACTTTAAAGCTCTAAGGAAACATCAGCTGTGTTGCTGCTGATACCAACTTCCATTCCCTCTCTCAAGCCTTGTTTTGAGCAGCACTAGTAGACTGAAGTGGTTAGCCATCATGGTGGGTGGTGAAAAGTTAGGAACACAGAAATTCTGGCAATTAAATACCTCAAAGATCCATAGTTTCATCAATGTGAATATTCCCTCCACTAGTGCAGATCACAGCCCCTCCAGGACCTGATAGGCGATCCAGCACTATGCATGACTCCTGGCACATAGTAGGTGCTTAATAAATGTTTATTGACTATTATTGACTGATCTTCAAGAGCTTCTATAGCTGAAAAAAATTCATCCCCCTGCAGCAGCCAATTTGGACATAAAGACACTTTGTATAACTTCTTAAATTCAATACAATATAACACAACACAATCTATATTAAGCACCTACTCTGTGTTAGTGCTGAGGAGTACAAAAAATTTAAAATGTTCTAGCCTCTATCCTCAAAGAGCTTTCAATCTATTCAACAAAGTCCTTGCGTTAGGAGGAATATCCACCAGGGTCCCCCGCCATGTAGGCGAGGCCAATTCTTACCTTAAACGATAGTGAAATCATCTTGAAGACACAATTCACTCAGAAGACTCAGGCCACTGATGTGGTCCCTGGTTCCCTGGACACAAAAGGGTCAGGGTCCAAGGAGCTTCCGGCTCCTCTGTGAGGCTTCTGCCTCACAGACCAGCAGCATGACCCACACGGGGAAGCTGTGCTCAGCTGAATCCAATGCTGAATCTTGGCTGAGCAGCCTCCTCCTGTTGTGGTTAAATAAACCTCCTTCTGTTAACTCCTCGATGAACTACAGGTGTCTCATTTTGGTCAGCTCTCAAACTCAATGTTCTAGATCTAGGCTAGCCTCATTCATCCTGGCCCACTATACTGCCCCCTGGGAGTTTCTTTTCTAAAAAAGCAATGGAGGTACATGGCACTGGCTAGGGAAGAGCTTGGACTGTATTGTACTTACCTGGTGAGCAGTTGGCTAATCCTACTCTCTCCCTGCTTTCATAATGAGGGTCTGGTAAGTCTTGTCCACCAAGAGCAAATCATTCATATTCCCTCAACTTCTCTTTCAACAGAAGTGAATTTTCTTACTGTGATTTTTCCTTGAGAGGCAGCATGATATCATCGATAGAGTCTTGGAGTGAAGAAGACCTGACTTCAAGTTCAGTCTCTGACACATACTAACTACATGAGCCTGTCCAAATCATTTAACTTCTGCGTAACCCCAGACGACTCTCTAAGAATATAAATTGCACAGCAGGTGCCAACCTGCATTAGTAGAAGGAGTTTGCTCTGGTCCCATCCCATCATTTCTGAACAGATTCCTCCCTTCTGCCAACCCAGAAAGCCATCCTTGGTAACAAATACGTAAGAAAGAGAAAACAGTACAATTCAACAAAACCAATCAACACTAGTTGAAAAAAATTTTAACAACTTTGCAAAGTTACAGTATATCAAAAAATCCACCTATATCATCAGGTCTCTAGATGAGCAACAAAACTCAGCAGGGAAAGATAGAGAAAGAAAAATTATATTGAAAACTGCAGACAGCATAAAAAAACTTGGGAGTCTACTTGCTGAGACAGACCTAGGAATTTCATGAAGCCAATGACAACAATTTTTACAGGAACACAGACCTAAATAACTGTATCTAATGATACATGCAACATTCTATACCAAAAGTCCCCCAATGATGATTCAAAGAGAAGTTATGTTGTCTTAGTTCTTCTCTGGAGCCATCTCTGGAATCATCTCTTTATCTCCCAAATTCTAGATGGTTAACCCATAGCCCTAGAGCTACTCACACATGGATCTCATAAGCAAATGTGAATAGAAGGAATAAATGCCATTAAGAATTGCAATATTGTCCAGAGGACTAATGATGAAACATGCCACCCACCTCCTGTGAAAGACTCAGAGCTCAGAATGAAACAAATATTTTTTTTGGACATGCTACTGTGGAAATTTGTTTTGATTGACTGAATACATGTTTAAAATGGGTTCTGTTTTTCTTCTCTTCTCATTTGGGAGTGGGGGTGGGAGGGAAAGAAGGTAGGTTTTTTGCTGATTGAAACAAATAAAATATAATTAAATTTTAAAAAAAAGAAGTGAATCATTGCAATGGTCAGAAACAACATTGTGCCTTTCAAAGACCTAAAATGACCTCGGTGTAGAGACACATCAAAATACCATAACTAGCAACTACTTCTCTGTTATTATTGTCAAAATTTTAACTAGGAGTGACATTGGTTAAATTCTGGCTCTTGCCCTCGAGCCAGATGGTCATGCTTGTCCTTGAGAAAGGTAGAGTTTATTTTTTTTAACGAGTATAGGATGACAGACTCTTAAATTGATTTACAAGGTTGCCCTGCATTAACCAACAACAACTTAGCACACTATTGAACCATTCCATTTAGTCATTTTTCAGTTGTATCTGACTCTTTATGACCCCATTTGGGGTTTTCTTGGCAAAGATATTGGAGTAATTTGCCCTTTCCTTTTCCAGCTCATTTTATAGGTGAAGAAACTGAGGCAAACAGGTTTAAGTGACTTGCTCAGGGTCACACAGATAATAAGTGCCTGAGGTCGGATTTGAACTCAGGAAGAAGAGTCTTCCTGACTCCAGGTCCGGCACTCTATCCACTGTGCCACCCAGCTGCCATACTATCAACATGTGGCTCAAAGATCATCAGGTCTCTAGATGAGCAACAAAACTCAGCAGGGAAAGATAGAGAAAGAAAAATTCTATTGAAAACTGCAGACAGCATAAAAAACTTGGGCGTCTACTTGCTGAGACAGACCTAGGAATTTCATGAAGCCAATAACAACAAGTTTTACAGGAACACAGTTCTGAGATTCCTCTTCAATTCAGGAACCTGAATTGGGTTCCTGAAGGAACCTAAGGAACCTAAGAAAGGAACCTAAAGAAATCTCAGAGGCAGGAAAGGAAAATTTGTTTTTAAATAGAGAGCCCTGAAGTCAGAAGTCCATGTTCTTGGCATTGGCCCCAATTCATCATTTGATTCATGGGCAAGTTGTCTTCAAACTTTGGTTTCCTTGGGGAAAAAAGGAAATAAAAATAAAATGGTTTATTAACTGTGACCAGATGGCCAGCCATGCTTAAGGCAGATGCCCTTGCCCATTGCTGTGACTATTATCACTGCAGCTACCACCGCTGTTGCTACTGCTCTTGCTAATCGTCTACATTTGCTGACGGCCTCACAGATGACAAAGTGCTTTCTTTAAAACCACTCTGTTGATGGACGGAAAGGAAAGCCTAGCAGGTACATGCACGTAGCATCTTTGTTTCAGACTACAGCTAGTGAGGTATGGTGACTAAAATAAGGCAATTTTCCAAATCTCCTATTGCAGGATCATAGGACTTTGAATTGGAAGAGATCTTAGAGGTGGCCTCAAGTTACTTAACTTCTTTGGGCCTCAGTTTCTTTATCTGTAAAATAATGGGGTTGGCCTAAATTATCTTCCAGCTCTGGATCTCTGATCCTATGATCCCTAGGAGACATATTTCAATCTGGTCATTTTACAGATAGGGAAATTGAGATACAAAGCCAGAAGTCACATAGTGGCTAACCCAGGATTCCAATCTAGGTTTTGTGACTCCAAATCAAGTGCTTTGTCCACTATAGTATGGTGTCTGTGGGCAACTAGATGGCGCAGTGGATAAAGTGCTAGGCCTGGAGTGAGGAAGAGCTGAATTCAAATCCAGCCTCAGATTCTTACTAGTTGTGTGACCCTGGGCAAGTCACTTAATCCTGTTTGCTTCAGTTTTCTCATCTGTAAAATGAGCTGGAGAAGGCAAACCACTCTAGTATCTCTGCCAAGAAAAACCCAAGTGGTGTCAAGAAGAGTTGGACACAACTGAAACAACAACCTTGTGCCTGTGGGAAGCCTCTTGTACATCCACAGGCCAACTTCACTCAGAATCTTTTTTCCATTTTTCCATGGAAACTATCGTGCCAGATTCTGGAATGCAAATGAGGAACACAAACATGGCTGTTCTTTGACAAAGAGGCCAAGGCCAGCCCTCTGCTTTTGCACTTGATCTCATCACCTTCTAGCTTCTCCAGAGGTTTGCATCCTCAATCATCCCCACTTTCTCAAATCTTCAAAGTCTCCCTACATATTGATTCCTTACCTACTGCCTTCAGATATGCCCATCTCCCCATCCTACAACAAAAAAAAAAACTCTCCTAGACCCTACAATTCCCTTAAGCAACCATCCTATCTCTACCTTCTCAGTATCTATTGCATCCAAATCTTTCTCGATGCTCACCCATCTTCATTCAGGCCTCATCACTCCCAGCCTAGATTACTGAAACAGCCTCCTAATTGATCTTCTTGCCTCAAGTATGTCCCCAGTCACCTCAATCCTACACACTTTATTAGTTTCTGTTGTTTGTGTTAATGTGTATTTGTTCCATCCCCTTTATAAGATAGTAAGCCTCTTAAATACAAGCATCATTGTACATTCTATTAAGTCCCCAGGGAGCTTTGATCATAGTAAGTGCTTAAGAAATGTTGCTTGCAGGCTAAGCTTTTATTTGGCACCCTTCTTGTAAAGTGAGTTGGTATCTTTTATTTTTTGCAAATGAAGCTTCAGAGACACAGAAAACTATCATGACTTGCCCAAGGTCACACAGAGAACCACAGGTAAAGATGGGATTAGAAATCTTAGCCTAAGACCTCTGCTCAGGCAACTGAATCTTTGCCTTTTATTCTTTCTTTTCTTTCTTCCATTCTTATTTCCTCCCTCTCTCTCTCTCTTCCCCTTTCTTCAAGAATGTATTCAAATCAAATAGACAAGTAATTATTAACATACGTACTGTGTGTATAGCACTGTGCTAGGAATCATTCATATAAATTTTGTTCTTAACTGAGACAACAATTACACATTTTCTACTGATTTCTAAGGTTTCTTCTAGTCCTAAATTCTATGAAATATATAAAACTATGATTTCTAATGAGATATCCATGCCATGTTTGGTACTTCCAAAAATGGTTCTAACTAGCTTTCATGTGGTTTGAGTCCAACAGATTTTTTTAATCTTTTGCCAATAAGAGTGGGTTTTTTTGTTTGTTTGTTTTCCCCCTCTTTCCTCTGGCATTTTAAATTGCTGTGTACTTAAGGGAAATTCAATCTGTGTGTCTGGACAGATTAACTCACCAAAACGTAGTGGGTATCAAGCTTACAAAAACCATCACCTCCATAGAGAGAGGCCTCAGATGGATATCATTGTTAATTAGCATTTAGATGGCACTTTGCAGACATCGCATTCACTTTTAATACATTATGTTCCTATATAAGGCCAGGAAGAGAGGCTACTGGACTAAAATCAGACTTACAAATTAAAGATTATAAGAAGAAGTGATGCATAAGGACACACAATTGTCTGTTAGTTCAGCCTCCGAGGGCTTTTTAGAAGACAAACACATTTCTGTTCATTAGTCTGACCCTGCTGCCTCATTAGGCCTGGAGTCAGAAGACCTGAATTCAATCTCCAATTCTGCCATGTGATAGTGAGCAAATATTTCATCTCTTGGAGACTCAATTTCATCATTGAGAAAACAGAGACAGTAATACATTACCTACCTATCACGGTACATTTGGATCTAAGGAAGAAAGAGACAACACTCATTGTGAATTTACCTAGTCATGACATTGACATTACAACACAGGAAATCAAGAATACACTAACCTACCTGCAACATAGCACCTAAATCCCTTTTGTCCTTATCTGAGACATCCCATAGCAGACATGTACTCCAACCAGAAGATGATCGACTCTGCCATAGACTTTACCATAGACTTCTGGTTGGTCTCCTTGCCTCAGCTGCCAAAGTCATTTTCCTAAAGTGTCATCTGACTATGGCAACCCCCTACTAAGTGAACTCCAACAATTCCCCAGTTGGCTCCAGGATCAATCTATTTGGCATTTAAAGCTCTTCAAAACCTGGTCCCTTTCTGCCTTCCTCTCTTCTAATAATTTACTTCCATCCACCCACTCTATAGGACAAGCAGTAGTAATAGCAATCCAGCCAAACTGACCTGGATTAGACACCTGTTTCATGAACATGTGTGGTCTCCTGTCCCTGTTGCATTGGCTGGTCCCTGTGGCTGAAATGCTGACTCTCCCAAACTCTTACTCTTAGAATTCCTGGCTTCCTTTAAGACTTAATGCAAGTATTAACTCTTCCTAGAGTCTTTCTTAGCCTCCCCTCTCAACTACTAGTGTCATCACCTCTAAGGTTATCTTCCATATACTCTGCATTTATCTTATGTGTGTGTGTGTGTGTGTGTGTGTGTGTGTGTACATGGAATGTAAGCTCCTTGAGGGCAGGGTCTATTTTTGAAGTTGCTTCCATTTACACTCCATCATTAAATAAGCCACATACTCCCAAATGAGCAAAAAAACCAGTAAGACCTCCTAACAAAATCCAAAGCAAAGACTCAGAAATAATCTGTAGGTAGAGTTGTTGTCTTTGGTGAATCCCAGGTACAATTCTCATTAAGAACAAGAGTTCAACATCTTGTCACTGACATCTGGCCAAGCTGCTAAGTTTTTCTACTATCTCATGTTATCTGCAAGGAGGTGGTAATGTGATCCAAGAGAAAGGGATACATCAAACGGGCCACCTTGTCAGAGGGAGATCTCCTGGTGCCTAGTTATCCAATCTTTTCATTTTCTAGATTCCAAAATAAAAATGGAAATTTCTGCTTGGTGGAGAAATTTCCTCTTTGGTCCAGTCCAAAGATACATAGGATCAGTTGCAAATTACACAGCTACTTTCCCAGTAAGGAGACACTAACAGCACTAGAGCTCATCGTGTCCCCATATTATGGCTCATTTTCCCCTTATTTTCATTTCTATTCCCTTGTTGGGGCACAACCATAATAACCTAGATCATTGTCAACACTGAGACATATCATCCATCACATCATTGTGCCTATCATTTTTGTGTGTCTCATGGGTGTAGTTGTTGGTCACTATGCCTAACCTCAACATGAGCAGAATTACAGCCTATTCCCCACTGCCACCCCATAGGCATGCAGAGAATAGTCCACCATCCAATTTAAAACAAAGAATGACCATCAAATCATGCCCAATTCTAGGCTTCTTCCAAATCCCACAAGAAAGATATAATCTGTGATGCAGCCAGTTGTTCTGTGGTACATGGACAGATGCTAGGAAATAGACTTGCATGATTTGATATTTTAGGTCTTGGTCCTCTTGTGGGCAGGCTTTGCTTCCTCTCCTCAGGCCCAGAACTCTGTGGCCTTTTGTAGGAAATCTGTCATCTTGTTACAAACACAACAGTCCTAATTTTGTCCTACTTCACCTGGGAGAACACCTAATCCAATCTCAATACCCTGACCCCATTCAGACAGTCAAGAAGCATTGATAAAGTGCTTACTAGGTGCCAGGCACTGTGGTAAGTGCTGGGGAGTCTAGGAGAAGCAGAAAGAGCCTCTCTCCTCAAGGAGCTCACATTCTAATGGGGGAGACAAACATGAAAATGATTAGGTACTTACAAGATATAGTAAAGATTAGAGAGAAAGTAATATCAAAATGGAAGGTGCTAGAAGCTGGAGGGGAATAGGAGAATATCAGGAAAGGTCTCTCCTACAGAAGAGGTTTGATATTAATCTTGAAGGAAGCCAGGGAAAATAAGGTAAGGAGAGAATTCCAGGCATGGGGAAATGTCAATGCAAAGGCATGAGACAAAGAGATGGAATGCCATGCTGAAAAGCAGCAAGTAGCCTAGTATAATCAGATAATAAAATGTGTGAAGGAGAGTAAAGGAAAAGAAGACTGGAAAGGTAGGGGGAAATCTAACTATGTGAATAACTATTAATGCCAAACAAATCTGATATTTAATCCTAGAGATAATAGCGAGTGATTGGAGTTTACAAAATAAAAAGTTAACAGGGTCAAACTTATGCTTTAGGAAAATCACTTTGATAGCAATGAGAGAAGAAAAAGAAATAGAAGAAATTAGAATTGGCAACGAGGAAACAAAACTATCGCTCTTTGCAGATGATAGGATAGTATGCTCAGAGAATCTTAGACAAGCAACCAAAAAACTAACAAGTCAACCAAAACATTAACAACTTGGGCAAAGTTGCAGGATATAAAATATACCTAGATAAATGATCACCATTTCTACATATTACCAACAAAGTCCAACAACAAGAGATAGAAAAAGAAATTCCATTTAAAATAACCGTAGTCAGTATAAAATACTTGGGAGTCTAGCTGCCAAGACAAACCCAGGGATTATATAAACACAATTACAAAACATTTTTCATACAGATAAAGTCAGATCTAAATATTAATATTAACTGCTCAGGGGGAGGCCAATGACAATTCTATTTAAATTAATTTACTTATTCAGTACCATACCAATCAAACTACCAAAAATTATTTTACAGAGTTTAGAAAAATGAATAACAAAATTCATGTTGTGGAAGAACAAAAGGTCAAGGATATCAAGAGCACCAAAGAAAAAAAATGTGAAGGGAGGTGGCCTAGACGTACCAGATCTCAGAATGTATTACAAAGCAGCAATCATCAAAACAATCTGACACTGCCTAAGAAATAGAGTGGTGGATCAGTGGAACAGATTAGCTACACAATGCATAGCAAATGATCATAGTAATCTAGTGTTTGATAAACACCAAGATTCAAGCCCTTGGGACAAGAACTCACTATTTGGCAAAAATTGCTGAGAAACTGGAAAGCAATTTGGCAGAAACTAGGTACAGACCAACTCCTCACACTGTATATACCAAGATAAGATCAAAATGGGTGCATGATTTAGACATAAAGGGTGATATCATAAGCAAATTAAGTGAGAATGGAACAGTTTACCTATCAGATCTATGGATAAGGGAAGAATTTATGACCAAAGAGATAGAGAGCATTACAGGATGTAAAATGAACAATTTTAATTACATCAAATTAAAAACCAGCAGCTAGACCTCCACATGCTTCAGCACAGCCCAGGGTAAACAGGCTTCCTCCAGCAGCCAGACCCATCAAGTGCTTCAGTGTAGCTCTAGAGAAACGCAGTAACACCCCATTGGCCTCAGCACACACCAGACACAACCACAAGGACCCCAGCTCAGTATCAGGTAAGCTGCCAGACCCCTATGGCCTCCAGCAGCAATAGTCATTCCCACAGTGCAGCACCAGACACAAAGGTCCCCCGTGGGCCTCAGGGCAACATCAGTACAGCATCAGTTAAACAGCCAGGGCCTGCAACCCATAGCACAAGAAGCCCGAGAAGCTCCCATCCTGGGAGCAGAGTTCAAATTTAAAAGAAAGGAAAAAAGTGAGGGGTAGGGGGCAAGAAACAACAACAAAAAAGAATCTGACCATAGAAAGTTACTATGGTGATGGGGAAGACCAAGACACAAACTAAGAAGAGGACAATGTCAAAACACCTATGGGCAAAACCCCAAAGAAAAGCGGGGACTGGTCACAAGTCCAGAAAGAACCCATAGAAGAGCTCAAAAAGGAGCTAAAAAAAACATAAAAGAGAGGTAGAAGAAAAATTGGGAAAAGAAATGAGAGTGATGCAAGAGAATTATGAAGAAAGAGTCAACATCTTGGAAAAAGAAAACAACTGCTTAAAAAGTAGAATTGGCCAAATGGAAAAGGAGATACAAAAATCTACTGGAGAAAACAACTCCTTAAAAGTTGGGTTTGGACAAGTGGAAGCTAACAACTCTATGAGACATCAAGAATCAATCAAACAAATTCAAAAGAATGGAAAAAAATAGAAGAAATGTAAAATACCTCACAGGAAAAATAATTGACCTGGAAAATAGATGCAGGAGAGACAATGAGAGAATCACTGGACTACCTGAAAACCATAAACTAAAGGAGGACCTGGACAGCATCTTTCAAGAAATTATCAAGGAAAACTGCCCTGATACCCTGGAATCAGAGGGCAAAATTGTCATTGAAAGAACCCATTGATCACCTCAGGAAAGAGATCCCAAAATAAAAATTACAGAGAAGATTATAGCCAAATTACATAACTATCAGGTCAAGGAAAAAATACTGCAAGTAGCCAGAAAGAAACAATTCAAATATTGGGGAGCCACAATGAAGATTACACAGGACTTAGTAGCTGCAACATTAAAGGATCAGAGGTCATGGAATATGATTTTCTGGAAGGCAAAGGAGCTAGGACTAGAACCA
The DNA here is from genome assembly GCF_011100635.1 of Trichosurus vulpecula. NCBI lineage: Eukaryota > Metazoa > Chordata > Mammalia > Diprotodontia > Phalangeridae > Trichosurus > Trichosurus vulpecula. The sequence continues at coordinate 176,370,175 of NC_050577.1, forward strand.
AGAATCACCTACCTGGCAAAAATTAAGCATTATGCTCCAAGGGGAAAAAATGGTCATTCAATGAGATAGAAGGATTTCAAGGTTTCATAAGGGGAAGACCACAATTGAACAAAAAAATTTGATCTCTAATATTAAGAACAAAGAGAAGCCTAAAAAAGTGAAAATGGGAAAGAAAATATAAGGGATTCGATGGAGCTGAACTGTTTATATCCCTACATGGGAACATGATTCTTGTAATTCTTAAAAATTGTACCATGAATAGTATAGTTAGAAGGAATATACATAGAAGATATGGGTATAAGGTGAATCTGAAGAAATGACATAAAAAAAAGGAATGAGAAAGCGGAGTACACTGGGTGCAGAAGGAAGGGAGAAGTAGAATGGGGTTAATTATTTCACATGAGGAGGCATGAAAGACCTATTGCAATGGAGGGTGGGTGATGGGCATGTACCTTACTCTCATCAATATTGGCTCAAAGAGGGAATAATATACATAATCAGTTGAATATAGAAATCTATCTTACCAGAGAAGAAAGTGGGAGGAGATTAAGAAAAGGGGTTGGAGGGGGAGGAATACTGACAGAAGGGAGAGCAGATGGGGGAAGGTGGTAGACAGAAGCAAAATACTGTTGAGGAGAGAAAGGGTGAAAGGAGAGAGAAGACAAGCAGGAGGAAAAATAGGATGGAGGGAAACACACAATTAGTAATCACAACTGTGAATGTGAATGGGATGAAATCTCTCATTAAAAAAAAAAGAAATGGATAGCAGAGTGGATCAAAAACCAGAATCCTACAATATGTTGTTACTCTTAAAGCAGAGAGACACACACAGAGTAAAGGTAAGGGGCTGGAACAGAATCTATTGTGCATCAGCCAAAGCAAAAAAAAAAAAAAAAAAAAACAGGGGTAGCAATCCTGATCCCAGACAAAGCAAAAACAAAAATAGACCTATTTAAAAGAGTTAAGGAAGAAAACCACATCTTGCTAAAAGATACCATAGACAATGAAGTAATATCAATATTAAACATATATGCACCACGTGGTACATCCAAACTCTTAAATGAGAGATTCATGACCAAACAAGAGGTAGAGAGCCTTATGAAATGTAAAATAAATCATTTTGACTATATTAAATTTAAATGCTGTTGCACAAACAAAACTAATGCAACCAAGACTGGATGGAAAGCAGAAAGCTGGGAAACAATCTTTATAGCAAGTGTCTCTGCTAAAGGCCTTGTTTCTCAAATGTATAAAGAACTGAGTCAAATTCATAAGAATACGAGCCATTCCACAATTGATTAATGGTCAAAAGATATGAATTGGCAGTTTTCAGGAGAAGAAATCAAATCTATAAGCATATGAAGGTCTCTAAATCACTTTTGATTAGAGAAAGGCAAATAAGAACAACTCTGAGGTACCACCTCATACCTATCAAATTGGCTAATATGACCAAAAAAAATGATAAGTATTAGAGAGGATGCGGGAAAATTGGGACACTAATGCACTTAGTGGAGTTGTGAACTAATCCAACTATTCTGGAGAGCAATTTGGAGCTATGCCAAAAGGGCTACAAAACCGTGCATACCTTTTGATCCAATGATACCACTACTAGGTCTATATCCCAAAGAAATATTAAAAAGGGGGGGAGAGGACCTACATGTGCAAAAATATTATAGCAGCCCTTTTCCTGGTGGCAAAATATCAGAAATTGAGGGGATACCCATCAACTGGAGAATGGCTAAACAAGCTGTGGTATATGAATGTAATGGAATGCTATTGTGTAATAAGAAATGATGAACAGGCATATTTCAGAAAAATCTGAAAAGACTTGAATGAACTGATGCAAAGTGAAATGAGCAGATCCAGAAAAACATTGTACACAGTAACAGCAACATAGTATAAGCAACTATTAATGACCCAGCTCTTCTCAGCAACACAATGATCCAAGGCAAGTACAAAGGACTCACGAAGGAAAATGCTTCCACATCCAGATAAAGAATTGATGGACCCTGAAAGCATATCAAAGCATACTTTTTTCACTTTCTTTATTCTTTTTCATTTTTTCTTTTAATCTATTTCTTCTTTCACAACTGTGACTAAAATGGAAATATGTTTTACATGATAGCACATGCATAACTTATATCAAATTGACTACCATTTTAGAAGAAGGGATGGGAGGGAGGGAGAAAAATTTGGAACTCAAAATCTTGTAAGAACAAATAGTAAAAATTGTCTTGACATGTAATCGGGGAAAAAATAAAATACTATTTTCAAAAATAAAACTTTAATCTAAAATATTTTGCACAAACAAAACCAATATACCCAAGATTAGAAGAAAAGCAGAAAACTGGGGGAAATTTTTTATAGCAAGTTTCTCTGATAAAGGCTTCTTTTCTTCAATATACAGAGAACTGAGTCAAATTTATAAGAATACAAATAATTCTCAAATTGATAAATGGTCAAAGGATATGAATAAGCAGTTTTCAGATGAAAAGATCAATGCTATCTACAATCAAATGAGAAAATGCTCTAAATCATTATTGACTAGAGAAATGAAATTCAAACAACTCTGAGGTACCACCTCACACCTACCAGATTGGCTAATATGACATAAAAGGAAAATGACAAATGTTGGAGGAAATGTGGGAAAAGTGGGACATTATTAATTAATTATTATTATTAATTATTGGTGGAATTGTGAATTGATCCAACCATTCTGGAGAGCAGTTTGAAACTATGCCCAAAAGGATATAAATTTGTGCATACCCTTTGACCCTGAAATATCACTACTAGGTCTGTATCCCAAAGAGATCAAAGAAAAAGGAAAAGGACTTACATGTACAAAAATATTTATAGCGATTCTTTTTATGGTAGCAAAAAAATTGGAAAGTTAAGGAATATCCACCAATTGGGGAATAACTGAACAAATTCTGATATATGATTGTGATGGAATACTGTGGTGTTATAAGAAATGATGGGGGGGGAGCGGTGGAGGGGGAAGGGGCAGAGCCAAGATGGCAGCTGGAAAGCAGGGACTTGCTTAAGCTTTCCCTTCAGGTCCCTCCAAAAACCTATAAAAATGGCTCTGAACAAATTCCAAAGCTGAAGAACCCACAAAATAGCAAAGGGAAGCAGGGCTCCAGCCCAGGACAGCTTGGATGGTCGCTGGGAAGGGTCTATCCCATGCAACTGGGAGCACAGCAGAGCAGAGTCCAGTGTGGGCCGTGCCAGTACCAACCACACCGGGAGCCGGGAGGAACAGGCATAGTGCCCTGAATCAGTGAACTGTGGCAGTTACCAGACTTCTCAACCCACAAACACCAAAGACAACAGAGGTTAGTGGGAAAAGCTACTGGGACAGAGTGAAAAGAGTTGGTGGTCGGCCACCTGCCGAGGGGCTGTGAAGGTGGTGCAGCTCTGAAGCTTCTTCCAGAGCTACAGCTGCAGTTGCTTCTGACCCCAAGCCCATCTAGTGGGAGGAATTAAGCAGCAGATCAGAGCAGGAGTGCAGAGCCTGCTTGAGATCTGAGTCAGGTCCAGGTTGGAGGTTCTTGGGGAGGAGGAGCGCTGGTGTGACAGAGCTTGCTGAGAAATAGATCTGAAAACAACAAGCTTGGAACAAAGTACTCTCTACTCTACAAGCAGTCATACCCCAACAAAAAAAAAAACTCAAGGGTCAAGCAGTTGGCTGAGAACATGAACAGGCAGTGAAAATAGTCTCAGATTCAGACTCAGACTTTGGAATCTTTCTTTGGGGACAAAGAAGACCAAAACATACAGCCAGAAGAAGTCAACAAAGTCAAAGAACCTACATCAAAAGCCTCCAAGAAAAATATGAATTGGTCTCAGGCCATGGAAGAGCTCAAAAAGGATTTGGAAAAGCAAGTAAGAGAAGTAGAGGAAAAATTGGGAAGAGAAATAAGAATGATGCGAGAAAACCATGAAAAACAAGTCAATGACTTGCTAAAGGAGACCCAAAAAAAATACTAAAGAAAGTAACACCTTAAAAAATAGACTAACTCAAACGGCAAAAGAGCTCCAAAAAGCCAATGAGGAGAAGAATACCTTGAACGGCAGAATTAGCCAAATGGAAAAGGAGGTCCAAAAGACCACTGAAGAAAATACTGCCTTAAAAATTAAACTGGAGCAAGTGGAAGCCAGTGACTTTATGAGAAACCAAGATATTATAAAACAGAACCAAAGGAATGAAAAAACGGAAGACAATGTGAAATAACTCATTGGAAAAACCACTGACCTGGAAAATAGATCCAGGAGAGAGAATTTAAAAATTATTGTACTACCTGAAACCTATGATCAAAAAAAGAGCCTAGATATCATCTTTCAAGAAATTATCAAGGAGAACTGCCCTGATATTCTAGAGCCAGAGAGTAAAATAGAAATTGAAAGAATCCACAGATCACCTCCTCAAAAAGATCCCAAAAAGAAATCTCCTAGGAATACTGTTGCCAAATTCCAGAGCTCCCAGATCAAGGAGAAAACACTGCAAGCAGCCAGAAAAAAACAACTTGCGTATTATGAAAACACAATCAGGATAATACAAGATCTAGCAGCTTCTACATTAAGGGATCGAAGGGCTTGGAATATGATATTCTGGAGGTCAAAGGAGCTAGGATTAAAACCAAGAATCACCTACTCAGCAAAACTGAATATCATGCTCCAAGGCAAAACATGGATTTTCAATAAAATAGAGGACTTTCAAGCTTTCTCAGTGAAAAGACCAGAGCCGAATAGAAAATGTGACTTTCAAACACAAGAATCAAGAGAAGCATGAAAAGATAAACAAGAAAGAGAAATCATAAGGGACTTACTAAAGTTGAACTGTTTTGTTTACATTCCTACATGGAAAGATGATGTGCATAATTCATGAGACCTCAGTATCATAGTAGCTGAAGGAAATATACATATATAGAGAGAGAGAGAGACATCCCACATCTATCCCTTTATATAGCCAGATTCTTCTATTGCTTCCTTTGCGTTAACTCCTCCTCACTACTCACCCACTGTCTTCTCTCTCACTTTATCAATAGTTTGTAAACTTTAATTAGTGAACTTCTCTCAATTTTCATTCTGCTTGGCTTATCTGCAGCTTTTGAGACCCATCCGTGGGAAATGAAGGATCCCCTAGGCCACCAGTGACAACTTGATGGCTCCTCTGGGATATAAGGGGTTCGTCTCTGCAGCCCAGGAAGAAAGGACTCTCTCCCATAAAAAAAAAAAGGGCTCTGCCTCTGGACCCATAGAATCCCAGGATCATTGCTGAGGAAACCTGACCCTTAAGAGAGGGAAGGCATGCTTTTCTCAAAATCTAGCTAATTCTAGGGAAAACCTCAGGTATGGCTAATGTCTAGAATCTTTCCCAAAAAGAGATTAAGAACATCCCTTCTAGAAAAGGTATTCATTGTACAAAGTAGATAACAGATAGGAGTTTCCACTATTACAAAAGAAATGCTTAAAACACAAAAGACTCATAAACATATTAGAAATACTTAAAACATGCATTAATAACCCATCCTTTCTATGAATACACTCTTGAAAGGTAAAACCACTCTGTGGAGCTACTGAAAAGATATTTCACTCTCCCTGCTGACCTGCATTGTCCATGAAACTTGTGAACCTAGATTTCCTGGCAAGCTAGAGCATGGAGTGGCCTTTCTTAGGACTTTTAGCATCAACATCCTCCCAGCAATTTCTCCTGGTGTGGCATCTTCACCTCTAAGAAACGATGTAGTTGTGGGAAGTACCTCTCACTGGGCAACCATCAATGACTTCAGAACCCAGAAACACTCTCTAACTCACAAGGGTACCACCCAGGCTTCAATTATCTGTGCTTAGAGCAATAAACACAAAGCAGAAGAGGCAACCAGGGACTTCAGATATAGCCTCAGGCTTACATGTCCTTGCTGCTGTGTATTTAATTGTCATTGCTGTTGGGGCTTGAAAGTAAGATGAGAAAACACTGTACTTTCCTCCTTTGCTTTGCCCAATGCAAAACTGGCAGAGTTCCAAGTCAAACACTCCAAAAAGTAGAGTGGGAGGGTAAGGGAAATGGGCCCTTTCTCCTCTCTTTAAAGCCTGTCGAGTGGGTCAGGGGGGACCAATAAAGAGTTGCTTCATCATCCCAAAGTGAAGGTCCTTCGGTGCCGAAACAGGAGCAATTGTCCATCCCCACAGAGTAGGGGCATATATGCCCAGCTCTATGTCAGGCATCTTAACCCATCAGGTCCATCTCTCCACATAAACTGCTACTATCCTAATTCAAGTTGTTGTTACCTCTTGCCTGGATCATTGCAAAAGCCACCTAATTAGTTTCCCTGCTTCCTCAAGCTGCCAAAACAATCTTTCTTAGGCACGGATTTGACCATGTCAAAAATCTTCAGTGGTTATTAAATGCAAAAATAAAAAATAAAATAAATTTTTAAAAACATTCCAGTGGTTCCTCATTACCTATATGACAAAATTAAAACTCTTCAGCCTGTTATTTTAGGCTCTCCACAATCTGCCACCAGCCTACCTCTACAGACTTACTTCATAATATTTCCCTTTACAAGCTCCATGTTCTAGAGAAACTGGATCACTAACTATACCCCAAACTCAGTATTCCTCAGTATCCCATCTCCATGTATTTACACAAACCATCCCCTAGCTCAGGGCATTTTTTATCCCCACATTTCATTTCGACATCTTTGACTTCCATCAAAGTTTAGATAAGTTTGTAAGATCTCCTCTCTGTTAATGTTCTCCACTCACTTACTTTATAAAGTCTCCTTATAAGTCCTCTTGAGAATAAGGACTACTTTGTATTGTCTTCACATCTGCAGTAGATTGTAAGTGCCTTGCACCTAGTCAAAGCTTGATGGCTGTTGGCTGAATTTATTGTTAACAAGGATGGCAAGGGTTGGTCAATTTCCTTTGATTTTCAGTTGTTGGATCTTAAAGATCCATCATTCATTTCTAGATGTCTCTTCTCCTTCCTCCTTCTAAGACAAGGATTCTATTTTAACCAGACTACCTCACTATGAATGAAATGTATGAATGAAAGGAGGATTTATTTTTTACTACATGGGTGGCACAGTGGATAGAGTGCAGGTACTAGGGTCAGAAAAATTTATCTTTTTGAATTTAAATATGGCCTCAGACAGTTACTAGCTGTGTGACCCTGGGCAAGTCACTTAACCCTGCTTGCCTCAGTTTCCTCATCTGTAAAATGAGCTGGAGAAGGAAATGGCAAACCATTCTAGTATCTCTGCCAAGAAAACCCCAGATGGGGTCATAAAAAATGGGACATGACTAAAACAACTGAACAATAACAGCAAAAATATGCACAGTGTTTGGTATATAGTAAGCACTTGAAAAGTGATTCCTCACATGAGAATCAGTTGCCTGATGCAGCAGAAAAAAAAATATTGCCCCTAGGGTCAGAGGATATGATTTCAAATTCTACGTCAGAGATTTAGTTGGACAAGTCAAAATTTCTTCCATACTACAGTTTTCCCATCTGTAGACTGAAGCAGACTTGGTAGCCGCTGAGGGCCTCTCTGTTCAAATGTAAGTGAAACGAATTATTTCCAAGGAACCCTATAAAAGGTGACATGATAATCGTTACAACCTACATTCTACACGACAAGGAAAGGAGGCAAATTGAACTTTGAGCACTGAGAGATACGGATCATTGATTACCAGCAGAAAGGTAATTTAGAAATCATTTAGTACAACCATTTCCAAAGCCCAGAGAAGTTAAGAATTTCTTAGGGCCACATAGGGAGCAGATAGTGGAACTGGCATTTGAACCCAGGTCCTTGGACTTTTAAACCCAGCATTCTTTCTTTTTTTATGTTGGGTGCTCTCTTTTTTTTTATTTTACTCTGAACTTAAGAAATAAAACAAGCATCTCCATAATACAGCAGAATAGAAAAAAATGATTGTGCATAAAACTGTAAATCTATTATGTATGACTTGCTAGTCCTTTCAAATATACATAATAAAGTTATCATGTAACTTTCTTTTTTTCTGATCTTTTTTTCCTTTTTTCTTTCTACTACACTTAGCAGCCCAATCAACACCCTAACCTATCCCCAGTGGAGTCCTGGCATGACTACACTTGCCTTCGGAAGCCCAGAGGAGAAACCAAGGAACCCCAAAGTGTTCCTTGAGTACACCAGCTACCCCAGGGAACACTTACAGTCACCATACCATACTGGGGTAGGACACAGCATTGCAAACATACATATACCATATTATGTACATGTATCTAGCCATGTTATAGAATATGGTGGCAATGCTTTATATATGCTATCACTTATTTTATGTAAACAAGCAATAGATTGAAAAGTATCAATCTCTACTCCATTTCCAAAGCCAACCAGCTGTTCTTCCAGTAATATTTCATTCAAGAGACTAAGGGAAGTTTTACTTAGCTAAGTATATTGATTTTTAAAAATCTATAAGTGCCCATGACTCATGTCTACATATAAAAATTCATACAATAGTAAACTTGGAAGCATCCTTAGAACCAGAGACCCAAAAGGGAAGGACCCTGTTAGTCCACCCTGCAACATTTCCATGCAGGATTGCAATCCAACATGCATCTCCTGGCTCCAAGTCCAGAGCAAAAGCATGTCTGACCCTCATAAGTATGAGTTTCATTTACATAGCACCTTTTGATTGTGACAGCTTTTTATGCATTACCTCGTTTCACCCTCAAAACAGCTTTATGAGTTAAGTACAGGTGGTATCATCCCCCTTTTACAGATGAGAAAGCTGAGGCTGAAAAAAGTTAATCCAAGGTCCCAAGGTTTATAATGAGTGAAGCTGGGCTTTCAACATAAGACTTCTGACTCCAAGTCCAGTGCTTTTCCCACGCTACGCCCTATGACATTCCTGGGTAAAAAGATCATAACGGTTTTGAGGCAGCTAGGTGGCAAAGTGGTTCAAGCACTCAAACTCAGAGAGACCTGAGTTCAAATTCTCCCTCAGATAGCTATAACACCTTGGGCAAGTCACTTAACTTCCGTCTATCTCAGTTTCCCCATCTGTAAAATGAGTATTATAATAATAGCACCTATTCTCATGAGGTTGTTGCAAGGATAGGTGAGATAATATATGTGAAGCCGTGTGCAAACTTTAAAAGAGAATATAAATATGTTAGCTATTATTATCATCTACATGAAGTTGGTTTTTTTTAATAACCTCTGGGGCAGCTAGGTGACACAGTGAATAGAGCACTGGCCCTGGAATCAGAAGGACCTGAGTTCAAATGTGACATCAGACACTTGACACGTACTAGCTGTGTGACCTTGGGCAAGTCACTTAACCCCTACTGCCCTGCCTTCCTCCCTCCCAAAAAAAAAAAAAAACCTCCATACAAAACCCCTTGTGCCAAGTTTTATACTTCTTATTCTATTCTTGGTTAAAATGGAGAAATTCCCAGAGATTGTTCCCCTTTAAACCAAAAGATACTACCTCTAATCTAGGAAATGGGAGCCATGACCCAATGACTCTGATTTATTAAAGCAACTCCAAGGTCTATATGATCAGTGACAAGTAATAACTCTCCGCCTCTTTCTCTCTCTTCCTGAAGTCAGTACAACTTAAAATTGCCTCTTCTACCCAGAACTTTAAGTGTTCAGCAACAAAGGCCATGCTAACATTTATTTGGCTCTTTCAAAAATAAACAGTTATTCCATTTCGAAATATTTCCAGTAAGAATATTATAGAGCTTACTTTTCTTCCTTCTCTCCCCACTCGCCCCCACCCCAAAGCTAATTAACCCCCAGAATAGCATTACAAATCACTTGAGGCCTAAGAAGGCTGTCCTGCAAATGTTTTGAATGCTTTCTCTCCCCCAACTTCTTTTACAATTTGGTACCCCAGCATCTGACAGGTGAATAGCAAAACAGGATGTCTGCTTACCATAACTGTCTGCTTTGCTGCATATCTACCGGAATTAATTGGGCTTATTTTTGTTTCTTTTTTTTTTTTTGGGGCAGACGCTGAAATGCCCCATTATTTGCATATGGTTTAGCCCTGTCAGAGGTTAACTGAGGACACAGTGAACTGCCTCACCCATCGCCAATGACAGGAAGTCCCCTACAAAATGGAGCATAGCAACTACTTTTCAGACTTGGGTGGCTTTTTTCCCTTTTTTTTTTTTTTTTTTTTTTGGAGAGAAGGCATCAATTTAATTTCAAACAGAGCACGAAAACTTGGAGCCCCAGAGGAAAAAGAAGTCTGCCAATAACCCCAAGCCTGCCTATTAAGTTATCTGCCCCCTCCCTTCTCTCTGTTTAATGGGAGGCTTTTGAACCACCAAATTGGAAACTGCTGTGGCTAATTTTAAAGGTCCAAGGTATGAGAAAAAAAAAAAAAACCTTCTTCCCCTCCCACCCACTGTTAGCTGGTGATAATGACCGATGACCAAAGCACTGCGAGCATCTCCTGATTTCTGTAAGGGTGAGCTAACATCAAAGGGAGTATTTTGAGCTTCACTGGTTTGGGGCCCACTTCTGACAATCACCCCGGACAACCATCCCAAATATGGTTGTCGGGCTGTTTTTTGGGGAGAGAGGGAAGGGGCGGTCATGTGGGGTTTTAGTTTTTATTTTTGCCTTTCTACTGATTTGAAGACCCTTTCTTTGTGGGGTGGTGTAACGCAGGAGCTCAGCTCCAGGCAGGTTTACACTGGATTCAGCCAAACCAAAGAAAGACAATGGCTCAACAGACAGGGGATTCATACCAGAGGCAGCCGGCAGGGAGGAGTGAGGAAAAGACACCTGCACCCTTTAGCCAGTGCCCACTTGATTTATAGGGTAACAAACAAGGCATTTTGCCAAGAAGTACCTTCATAAGCTTACATTAAGTTTTAGCATTATGTCAACTCAGCATAGCGCACACGCATTGCATGTTTATGACCTTAAGCACAAATGTTTATACTTTTCAAGGTTATATAATGACGTGCAAGCATAGTAAAACTGTTTTTCAGACCAGGAGCCTGGGAAAAATTATCTGAAAAAGAATAACAGAAATCCACCTTGCACACACTAAAATCCATCTTACATATGTTAAAATCCACCTTACATACAGGTGGGAGTTCAGAAGTGAGACTAGGTGAGTCAGCAGTGAGCAAATAATAATAACTGACATTTATATGGCACCAGGCATATAGTAGGCATTTAATAAATGTTTATTTAATATAGTGTTTATGATGTGCTAGGCACTTTATGATTATTATCTCATTTCATCATCATAAAAACCCTGGGAGGTGGGTGCTATTATCCTCATTTAACAGAAGAAGAAACTGAGTTTAAGTAACTCACCCAAGGTCACACAGCTAGTAAGTATCTGAGGCCACATTTGAACAGAGGTCTTCCTAATTGCAGACCCTATCATCTAACCACTGTACCATCTAGCTCAGGGGTGGGGAACCTGTGGCCTCAAGGCCACATGTGGCCCTCTAGGTCCTCAAGTTCAGCCCTTTGACTGAACCCAAACTTCACAGAATAAATCCCCTTAATAAGAGGATTTATTCTATAAAACTTGGATTCAGTCAAAAGGCTGCATTCCAGGACCTAGAAGGCCACATGTGGCCTGGAGGCTGCAGGTTCCCCACCTCTTAACTAGCTAATCTTAATCCATTTTTCTCTAACCCCATCAATGTCCACCTGCCTCATCCTCCTGCCTTCTTTGGCTTCCAACATTGTTATCCAACACCCATGACCTGCTTCAACCAAAAACTTGCCGGGTAAAAAACATAAATTTTTTTAATGGCAGCATTGCCCCTAGATGGGCAAAGGAAGCACTAGTCACATAAAAATCAAAAGGAAGTCTGTATTATTATGCGTGGTTTCAGAAAGCAATTCATGTGGTTTTCCTAAGAGAAAACAACTGATTCTTCCCGGACGGAGCTCAGAAGAAAAACACAATAATCCATTGTGTTTACAGATCCTTGCTTGGGGGAGCCAAAAATGGTGGAAAATTCCAAAATAACACAAAGTGTATGCTGATTTTTAGGCATGGCTCACTATCCTGGGAGGCGGGCCAGTATCGGCAACTCCATTTGGCAGTGTAATGTTTTATTCAAGGGACCTGGAAAGTAACCCAGGCTTGTAAATTCAAATCCCCATTTCACCATTCATGCACACAGCTCTAAGCTGGCTCAAGCCATCTAAGCTTTCTTTGACTTCTTAGTTAAAGAAAAGTCATATTCACTTGTGTCTGAGGGTTAATAAGAATTATTTCAGTGAATAGCTTTTTGTAAATTAGTGACACTATATTTACTCTAACATTGAGTGTCCTACTATGTGCAAGACACCATGCCAACTCATAGGGATCATAGAATTAGAGCTGGAATGTGCATAAAACTTTATATTTATCCCTATAAATTTCATTTAATTCAATTCAGCCTAAGAGCCTAGTTAGCAACTTCCAAAAAAAAAATACTTTTTGCTTATTTTGATTAAATCTTGTGTATACTTATATAATATATTGTCTCTCCTAACAGAATGTAAGGTCCTTGAAGGCAAGAATTGCTTCATTTTTGCCTTTGTGTCCCTAGGGATAACACTATGCCTGGCACATAGTAGGTGCTTAATAAATGTTTATTGGTTGATTGTGATCCAATCAAAAAAGGAAATCAAGATAATCTGCCATGATACTATAAGTAATTTGGGAGAGCAAGGAATAGTTTACTTATCAGATTTATGGAAAAGAAAAGAATTCATGAACCAATAAGAGATAGAGAGCATTACAAAATGCAAAATGGATAATTTTGATTATGTTAGATTGAAATGTTTTTGTACAAAAAAAGCCAATGCAACAAAAATTAGGAGGGAAGCAGAAAATTGGGAGAAAATCTTTACAACTAGCATCTCTGATAAAGGCCTCATTTCTAAAATATACAGGGAACTGAGCCAAATATATAGGAATACAAGCCATTCCCCAATTGAGAAATGGTCAAAGGATATGAACAGGCAGTTTTCAGAGGAAGAAATTAAAGATATCTATAGGCATCTGAAAAAATGCTCTAAATCACTACTGATTAGAGAAATGCAAATCAAAACAACTCTTAGATACCACATCTCTCCTGTCAGATTGGCTAAAATAACAAAACAGGAAAATGATAAATGCTGGAGAGGATGTAGGAAAATTGGAACATTGTTACATTGCTGGTGGAGTTGTGAGATGATCCAGCCATTTTGGAGAGCAATTTGAAACTACGCCCAAAGGGCTATAAAAATGTGTATACCATTTGAACCAGCAATACCACTTCTAGGGTTGTATCCCAAAGAGATCACAAAAGTGGGAAAAGGACCCATGTGTACAAAAATATTTATGGCGGCTCTTTTTGTGGTAGCTCAGAATTGGAAATCAAAGGGATGCCCATCAATTGGGGAATGGCTGAACAAGCTGTGGTATATGAAGGTAATGGAATACTATTGTGCCATAAGAAATGGGCATGATACGGACTTCGTAACAACCTGGAAAAACCTACACGACGTAATGCTGAGTGAGCGGAGCAGAGCCAGGAGAACATTATACACAACCACAGATATATGGATTCTGTGAGGACCAACCCTGACAGTCTTCGCTCTTCTCAGCAACACAAGGTACAAAGACAACTCCAAAGGACTCACGATGGAGAATACTATCTACATCCAGAGAAAGAACTATGAAGTATGAATGCAGATTGAGGCACACTTCATGCTCGCCTTTTTCTCCCCCTTTTTTTTCTTCTCTTTTGTTTTTGTTTTTGGGTTGTTTTGTTGTTTTTTTTTTTGGTTCTGTTTCTTCTTTCTCATGATTCATTTCATTGATCACAGTTCTTCTCCACAACTTGACTCGTGTATAAATTAATTCAATGGGAAGTTATTTGTGGTAGTTATATGAGATTCCATGCCATCTTGGGGAGGGAGGGAAGAAAATCTGGAACTCAAAATTATGTAGAACTGTGTGTTGTGAACTAAAAATAAAAATTTTTTAAAAAAAAGATAATCTGCCATGACAAGCTCTTGATGAAGCCATGCCAACTCTTTACGATAACAGCTTCCTTTTCCAGATTTTCACTAACCATCCCTTTAATAATGTCTTCTTATTGATGGGTAATTATGGCAACCCAGCTTAGTCCCAGAGGAAGGGTTTAAAAAATTCAGCTCTCCTTCTTTGCAAAGGTAGGGGTCTATGGGTGTGAAATAGTGCATATACTGTCAGACACGATCAACGTGTTGAATGGTTTTGTTAAAATGCCTTGGGTTCATCTTTCTTGTTTTTGTCTTTGTTATAAGGGAAGGGCAGAGATATTTGGAAATGAGGGTGATATAAAAACAAAATATATCAAAATTAAGTTTAAAATAAAATTAAAATGTATTAACATTAATACATTTTTAACCTATGCCAGGAATAAAAGTTGTGCTAACTGGCATGTAATAATAATAATATAGCATACAAATGTTAACAGTATAATATTACCATATAGCAATATTCTATATGATTATATGCTATAATGATAGTTATCACGATTACTATTATTATCGTAGCTGACATTTATACAGCACTGAAGTACGTGCCAGGCGCTGTGCTAAGCACTTTGCAATGACTATCTTGTTTGATCCTCGCAACAACCCTAGAAGGTAGGTACTATGATTGGTCCCATTTTATAGATGAGGAAACTGAGGCAAACGGGTTGCCCAGAGTCACACAGCTAGTAAGTATCTGAAGCTCAATTTGAACTCAGATCTTCCTGACTCCAGGGCCAGCGCTCTATCCACTGCGTAGCCTAGCTGCCCCTATAATTCACATGTACCATTTTCTTCCCCACCCCATACCCTCTTTAAAAAAACAAATCAGAACATACGCCCTTCTCTAATCAATAAGCATTTAGTAAGCTCCTACTATGTTCCAAGGACTGGGTTAGATACTAGGGAAACAAAGACAAAAATGGTACGGTTCCTGCCTTCAAGGACTCACAATCAATCAGGGGAGATGGTATGTATAGCTCTAAGCACATTTCCTCATTGGTAATATAGGTATCTGATCTTGTGGTACCTCTCCAATTCTCCACAATCCTATTTTCCCTATGAAACTGGGTCCCAGAGGGTAGAATAGAAATTGAAAGAATCCACAGATCGCCTCCTCAAAAAGATCCCAAAAAGAAAACTCCTAGGAACATTGTCACCAAATTCCAGAGTTCTCAGGTCAAGGAGAAAATACTGCAAGCAGCCAGAAAGAAACAATTTGAGTATTATGGAAACCCAATCAGGACAACACAAGATCTAGCAGCTTCTACATTATGGGATCGAAGGGCTTGGAACATGATATTCCGGAGGTCAATGGAGCTAGGATTAAAACCAAGAATCACCCACCCAGCAAAACTGAGTATCATGCTCCAAGGCAAAATGTAGATTTTCAATAAAATAGAGGACTTTCAAGCTTTCTCAGTGAAAAGACCAGAGATGAATAGAAAATTTGACTTTCAAACACAAGAATCAAGAGAAGCACGAAAAGGTAAACAAGAAAGAGAAATCATAAGGGACTTACTAAAGTGGAACTGTTTTGTTTACATTCCTACATGGCAAGATGATGTGTATGATTCATGAGACCTCAGTACCATAGTAGCTGAAAGGAATATTATATACATGTGTATGCATATATATATACATATGTGTGTGTCTATGTATGTATATATGTAGGTGTATATACATATATGTGTGTGTATATGTATATATATATATATAGTCAGAGGGCACATGGTGAGTTGAATATGAAGGGATGATATCTAAAAAAATAAAATCAATTTAAGGGATAAGAGAGGAATATATTGAGAGAGGGAGAAAGGGAGAGATAAAATGGGGTAAATTATCTCGCATAAAAGTGGCAAGAAAAAGCGGTTCTCTAGGAAGGGAAGAGGGGGCAGGTGAGGAGGAATGAGTAAATCTTGCTCTCATCGGATTTGACCTGAGGAGGGAATACCATACACACTCAATTGGGTATCTTACCCCACAGGAAAGAAGGAGGAAGAAGATAAAAAAGGGGGGACGATAGAAGGAGGGGCAGACAGGGGGAGGAGGTAATCAAAAACAAACACTTTCAAAAAAGGACAGGGTCAAGGGAGAAAATTCAATAAAGGGGGATAGGTTAGGAAGCAGCAAAACATAGTTAATCTTTCACAACATGAGTATTGTGGAAGGGTTTTACATAATGATACCCATGTGGCCTATGTTGAATTGCTTGCCTTATTAGGGAGGGTGGGTGGGGAGGGAAAAGGGGAGGGAATTTGGAACTCAAAGTTTTAAAAACAGACGTTCAAAAACAACAAAAAAATGTTTTTGCATGCAACTAGGAAATAAGATACACAGGCAATGGGGCATAGAAATTTATCTTGCCCTACAAGAGAAGAAGGGAAAGGGGGATGGGAGGGGAGTGGGGTGACAGATGGGAGGGCTGACTGAGGAAAGGGGCAACCAGAATATACGCCATCTTGGAGTGGGAGGGAGGGTAGAAATGGGGAGAAAATTTGTAATTCAGTCTCTTGTGAAAATCAATGCTGAAAACTAAATATATTAAATAAATTAAATATTAAAAATGAGGAAAAAAGAAACTGGGTCCCAGAGAAGCTATGCTCATTATCCTAAGATTAGATAGCCAATTAATGGCAGAGCTAACTCATGAACCCAGATCTTTTGATTTCCAGGTCAATGGTTCTCCCACTACACCACACACCATTTCCCCCACCTATAGTCAATGTAATTCTTTCACCTTCTTTTATAATTATATATTATTAATTACATGTATATAATATATATACATATATGCATGTTTTATAATTATTAATTATTTTTAATTATAGAATCTCAGTTTAAAGGGACCATTGAGGTCATCTGGTCTAGCCTCCTACCTCAGGCATTAATCTTTTCTATACCATGCTCAACAAGTGGTCATCCAGGTCCTACTGAAATGCCCCCAATGGCAGAGAATTCACTACTTCCCAAAGCAGTTCATTTTGATTTTTGGATAGCTCTATTTGTTAGGAAGTTCTTTCCACTAAGCCAAAATCTATCTCCCTGTGTCTCACATTCACTATTATTTCTGCCCTCTGGAACCAAGCAGAGTAAATCTAGTTCCTTTTCAACCCAAGAATCCCTTCAAATATCTAAAGGGTATCATTAAGTCTTCTCTTCTTTCTCCAGACTACTCATCTCCAAGTCCTTCAACTGATCCTCATGTCACATGGATTCTCGTCCCTTAATCCATACATCAAACTGAACACACTACTCCATGTAACTTTATCTCCATGCTTTCGTAACCCTTAAGTCAGAGGCCCCTTGTTGATGTGAAAGATCCGGGTATGCTTTGCCAGGGAGGATTGGGATTACCCAGTCTTTTGGTTCACTGCTACAACCCACATACAGGAAGACATTAAGTTCACAAGTTCAAAGTATAAGCAGGCTTATTTTTCAGGCCCAATTTGAAGGCATTATTTGAAGGAAACAAATAGAGTTCACGTCAGAGCCTATAGAAAATAACAGTACTCACAATTGAGCAAAGTGTTCCTCAGAGACCATGGTAATCTCAGCCACTTATAGCATCCAAGGCCCCCAATGTAAATACCCCTCTCTTATAACTTCTCAATTCTTGCAACCCATTGAGGTATCTCTTCACTGAGTAGTTTCTTCCAGGCAATTCTTTCCATTATCCCTATGTCTCAATCCAGGGCTGTCCAAAACGCACCCCACAGTGCGATTTTATGCAGCCCGCCTGTGGGTTTTAAATAAAAATAAAATAATAATTTGCATGGAATGCGTATTAGATTTTTCAATTCCATCACTAATAAATAATCTCGTTGACGTTAATTTTCTTTGGTGTTTTTAAGCAGTATTATGGACAGAACATATCGCACGGAATTTTCAATCAATCTGTGGGATGCGTTCCATCTGTACAACGCAGACTAGTCAGTATGCACCTACCTTTATACTGTCGTTTTGTTGTTTTGTGTTTGCTTTCGCACTTGGCCTGTCATATTGATGACATGTTCCCCCGCTTTCTATTAGTGGACTGTATTTTTTATTCTAGGTGCGACCCTCTTATTTTATTTTAATGCAGCCCTAAGATAACCTAAGGTTGGACAGCCCTGTCTTAATCTATGATTCAGAAGCCCAAGTCCTATTCTTAGATACCATCTTCTTAACCAAAGCTACTTTCCAAAATGGCCTCTGCTTCTTAAATCCCTACTTTAACTGTCATCAGTGATGGAAACACCACCAGCGTCCTTCAAGGCTTCCCAATCCCCAGAAATACAACATCACTTCCTTCTCATGGCATCATTTGTCCCAAATCATTCACCAGAAGTAGGTAATCTTCAGAGTTAAGTCTCAGGAGCGTTTCTAATGCATCACAAGAATGAGAAGAGGAAAGAGGCTCTTACTTCCATCGAGCACAGAGAGAAAATGCAGCTAGGTAGCACAGCAGGGTGAACACTGGACCTGAATTCAAATCCAGCCTCAGACACTTACTACTAGCCATGTGATTTGGGGCAAGGTGTTTAACCTCTGTCTGCATCAGTTTCCTTAACTTTAAAATGGGGATGATAACAGTACCTATCTTTCCTTAGGTTGTTGTGAGGATAAAACAAGAAAGTATTTGAAAATCATTTAGCACAGTGCCCGGCACATAGTAGGTGTTATATAAATTATATAAATATTATTATTGATTTTGAAATGACCTTCGGAGAATGTGCTATGAAAGTATTTCTACCAATGACAAGAAATAGGTTTTTTTTCCCCTAACACAGGTTTGTGTCCCTTCTGGAGGAAACAAAAAGCCCAGAACTTTCCATTTTCTCAAAGAATATTGCAGACCTAGAAGGAATAAAAGGGTTTCAGAGGGAAAAGATAATCTGAACAAGTAGAAGGGGATCTTAACCAAATGTCATGGGACTAGAGTATGAAAACACAATAAAGGGAATTAGAAATATTTCTACATTTGAAGCTATGTACAGGTATGAGTCTCTTTCCCACAGAAGGGAGAGCTAGACTCTCCCCCCAAAAAATGTATTGTCCTTCTCTAATGAATGTCAGTAGAGAGCCACCCATGTCATCAAAAAAGAAGCCATCCAATAAAGATGAAAGAAATAAGATGTAGTGACTGGTGACACCCTGCTAATGGGTACCTAAGAAGCTATTCATCAATTTCAAGGCATGTCTGCTGGGCATGACAGAGAGCATCATGAAACCAGTCAGACCCGAAGACTACTATCCTGATGGCACAGTGAGTAGAGCACCAGCCCTGGAGACAGGAGAACCTGAGTTCAAATGTGACCTCAGACACTTAACTAGCTGTGTGACTTTGGGCGAGTCACTTAACCCCAATTGCCTTCCCTTTTCCTTTCCAAAAAACAAAACAAAACAAAACAAAACAAAAAAGACTACTACCCATTACTGGTAATTCATAGGGAGGCAAATGAAACATTATTAGAAAGCATTACTGAGGATTATGAAGCTATTGGCAAAAACTAGATAGTATTTTCATCACTGCTGTCAAATGAAGGCAAAGACTGCGGAAGAAAATGGTAGATTCGGAGAAACAAACAGCTGATCAAGAAGATGGGGTTTGAGAATGGGGTCTGTTATTTCTGACTTAGAAATCAAATAATGGTCTCTTAGCCAACAAAAGGCAGCTAACAAGGGCCAGTAAGCTATATTTGTCTAGAATCTTAGAAATCTGATCAAGAGGATTTTAAATTGAAATTGAATGGGTATGAAATAGTGCATGTATACTGTCAGGCACGATCAACGTGTTGAATGGTTTTGTTAAAATGCCTTGGGTTCATCTTTCTTGTTTTTGTCTTTGTTATAAGGGAAGGGCAGAGATATTTGGAAATGAGGGTGATATAAAAACAAAATATATCAAAATTAAGTTTAAAATAAAATTAAAATGTATTAACATTAATACATTTTTAACCTATGACAGGAATAAAAGTTGTGCTAACTGGCATGTAATAATAATAATATAGCATACAAATGTTAACAGTATAATATTATCATATAGCGATATTCTATATGATTATATGCTATAATGATAGTTATCGCGATTACTATTATTATCGTAGCTAACGTTTATACAGCACTTAAGTACGTGCCAGGCGCTGTGCTAAGCACTTTGCAATGACTATCTTGTTTGATCCTCGCAACAACCCTAGAAGGTAGGTACTATGATTGTTTTATAGATGAGGAAACTGAGGCAAACGGGTTGCCCAGAGTCACACAGCCAGTAAGTACCTGAAGCCCAATTTGAACTCAGATCTTCCCGACTGCAGTGCTCTATCCACTGTGCAGCCTAGCTGCCCCTATAATTCACATGTACCATTTTCTTCCCCACCCCATACCCTCTTTAAAAAAACAAATCAGAACATACGCCCTTCTCTAATCAATAAGCATTTAGTAAGCTCCTACTATGTGCCAAGGACTAGGTTAGATACTAGGGAAACAAAGACAAAAATGGTACGGTTTAAATTGAAACTGAATGGGGAGAAAGTTTAAATCTGTCAGTTCAACAGAGAATAGCAGGCACAACATGGATAGAAGTCTGTAAGCAAGGTCAGCTGTTGAATATCCAAAAAGACAGTCAGCAAACAAAACTGTACACAAAATATGGGAACTATGGGGAGAAGGGAAGCTTCCTAATACATGCTGCATTCCTCCATATGGTCAGGGAAATGAAGCCCCACATCACCACTAAACAGAATCAAAGGCATCACTACTAAATGGAACCAAAGGTGTGTAATTGATGATATAAAAAATTACTGTGCTGTCCCAAAAGTACACTATTAAGAACTCAACGTAATCTGAGGCTGGCAAGAAAAGCGAAAAAAAAAAACAACAAAAGGAGAGGGTTTCAAGCTTTATTGGAAGTAAACAATGCACAGAAGCAACTTAAGAAAGGTTAAAAATAAAAGTATGAATTGCTTGAAATGACTAGGGGAGAAGCCCGCACTTACAAACTGTAAAGGGAGACAACACTATTGTCGCTTAGGAATCCCAAGTCTAAGAATCTTTGAGGAAATAAAAGAAATAGATTTGGGGCTTAGATGTAAAAAATAAAAACCTCTAAAGAACAATATTCCTTTAAATTGGGGTGCCATTGGGGAAGGTAAGCCAAGCACAGAGATGCAGGTAGAAGGAAAGAAGAATCAATTAACCATACTCCTGAGTTAAAAAAAAAATAAAGTTTAAAAAGATTTTAGTAGTAAAAGCAGAATAAAGGAGGTAAAGGCAACTTCGTGGGACTGCAGAAGAGATATATCATTGTTAGCTCATATCCTTACTGTCCAAACAACTCACAAGGTTCCAATCTCCGGGCCAACTGGGCCTGCTTCTGGCTTTAGTCCTTCGGCCACTGAATTCGCCTGTCAATGGTGGTGCTCTTCTCCTCTGAGAAGCAATACTGTTGATGAAATCATCTCCTGCTGGGGAGCCAACAGCAGATGCTTGACTTCTCAAACTCAGCCTACATGGATAAAAACATTCAACTCACAAGGTTACTGCCAGGGCTGAAAATGTCCATTTCTTAGGATTACTGGTCACTAATTGACACTCAGAAGGGGAAAAAAGTCCCAGAGAGCAGAAGTCACGGATTCAGGCTCAGCTAGGCAATCTCATGGTCTCTCTACTAAGTGTTTATAGCCACAATTGGGGTTGGGAAGGGGATTGTTGTTACATGTATATTCTGGGCCTTTGCTAAGAGATTTACTCCTTGATGAGATGACCTAAGAAGCTGCTCATAGATCCCTACGACTGGCAAATTGTGTCCCAAATGGTTGGCCTGCTGGGAGGAGGCTATTTGGTAGGTTATTAGAGTTGCTTGGGAAAAAAATAGCTCCATGTCTTTGGAGATTCATCCAGTTCTTTCTCTCCATCACTTATCAGAGGCTTAAAAGAAATCAGACACCTAAGTGCAGATAATTTTAATAAATCCTATAACTATTGCCCTTTTTCCTAAAATGCCCAGACCCTTTGACCCACTCTTCCCATTATGTTATGCCAAAGAGGCCAAAGGCAGAGAAAAGGTCCCATATTCGCTAAAATATTAATAGAAAACCTTTTTGGAAGAAAGAAAGAAAGAGAGAAAGAAAGAGAGAGAGAGAGAGAGGAAAGGAGGAAGAAAGGAAGGGAGGAAGGGAGGAAGAAAGAAGGAAAGAAGGAAAGAAGGAAAGAAGGAAAGAAAGAAAGAAAGGAAAGAAGGAAGGAAGGAAAGAAAGAAAGAAAGAAAGAAAGAAAGAAAGAAAGAAAGAAAGAAAGAAAGAGAAAGAAAGAAAGAAAAGAAGGAAGGAAGGAAGGAAGGAAGGAAGGAAGGAAGGAAGGAAGGAAGGAAGGAAGGAATGATGAAAGAAAGAAAGAAAGAAAGAAAGAAAGAAAGAAAGAAAGAAAGAAAGGAAAGAAAGAAAGAAAGAAAGAAAGAAAGAAAGAAAGAAAGAAAGAAAGAAAGAAAGAAAGAAAGAAAGAAAGGAAGAAAGGAAGAAAGGAAGAAAGAGAAAGAAAAGAAATTAAATTCTGTGCAGTTATAATGACAAAGCTTGGCTCAGGAGAAGAAATGAGAAAATGGACCTCCCTCCCTTCTTTGTAAGGTTGGGTACTGTAGGGGTAGAACCTTAAATATACTGTTGTACTCAGTTGCTGTGTCGGTTAATTTTTGTTGTTGTTCAGTCATTTCAGACGTGTCTGACTTTTCATGACTCCATTTGAGGTTTTCTTGGCAAAGATACTGGAGTGGTTTGCCATTTCCTTCGCCAGTCAGTTAATTTTACTGAACTGGTTTCTTTTTTCCTCTCTTAAAAAAAAAAAAAGTTTGCTACAAGGAATGGTTGACTTAAGGAAGAAGGAGGAGAATTATACAGTGGAATAAACACTGACTCTGGAAAAAAAGCCTGGGTTCAAATCCCACCTCGAACGATTGCTACCTGTTCAAACTTGTACTACCTGTCCAACTCCCCCCTTTTCCAGAAGAGGAACTGAGGCCCAGGCTGCTAAAGGGTATTGGACTAGATAACCTCCAAGGTCCTTTCCAGCTATGATGCCACGGACTCTGAAGACCCATCCAGCTCTAGATTTATGACCCTAATATTCAGAAATGAAGGTAATATAAAACAAAACATAACGCAAATTTTTTGAAAATTTAAATGTTAACTACTCTGATGTTTTAATGGGTATTTTTCTTGATCACTATACTTGTATGCATTTAACTAAAGTCCTTTGAGTTTGCTGAGATAGGGTAGTAGAGGAGTGTGAATGGGCCAGCAGAAATTTTACAAGGCATGGGGATCTTTTTGAAGTCCTCTGAAAGACTCTGATCAGAGACTACAGGCATGATGAAAGGCCCCATTCACAAAGAACAGTTCATCTAAGGAACAAGAAAATAAACTTTGAATAGACATCTCTATAGTAAAGCATGATGGGTAGTTGGAGTGAGTAAAGGGTTCCCCGGGAAAGAGAAAGGGGAAAGAAAGAATGGAATAATTTAGCCAAAATAAAGCTGGTTACTGCCTGGTTTTCTTTGAGAATGCCACCAGCCTTGGGAGTTCCACATTCTTCACTCCCTGTAGGAAGCCAAATGCCAAGTGACAATGTTCTACATAGTCGGGGGAAATAAATTTGCCCAGAGCCCCATTTGGAAGGTATTAAAAGAATAAGAACTCCATTCCTCCAGTGATTCAACCATGAAAACAGAAAGAGACAGAATTGAGAATTAAAAGGTCCGACTTAACCATGGCTTACATTTAGAAAAGATAATGTTTAATTTTTTAAAAATCTAAGAAAATATTGATGAATATTAAAAGGTTAATATTTATGTTTAAATTAGATATTTATAAAGTGCTTTTGTAAAGCTTAAAGCATTATAGAAATGCTAGCTATATATTTCCATAGGATTTTATCATTCTGCAAAATTTTATATATATTATTTTATTTGATATTCACAAGTACCCTGTGAATTAACTAATACAAGTATTATTATCCCCATTTCACAGATGGACATACAGATTCATAGAGGTATATTAAAATGACACTACCAGGGGCAGCCAGGTGGTACAGTGGATAGCACGCTGGGTCTGGAGGCAGGAGGACTCATCTTCCTGAGTTCAAATCTGACCTCAGACCACCTACTAGCTGTGTGACCCTAGGCAAATCACTTAACCCTGTTTGCCTCAGTTTCTTCATCTGTAAAATAAATTGGAGAAGGAAATAGCAAACCACTCCAATATCTTTGCCAAGAAAAACCCAAATGGGGTCACAAACTGTTGGACACACCAAAATGACCGAACACCACCAACAACAAACGGTAATTAATAATGATAAAAATAGCTAATATATAGTGCCAGCGTGCTTTACAGGTATTATCTCATCTGATCCTCAACAACCCTAGGAGGTAGATGCTATTATTAGCCCAGGTAATAGGCAAGCAGGGTTTAAGGGACGTGCCCAAGGTTGCACAGCTAGTAAGTATCTGAGGCCAAATTTGAATTTAGGCCCAGGGCTCTCTACGCACCACAACAACTAGCCGGTGATTTGCACAGGGCCATGGAACTATCAGGAAGTGGAACTGGAAGTCAAATCTGGGTGTGTGTGTCAGCCAGGTGTTAGAAAGCCAGTCATTTTGCATACACCACACTTCCTCTCTATTCTTCCTTGCCTCGCCTAATGAGCAAGCCAAAGCAAAGTCCTTTATTTCTCTGTGAGAACTATTTTTCTCTCTGTGAAAAATAGAAAGATTTCCCTGCTTTGTCTCAAAGATGCTGTGAATACACATCAGCTTATGTTTATAAACATTCCTAAGCAACTTCAAGTGATAAATGACACTACATCTTATTAAGAGCAAAGGAAGGAACAAAAATCCAATTCCAGTTTGACTAGGGTTAGGATCCTGAGCCCTCTGCCACTAGTACACTCAAGAGAACAGGGAAGTCCTCAGAAGGGATTGTCAATGATGTTAAGGACACAGTCATCACTCCATAGACTCTGTGCCTAAAACATCAGGTAGTTTGTGACCCAGACCAATGCAGAAGACCTTGCCCAGAGGATCAATCACAGGTATAGACACACAGAAAAAGCCACCCATTCAATCAGACCCTCTCCTCTCTCCCCCACCCCTAGGGTTCACTTCATACTCTGCTAAAGTCATGGTGTGAGTGCCAGTTGATGCACACCAGCCTGAAGGCTTGGCCTCTGCTCTTTTTCTGCTAACTATGGGCAGATTCTAAGTGGGAGAGAGGCTGGCTGATGCTTTTATGAGAGCTTCTGGTAACGTCTTCTATCTTTCTGCTCTAACAGCTCAGCCCTCCTGCTTTCATAAGTTAGTGGTAAAAACTAAGTTGTAGAAATAATGGATATCCTATTGGAAATCTTTACTATAATGCCTTAGATATCAACGCAAATGAAAGTGAAGTAGTTCAAACATTTCACTAGAAATCTAAGATGGATTTCTGGTTTGGGCCACTGGAAAGTCTCTGGAGCATTCATTGCTACATGCTATCTAAAGAACACAACCCTCCAAGTCTTGTCAAGTCTTTATACAAACAAGGAGCTATGATGGGCCAGTTCTATTTCCATAGATGCAAGATCAGCAACCTTTCCCTCTGAGATGTCTCCAGGAAACAGGTCTAACACCAGCTGCCCATAAGGAGTTGTGGTGTTAGTAGTCTTTTGTTCTTGAAGAGGACCGCGTGATTCCCCAACCCCATCAAACAGAAATAGTTTAGAAGTCTTCTTATTAAAGCATAGAAACCATTGTCCTGGAGATTTTTCTCTTTTACTCTGTTAAAACAAAGAACTCTGCCAGCACTGAAAACAAATTTGTTCAAACAAAGCCAAGTTCAAACACTTAGTGAGAATGGAAGGTCAGTCGGGGTTCACTAGTTGGGCCTACGTATAAATTGTTGATCCTTGGGAATAAATCAAGACACTTCATTAACTCTTTCAGGCTACTGTTTGGATGAATTACTAAATAATACTCTAGTGACTCAAGAGCATTCTTGTAGTCTATAAAAGGACCTAACTTGCTTCAAAGATGGGACAGAAAGTAGAGGCAGTGTGTATAACTTGTACTGGGGGGAGCCTATTTCAACAAGTCTAAATGCCTGGGATGCTTAATCTTTTTTGTGCGTGTCATGGACCCCTTAGGCAATCCAGTGAAACCCCTGGAATCCTTCTCAGAGTAATGTTTTTAAATGTATAAAATAAAATACATGAGATTGCAAAGGAAATTAGTTACATGAAAATAGCTATCAAAACCCATACACAGACCCTTCTTTCTACCTTCCCACCTCCCTCAGCCTCCTTTGGCCTCTGCCTAGAGACAGAAATTGGACTTCCAGCTCACTGTCCTGTCCATCTGCAGGTCTGATTGGTGACAAGATGCCCCTGTCCCAGGTACTCCTTGGTGTCTTCCTCTCCCCACTCTTTTCCAGCTTCATTTTGTGTATATAATTCCATACATACACTTCAATTGTACACGTACACACATCCATATACATCTACATATAGAAAGAGAAATAGCACAACATAATATATAGTAGAGAATTGGCCTCACAGTCAGGAAAACTTCAGTTCAAATCCTCTTCTCCATGATAGAAATAGAGTCAAGGGCTCTCCTTTATATCTCCCTTCTCTGACACAATTCGCTCATACCTTTGTTCCATGCTTGCTCCAACCTCTTGCAACCAGACACTTGGAATTTCTTCATCATTCTAAGATACTATCTCCTTTTTATAAAATGTGCTTAGGGCATGGGCACATCTCTCACACAATGGCTTTGGTTGATTCAACGAAATGTAGACCCCATTCACACTGAGTTCTGATTGTCTGATTAAAAAACAAAACTTTGTGCTTAGTCAAGGTACTAGAGCCAAATGGATGATTTCAGCCTCATCCTTATGTGTCTACACATACATAATCACATCTGGCAAAGTATTCACCATCAAAGTTCATAGTTTCTCATTCTTGTTGGTAATTGAAATGTTTTTGATTGTTGCTGATAATTTCATAATAAAAAGAGAAAACTGAACAAAAGAAAAGCAGGCACAATTCAATTTAATTCAGTAAGGACCAGGGATTATGCTTGGTGCTAGGAAAACAAAAGCAAAAATAAAAAGTCCCTGACCTCAGGGAGATTATATATTCTACTGGGGGAAAACAAGTACAATATATGCCCAAAGTAAATAAAAAGTGAAGGCAAGGAGAGATTAACCACTTGGAGGATCAGGAAGGGCTTCATCTAGGAGATGGCATTTTCACTGAGCCTTGATTGGAACTAGGGATTCCAAAGGGAAAAAGTAAAGAGGCAGAGATTCCAAGGATGAGGGACAAGTTGTCCAAGGATGCGTAAACAGGAGACAGATTGTTTTGTTTGAGAAACACCAAGTAAGCCAGTCAAACTAGAACATAGAGTTAATGAGGAGGAGTAAAGAAAAATTATTGTGGAAAGGTCATCATGCCCAGTTAACATGAATATGTACAGATATTCCAAAGGTTTACCCACTGAATGGAGGTGACCTTTGCAAAAATGGTTTAGATGGAAGAAACGCTTCAAAGGAATAAAAGCCTAATGCAGCCTTAAGGGTAGTCTCCAGAAAGTCCTTTGGACACACAAACACTCAATAAATCTTCTTACATCTAGAATCATATTATCTTAGAGTCAGAAGGGTTTATTCATGTGTCTGAGGTGGGACCTGAATGCCGGCTGACTCTGAGACAGGCTTACTACACAGGAGGTGCCAATCAGCATTTGTGGAAAGAATGTCCTCACCTGGAATTCCCTACAACTATGAAATCACAAACACCTTTAAAAAACACTCTGAACGCTCAATAAATACAAATCAAATTGAACAGAATTGCTAGCAGAATTTAGTTTGGCCCTCAAGATCTTGGTGCTGAGGTCGATACTAGTATACAGAATCTTTTTAAATCAATAAATAAAGATTTATTAAGCACCTACTATGTTCCAGGGGAGAAGATCCTGCTCACAAACTCCTCATGCCTCTTCTGCCCTTCAGCTCTTAAGAAGTTATAACATTGGCTAGTTCAAAGATCTGAAGAATGCTAAAGAGTGACCAGAAATCTAGAAACTTTTCTCACTCATCCATCATAATTTCTACTCTACCTATTCCCCCTTTGTGATGAGTGGAGAAAGGATTGTGATGTGGGAATAAGAAAATTTTAAATTAAGAACCTTCATCATCCATACAACCCCTTAAACATCCAGATATATAATCTGTGTCTTCTCAGAAAAAACAGAGGAGGGGAGGGAAAGGATGGGGTCAAACCTCTCCCATCCATCCCCACCCTGTGTAGAAAAGCTTAGGCAAGTCAGTGAGGCCTCTTTCCATTAATCATAAGGATCCCTCTAGGGCATGACAACCAACAGTAAATGGAAATGTTGATTACATATTCAGAAAAAAAATCCATCATTCACAGCTGGCCCCTGGCCAATCCATGCATTACTTTCCTCTGAGCCAGGAGTTTTTAACCTGGGATCTGTAAGCTTGAGGGTTTTTTAAAAAATATTTTTATATCTGAGTATTTGATATATAGATTTTAACATTTTGATGTTTATGTACTATATGTTAATGTAATTGTCATTCTTTATAATCTAATGTATTTTATTTTTCACATGGAAAAATATTATTCTGAGAATGGGTTCATAGGTTTCACCACACTACCCAAGGCAGCCCTTGTATTTCCTCTTTAGAGAATTTGACTAATGAATAATTACAGAATATTATTATACCAGGCTAGCTTTATCAAGCTAAATGATTTGCTTAAGAGGCAAGTCTAGAACACAGGTCTCTTGACAGTAACAGTTCACAATCCTATGCTGTTTCTATCACATATTAAAGCTAGAAGGTGGCTCATTGGTTAGAGGGCTGGACTTGGAGAACAACTGAGTTCAAATCCTGCCCTAGGCACTTAATAGCCAAGTGACCCTGGGTAAGTCACCTAGCACCCATCCCCAACCCCAGCCTTTGTTTTCCCATCTGTAAAAGGAAGCAATAATAAAAACCCCTAGCTTACAGTACTTTTGCAAGATCCAAATGAGAAGATATATGTAAAGCACTTTGCAAGCATATTCTATAAGCTATAAACTACTTAGACGCCCTTTAGATAACAGCCAAGATAGCCTCCTATGTGGTTGAGGGAGGGAAATCATGACTCGAATTGTAATGTAGCAGTCTTCACCAGAACCCTGTGAGGCAGGACAGGTGTCATTACTATCATCATCCCCACTTTTCAAGTAAACTAAATGAAACCCATAAAGGTAAGAGATTTGTCTCGTGTCATAGAGGGAAGGGAGGAAGGCAGGAGGGAAGGGAGGAAGGTGGGAGGGAAGGGAGGAGAAGGAAGGCAGGAAGGAGAGGGGGAAGGTAAGGAGAAAGGAGGGGAGGAAGGAAGGGAGAAAGGAGGGAAAGAAGGGAGGAAGGAAGGGAGAAAGGAGGGGAGGAAGGAGGGGAGGGAAGAAAGAGGGGAGGAAGGGAGGAAGGAGGGGAGGAAGGGAGGAAGAAGGGGAGGAAGGGAGGAAGAAGGGGAGGAAGGAAGGAGTAGAAGAAGGGAAGGAGGGAGGGAGGAAAAGAGAAAAAGGAGGGATGTATTTATTAGGTGCCTATTATGTGCCAGGTACAGTGCTAAGCACTTTACAAATATTTCATTTGACCCACACAACAACCCTAAGGAATATATGCTATTATTATCCCTATCTTATAGTTGAGGAGATTGAGACAGAGGTTTAATGACTCACCCAGGGTTACACAGCTAGTAAGTATCCGAAGCCAAATTTGAACTCAAGACTTCCAAGTCCAATTTTCTACTCACTGTGCCGTGTAGACGCCTCAAATGAGCACCAAAAATGAGACTTGAACCTAAATCTTCAGACTCCAAGTCCATTGGTCTAATACATCCCACGAGGATATCTCTTGAGAGTCTAAATGACTTGTTTCTCTTAAGTCACACAACAGCAGAAGCAGGTCTCGAACCCAAGACTCCTGATAGGCTAGTTCCCAGCTCCATCACAGCAGGACAAAATCAAAGGCCGCAATTGCCAAGTGGGTCAATTAGTTTTGCTCAGTTTCTAACTAACTACTGTTTTTCAAGTGCATGTTGCTAATTCAATTGCCATGTGGGCCATTTAGCCTTGCTCAGTTGCGAACAGTTATTTTCTAAGTGTATGCTGCTCATCTCTGCACTAGGCGAGAGAGTATGAGCACATGGTCAGATCCGTGTAAAACCATACCCCTTCCTGAAAAAACGAAATAGCTTCATTGTTGGTGAATCAGAAATGTTACCTTCTTTGGAGAGGACAACAATACAGTTGACATGTCCATTAAAAGCAGAAGAGGGGGCTATTGTTGCATTTTGAGGGAGTAACATCAGCTGTAAGGAAAAATCACTGATAATGGGAATTGGTTAGCGATGGAATAATGCAGTCTGGGCAATGATGTTGCCTGGAGGTCTTTAGGAACAGGTCAGACTCACAGTGATCTGGATTGGTACGGAGGTGTTCCTGATTGGGGCAGAATAATCAACTAGAAAGTTAACATTCCTCCTGCATATGGATGTTGGGGAAAGTCAGTTTAAAATGCTTGAAAGGACCATTTGTAACTACGAAGCAATAGGTCAGAGGATTTCTAGTATAGACACCATCCCCCTGGTTTTACAGATGAGGAAAAGAAGTGAGTGACCGAGAAATGAAGTGATTTATGCAGGGTCACATGGACCATAAGCAGCAGAGCCAAGGTAGCAATGCGGGTCCTCCAGCTCTCTGGCCAATGGTATTTCTGTTATACTGGGGTGCCTCTCAGAGCAGCAAATTGTGATTACAAAATCAGAAACCTGAAAACTGGTGATCATGTGTCTGGGACATGATTTTTTTTATTCTTATATAATATAATATTTTTATATTTTATATTTATATATATACTATAACAATATATTATATATAAGTATATATATTTATGTCTTATATTATAGATTGTATGTTGTATATAAATACATTAAATATAATCATATATTATAATAAATATAGATATATAAATACATGAATGTATTTATATTTTATAATATAATTATAAAATAATATTAATATAAAAATAATTATTTTTTTATTTTATTAGCTGGCGATATTATGAGTATAAATTAGGCTTGCTAAACTTTTTTAATTAAATGAAATAAATTCATGGGGCCATTTCCTCTCAAATCCATGCTAAGTGGTCAGATAAGCCTATCTTTTAAGCCAATTGTATCTGCTCTAGTCCCCAGTAGTTCACAGAACTTGGAAAGATTTTTGACTCTCTAAGCTACATTTCTTTACTTTGTAATTCAACAATTCACCAAGTGCTTACTAAGTATCCACCTAGGGCAAGACACTACACTAGCAACAAGATAGGATATTGGAAAGAGTGCTGGGTCTGGGATGAAGATGATGAGTTCAAATCCTGCCTTCTAGCTGTGAAACTCTAGGCAAGTCACTTAACTTGTCTGCCTCAGTTTCCTCCTGTGTAAAATAGGGACAATAATATCTATCTCCCAGGGTTGTTGTGATGATCACATGATCTAGTATTTGTGAAGGCTTAGCACAGTGCCTGCAAATAGTAAGCACCAAAGAAATATTTCTTCACCTCTTTGAGTCTTTTCCCTGTTAGGAAACACTGAGGATTTCTGACTAGTGACATGGTCAAATTTGTGTTTTAATGATATCATTTTGGTAGCAGTGGATGGATTGGAGCTAAGTTATTTTATTTCCCTGGGGTTTCAGTTTCTTCTTCAGGGAAGAAAATGGGAACGGGAGGTAGTGGTGAACGAACCAGATGGCCTCTAGTCCCCTTTCCAGCTCTGACATTCCATGATTCTGCAATTGGAAGATAACATGAGATAACGACAATTTGGCTTTACAGAATCCCAGGATCTTCCAGTTAGAAGAGATGTCGAAAGCCCTGTCATCCAGCCTATCGGAACCTGATCAAGCATGCCCTCGGCAACCTGACAATTGTGCAATGAGCCTTTGCTTGAAAAGAAGCCCTCTAGAAAGAGAGAACACACTGTCTCCCAAGGCAGCCCATGCCCCTGTCACAGCTTTAATGGTTAGGAAGTTTTGTTATTGGTTAATTAATTGGTTAATTAATCCACCTCTGCAAATTTCACCTGTTGGTTCTAGTTCTGCCTTTGTGAGGGTGGGAGTGGGGAGAAAGTAGAACTTCTCTAATCACTCTTCCACATGACAGCCCTTCAAATGCCTGAAGACAGGTATTTATCTCTCAGTCATGATAGAGTCAGATATCTGTCTCTATCATATCTCTTCTTCCCGCTAAACATCACCAGTACTCCTAACGCTTCTCACAGGGCATAATCTTATGGCACATTATCATCTTAGTAACTCTTCCTAGCTTATCAATTACTCAAATTTCAGGTACCCAGAGCAATACCTCTAAGAATCACCTAAGACAGGAAGAAATTGAGACAAGACAGGCGAATCTATGATTAAATAAGGAGCTTAGGAGATTAATCACAGCCACTACTAGGTCAAGAGCAAAGCCTCGAAAGCGGATACAGTCATAAGAGAAGATTCCTTAGGGAGAACCATTAGCCAAATTGAAATTAGTAAGTGATTATGCTGAAAGCAGTTTGGATCAAAATCCAAATAGAAATGGATCTGAGGTCCAAGCAGGAAAACATCTGATTCCTCAGAAGTGTTAAAAAAAAAAATTAAAACAGTGCTAAAGAGAGTAGAAGCATAGGCTACACAAGCTGCAATTGTCCTCAGAAATCATCTAATCACCCCCCCCACACCCATTTTACAGATAATGCCTAGAGAAATAAAGAGATAGTAAATTAAGGGATAGCATCAGTACATGAACTCATAACTTATTTCTAGTCCTATGTTATTTTTACTGTATGATGTACCCTCTAATTTTTGTTGTTGAGTTGTTTTAGTCATGTCCAACTCTTCACAACCTCATTTGGGGTTTTCTTAGAAGAGATACTGGGAGTGGTTTGCCATTTCCTTCTCCAGCTTGTTTTACAGATCAGGAAACTGAGGCAAACAGGGTAAAGTGACTTGTCCAGGGTCACACAGCTGGTAAGTGTCTGAGGCCAGATTTGGCCTCCAGGCCTGGCAGTCTATCCACTGAGCCTAAGACTAAAATGTAGAAGTAGAGGAGGCTAGCCATAATAGTTTTAACTCCAAGGATCAAGGTGTATAGACTGAAGGGAAATGACAAGAGGGAGTGAATAGCAAGTCTTAAAAAACTGAACTCATTATTAAGCTCAAGCAAGTCCTATTCCCTTCCTAGGCTGGTCATCTAGTGGTGAGATGTGACAAGATCCTTCTTCAGTTCCTTAGGATCAAAGAATCTCTACTTTGGAAAAGATTTCAGAAGTCATCTGAAACAAACCACCCTGGAACATACCTGACAAGTGGGCACTTGTCACTTTAAAGACTTCAGGCGTTCCCTGATGGGGCAATCCACTTCTTGGCTTGGATAGCCCTAATGACTAAGAAGCCCTGCCTTAAGTTCTGAAATCTGCTTCCAGGTAACTTCCACCCTTTCTTTTATTTGCCTCTGGGTCTAAATTCTGCAACTGTAAGTAAGCCCCCTGAGATATGACAGACCTCGAAAAGTACTATAATACATCCCTGAAATCTCTTCTCCTAGTTCAAAATGCCTAGTTCCTTCAACTGTTCACCCCATAGGATAGATTTAAATCCTTTCATCATTTTGGCTAGATTCCTCTTAAGGTGCTTTATTGGGACAGCTGAGTAGCACGGTGGATAGAGTGCCAGGCCTGGAATAAGGAAGACTCTTCTTCCTGAGTTCAAATCTTGCCTCAGACAGTTAGTAATCACGTGACCCTGGGCTATGTCACTTTACCCTGTTTGCCTCTATTTCTTCATCTACAAAATAAGCTGAAGAAGGAACTAGCAAAGCACTCCAGTATCTTTGGAAAACCCCAAATGGTGTCACGAAGAGTTGAACACGACTGAAAAATGACTGAAAAAATGTACTTTATGTAGCTCGTCAATTTCCCTCCTCAGATACAGCATCTATACCTCATCATAGTGACTCTAGACAGGGTCTGACCAGGTTAGAGTATATCAGGACTATCACTTCCCTCATTCTGGAGGATGCATTTCTATTAATGCAGAATTAATACCCAAAATTCTTTTAGGCGTTTTGGCTGCCATGCTCCATGGAAACAAAGAAAAATACAAAATGATTCTTTCCTTTCTTCTGTTTCTATATAGAATACGGTAGAATGGTAGAAGGGGGGTGCTGAGGGTACTAAAAATCACCATCTACAGGCATGACTTTGCAGACCATCTAAAAACATGGCTTTGTGGTTGTTAATCTAAATGTGAGGTCCCTGTCCAATGACCAAAAAGCCAACATTACTAGCAAAGGAACTGAATCTAATCAATCTTGGCATTCTTGCAATAAATAAAACCAAAAGAAAGAAGGAAAAGATGACTCACATGTTCTCCTTGGAAAGGCAAATAAAGGAATCAGTGACATGTAGAATGATCTAGGGCTTTCAGTCATGTCAACTGAAAATTGATTGAAGGATCTGGAGATGGTTAGCCTGAAGAAGCAAAGACTTTGGGGAAGGCATGGGAGCTGTTTTCAAGTATTTGAAGGATTATGACATGGAAGGGGGCAGCTGGGTGGCACAGTGGATAGAGTGCTTGGCCTGGAGTCAGCAAGATCTAAGTTCAAATCTGGCCTCAGGCACTTCCTAGCTGTGTGACCCCCAGGCAAGTCACTTGACCCTGTCTACCTCAGTTTCCTCATCTGTAAAAATGAACCGGAGAAGGAAATTGCGAACCACTCCAGTATCTTTGCCAAAAAAAAACCCTAAATGGAGTCAAGAAAAATAAGACATGACAGAAACAACAACATGAGGTGGAAGAACCGTTCTGTCTGTCCTGGGAAGGCAGAATTAGGAGTAATAGAAAGGTGTTGCTGAGAGGCAGTTTTTAAATAAGGTAAAAAACAAAGAAAAACTTCTCTTAAGGGAATTAGACTCCCTCTCACTATTCCAGTTATGTTAGATATTATAGAATAGATTCTTGTTCAGATGTAGTTTGAACGAAATAGCCTCTGAAGTCCCTTCCAACTCTGAAACTTCTGTGAACTGACTCATTAAGAAGCATATGAGATTGAATTACACATTAATTACTAATAAAGATTAGAATAGAAATAATGGAAAAAACAGTTGACACTCAACCTTTGTTCTTTTCATAAGGATAATGTGGTCTAATTTCCTGGTGCTTAACTAAAACAAAAGAGTGATTTTTTTTTAATCTTGCTTCCTTGTCTAGACTACTACAAATAAATTAGAATTCTATTTCCCATAGGACTTGAAATCCAGTCGTACCACTGGATTTACACAAGATGGCTTATGAATATTGACAAATCCACTTCTCAAATTTTAAAAAGTGGTTCTAGGATCTAAGTGTCTCAGAAAGAGAGCTTGCATCTACTAGGGCAGATTATTTCTCCATGATCATTTAAAAGAAAGACTAAAAGACAGTGAGCCTTAGGGTTAGAAATTTGGAAAGGTCCTGAATTCTAAAAATATCCCCTAGAGGTAGAAGATACACCCACCCTCATTTTAAGAGCAGAGTGATGTTGAGAAAAGGAGAGAGCCACCCAACAGTGATTGGAAACAAAATCTTTATCAGAAGTTGGCAGGGTTTAGTAAAGCTGGAAGAAATCACTTAATCTCTCCTTATCCTAATGGGAGCAGCAGAGCTTTGGTAATGAATCAAAAGAGAAGTGGGTGACAGGAAGAGTGATGAGTCAGGATGGGAGAGGGATGTCAAGGTGAAGGGCAGAGGGGAATACCAAGGCAGCATGCTGGCATCAGTTCTTTTGCTGGAGCAATACAGCATTTGGGTATGGCAGCAATGAACTAGCTCCAGCTAGAAGAGAGGTCCCTACTAGTGATGGGACTGCCAGGACCAAAAAATAAAAATAAAATAGCCATAAGAGCTTCTATCTTGGGCTAGTCCATGTTCTTGTGCTATAAATAAATAAATGAATGAATAAAGCTGAAATTCTCAGTCCACTGGACCTCTGCCTGAATACCAAAAGTCTGAGGTCCAGACTTCCTGTAATTCCTTTTTTCTCCATGTGATGACCGGTCCTGTAAGCTATAGAATCAGACAAGTGGTAATTCTCTTCTCTGCAGTCCTTTGTCCACTCAAGTATTAGAAATCCCAACTAACTTAGTATCAATTCCACGTTGGAATGAGTGAATTCTCACCACTAAAGATATCTCATCAAGAAATAGAACAGGCTGTAGAACATCATGATCCTTATGAAACACCATTGATACATTACCATTAATAGCAAAGTATTGATAACTACACCTAGTTCCTTGGATATTCATTGGTCTAATTATTAAAGAGTCAAGAATATACTCACAGCTCTCTTGTCAATAAGAACAAAAAAAAAAACCTAACATAACTTGACTGGTAAAAAAAAAAAAAACCAGATGTCTCGTAAGTGTTTTAATGTAAATCACAGGTATCCCAGTGGCTTTTTTTTAAGTTGCTGTCTAGAAATTAATTTATTGATTTCAGAAAAAGTCTTTCATAATAGGCCTCTTTTTTTGGAGAGGGAAAGGCAGGGCAATTGGAGTTAAGTGACTTGCCCAAGGTCACAGAGCTAATAAGTGTTTCAAGTGCCTGAGGCCACATTTGAACTCAGGTGCTCCTGACTCCAGGGCCAGTGCTCTACTCACTGTGCCACCTAGCTGCCCCAATAGGCCTTTTAATTAAAACTATAAAGTGGTATAAGATTCCAACTTACAGTTTGCATTTGGAAGTATCAATGCTTAATTGTACTGCCTTTAACTACTATCTGATGACCTGTGACGGACTCATTAGAAGGCACAATGTCTTTTTGCATAATTTCCTTTACATCACTTTCTCAAAGCTGCTTCCCTCCTTATCACTTTTATTCCCAATTTTTATTTAATGGGTCTATTTGCTTCTTTATTTTTCTACTTATCTCCTAATTTTTGTAGGTTCCTTTTATTTTTGCACTACCTGTACTCTCCCCCAGCAAACTGTCTCTTTTGACAATTGTTTTATAAAAGAAAAAAAAAAGCAGCTCAATTGAAAAAAAAGCCTTTTTGGTTCAAGATAAATCATA
Organism: Trichosurus vulpecula; assembly: GCF_011100635.1. Taxonomy (NCBI): domain Eukaryota; kingdom Metazoa; phylum Chordata; class Mammalia; order Diprotodontia; family Phalangeridae; genus Trichosurus; species Trichosurus vulpecula. Next base: position 176,407,376 of record NC_050577.1, read on the forward strand.
TCCACTGCTTCTTCCTTCTTTATATGGTTCTTCATGCTATTGGAGCAGAAAGTGAAATTGGTAAGACACCTTCTTAAAGTCAAACTGCTATTCTTGTAGTATGTCCATGAAGAGACCAATATGTACTGATGATTAGGGCAAGCAAAACGAGGCCAGATGAGAAGAAGAATCCCACCCAGAGCAAAGAGAAAGGGCAGAATTCACATTAGGAACTAAATCAACACAAACCAAAAGGCAGGCAAAGCTGGATCAGAAATCTGGGTTTTTCTGAAACACCAAAAAGTCCAGTGGTAGTACCAGAGATTTCAAGCCAGGAAAGTAATTGCAGACTGGATCAGGAAGCCACCAATAAGCTAACTGTGCTAACCTGGCCCCCCAACACTTTAGCCCTTTATGGTGATGGAATGCATTCCCTAACCCAGAGTTGAGATGCACAGTGCTCCCTCCTACTGCAGCCATCTAAGTGAGATTGTGAAAAGGCCTTAGCCTAAAAGGGCTAGGGTCTCCCCTTGCATCCTGGCCCACCTCCAGTTATCCTGATGAATATCTGGTCACTGGATCCAGATGGCTGTAGAGGAGAAAGTGAGGCTGGTGGCCTTGCTCAGCCCTCCCTCGCTCAAATCAAAGTCAACTGCAAGTCATTTCCTTAATGCCATGGTCCTCTTCGAAAATTAAGAACAAACACAACCTTCTCCTCTCCAAAAGAAGGTAAATTTTGATGGCCAGAAGCTGCTCACTTAACTTGGGGTTTATTGGCTAGATTCTCTTCCTTCCTTCCTTCCTTCCTTCCTTCCTTCCTTCCTAACCTTAAACCCAGTTCACTCTGCAGCTCCAGATTGGACCACAATAGGTCCCTGCCCAAGCTCCACTTAATGGCTGTATTTTGGGCCTTCTTGACTTAGAGTGAATGTCAATGGTAACTTTCTCTTTGGAACAGCAACTCTGAGGGTCTTCTCCCAGCTTAATTTTTTTTTTCTTTTTCTAATTAAAGGGGCCATGCCTTGATTCACATCTTAAAGAGGCTTATTCATTGAATGGGCATTACCTCATTCTAAGTGAGTACCTGAAAAGGTCTTAGACTAAAAGGGCCAGGGTCTCCCATTGCATCCTGGACCATCTCTAATCATCCTGATGAATATCTGGTCACTGGATCCAGATGGCTCTGGAGGAGAAAATGAGGCTGGTGACCTTACACAGCCCTCCCTCACTCAAATCAAAGTCAAATGCAAGTCATATTATCATTTCCCTGATGTCGTGGTCAAAAAGCCAAGAAGCTTGTCCAGAAAGTCATAAGCCTGAGATAAATGTGCAAAGAAAAAGGAGAGAAGGGATTGCAGGGAAGAGGAGCCATAGGGAAGATGAGCAGGGCTTCCAGGGTACCACAGCCATGAGGAGTGTGAGCCAGTAGCAGCAAACAGAGGCAGCAGATGTAGACAGTGATAACCAGGTGAAGGGAGTTCCCCATGACTACATAGCAGTGCTGTGAGCCATGATCACAGATGGAAATAGATGAGTGAAGAGATGCTGATGCTACTCTTCTGTGAGGTTTTCAACTTTATCCATACTACTAGAACCTCACTTACTTGCACTGTAAGATCTTGTTTTATTTGGGATCTGGGGAGGTTTGGGAGTTTGGTTTGGTTTTTTGTTTTTTTTTTCTTTGTGGAGACTGACTGAACCCTATGGAGGAAGAAGAAGGGAAATTTCACTCGTGGCATCAAATTTAACAATTTCTTCACTAAAGAGGGTAAGATATTCATTTCTTCTCTGTTCTTTACATGCATTTTTTTTTTCACCAAGTAAAGGGCTTTTATTTAGGAAGCTGGCTGTACGTAAGGGGAAATTTCAATGCAGAAAAAAGGAGACATTCGGCAGAAGGAGTTACTAAGAGGAGGCCATGATGCTGGAAACACTCTCAAAATCAATCTTTTCCACAATGTTGTTTGGCTTGATACTTTCTTCTTGGCTGCAAATGAAGACCTGTCCTGCTCATTGGAGTTCTAGCCATATTTGCTCATCCATACTTTCAGCTGGTTGTCTGACAGATCTCCCAATATCTCAGCCAGCAGCAGTGGTCAATATGTTGATATGCAGTGCCCACAACGCGGCAGATAAATTTTCAAATGGAGTCTTCAAAGCCTGTGATGCCATCAAGGAGAAGGAGATCCATGTTCTCATCTAGGGCATGCCAGAAACATTGGAAATGACAGGTCTCCAGCACGTCTCCCAAGTCTAGGATGTGCCTGACGTGCTGCTCTTCTGGACAAGTTTGGTCAATCATGCACTTGCACAGAGTGAAGTCTGTGTGGGGGAGACTGGGGAGGGCCTTCAGCACAATCTAGGCTGTCACTGTGGTCTGGAAGAAGGCCTGGTTGAACTGGTATGGCTTGAGCACCGCCAAGTTGGCTTCCAGGTCACAGGCATTCTCCTTGGCCTGGGTCTCCATGTAGTGCTCCAGGGTGCCCAGGTTCTCAGAATTGTACCTATTGATGCCCCTGAGCAGCTTCCCCACATTGGTGGGCATCTTCTCAAACAGCGCCATATCCTCCTCCTTTTCACAAGCAGACACTGAGGCTAGATCCAGAGCTGCAAGACAAACCTGAAGGGGCCCTTTACATGCATTTAAATAAACTTGTTTCCCATACCTTGTTAGCTTGATGCTTACAAGGAAACTGAATAAATCTAGGAAAGAGCTAAAAACAGGCCCAATTTAGGTGGTGCCAGGCCTTTGTTGGTGTTTAGTCATTTCAGTTGTGTCCAACTCTTCATGACCCCATTTGTGGTTTTCTTGGCAAAGATGTTGGAATACTTTGCCATTCCCTTCTCCAGCTCATTTTGTAGATGGGGAAACTGAGGCAAACAGGGTTAAGTGACTTGCCCAGGGTCACACAGCTAGTAAGCATCTGATGCTGGATTTGAACTCACAAAAATGAGTCTTCCTGACTCCAGGCCTGGCACTCTACCCACTATACCATTAAAACAGCAATGAAATCCTGTCTCTTCTTCTCCAAGCTAAACATTTTCAGTTCCTTCAACAAACTTTCACATGGCACAATCTTAAGGCTCTTCACCAACCTGGTTATTTCCTTCTGGACAATCTCTTTTTTATCAACGCCCTTCCTAAAGCCATTATTTGCATTATTATTGTGATGGACCCAAAGAGCAAACCCATACGAGTTCGGAGCTTGGGTTCTTATCCATGGATTATACACCTAAATCAATTCAGTTCAATTAACATTTATTGAGCATCTATGCAAGGCACTTTGCTAGACACAGACAAATAAAAAATAAATACATCCCATGCCCTTCCCTCTGAAAGAGAAGAAAAGCAGGTTATTACCTTCACAATTTCCTCATTTTTTATCCATAATATTTATGGACAGAAACTAATAATATTCCATCACAAAATCCCTTGGAAAGAGTTGGTACATAAAATATAATAAGAGAATGGGGAAAGAATATGCTTGGCTCATTGTGCAGAGATCCCTGAGCCAAGTACTATTCATTACTGTTAGCTTATAGTAGGAGCCTTTTAAACTTTTCACCCAAAAAACAGAGACTAAAAGAAGAAATCTGGCCCTGTGCTTTCTTCTATCAATCAATAAGCATTTTCTGTGTGCCAGGCATCTTGCTAGGTGCTGGAAACACAATGACAAGAATTCGATAGTCCTTGAGCTCCAGGAACTTATATAGTAATGAGAGAAATAAGACACAAAAGGAAAATTAAGGAAGGTACCCAAGGGACTTGAGAATGGAAGATAGGAGAGAATTGAAACTGGTTCCCTAAGGGGTCGAGGTTGAGACGGATAGAAAGCGTAAACCAGTGCAGGGATGTGAGCCTGAGAAAGTTTTAAGGGGGTATAACGATTGGGAGTCTCAATAAGAATGAAGGATGGGTATAAGTAAGAGATGGGATGATAAAAGATCATGATTGGATAAAAGAATTTCAGAGTCCTTGGTGATGGAAGTAGAACCCTTACAAGTGATATGACAATCAAGGGTGTAACCATCCTACTGCATAAATAAAATGGAGAATAGAAGTAAGGCCATGGGAGTTGAGTAGATTTAGAAAGGAAGAGGCTACACTGTTTCAGTGACATCATCATATACATTGAAATCTCTTATAAAAAGGGGTGGAGGAGTTGGGGTGGAGAGCGATACTGAGAACTCACCAAGGACTCCGAAATTCTCTTATCCAATCATGATCTTTTCATGTACTCACTTAGAGCAAATAGGCCTCTTTAAGAAGTTAATCAAGGGATGGCCCCTTTAATCAAAAACTCAAAAAAAAAAATCAAGCTGGAAGCGAAGACCCTCAGGGTTCCTGCCCAAAAGCGAAACAGTTACTATCTAGTATTTAGTATTTACATTCACTCTGTGCTAGGAGGGCAGGGACCTATGGAAGTCTCTTATCTACTAAACAACTAAGAAGTATCTGAAGCAGAATTCAAACTCAGGTCTCCTGACTCCCAAGTCTCTATCTACTTTGCCAACAGTGCCCCCAAATAGCTACTCACCCCAAAGTGCTGACTGCGAAAGTCCTGCGGCCTCTGACTGAGACAAACCCAAAAGAATAGGGAAGGGCTTATGCATTGGGCCTAGAGCAGCTAAGCTGCCTCTGACCTGGAAACACAGTCATCATTGCCCAACCCTTCGCTATCATCTTTGTCTGAGACCCAGACAAGGAACTTGCTGCCCAGACACAAGACTTTTCCCAAGTGTGTCCACATCACGCAAAACACGAACACTTCCAGAGGCAAAAGCACCCGCTTAATCTCAACATTCTGGTGCAACAGAAATCACATTTGGCCCTCTTGCAATCTTCCTCCCTAATATTATAAACAACAATTAATATTTATAGAGCCCTTTAAAAGCAAAGTGCTGTGCCAGTATTCTTGTTTTATCTTCACAACAACCCTGGCAAGAAGGTACCATTATGATCCCCAGTTTTACAGATGAAGAAACTTAGGCAGAGAGCACTTAAGTGACTTGCTCACTGTTCAGAGAGCTAGTGACTGAAGTTGGATTTGAACTCAGGTCTTCTAACCATAAGTCCAGCACAACGCTACCAACACGATATAATAGGGCCAACCTAAACAGTTTAGAGGCTCCCACTCTCCTTGTTTTTATCTAAAGCCTACAGGGTGAGAAAGGGACTATTGCCCTAATTACGGTTAATGGGAAACACTATAGCCCTACAGATTCAAATGTTTCTATTAATTCCGAATCTTGGCAACCTAATGGTAGCAACCGGAGTTACTAGGAACATGAGCTTAGTTCTGTTTTGGTTTGCAAAGCATCCTGTTCTAGCCTATTTGCCTGTCCTAACCTATTCACAACCTATTTAACAGAAAGCCAGACTGTGCCCTTGGGAAGCCAATGGTAGACCAAGAAGAGACTTGAAGTCAGGAGTGTTTCCTGATTTACGGGGGAACAGAAAGCCGCCCTCGGTAAGAAGCACCTGTGAAGGATCGAGCCTCACCCACAAACGAATACAAGTGTTTATGTTTGAAGAGTTACAGAAAGGCCATCCTCCCCAACAGGTCTTTCAATAATATTAGCTTAGTTACAAAATTTCCCCAAATTCTACCCTCGTTTTAAAAGATACAGTAACCATGAGAAGGATCGTGTGTTAAGCTTTTATTGTCATTAACACATAGAATCATGGATTTGGTGTTAGGAGGAAACTCACAGGGCATGCAGTCCAACCGACTCATTTTAAAGATTACGAGGATGAGAGGCAATATTATCTCATGTGATCCTCAGCTGGAGTAAGGTAAGCAGAGGTAGAAAGAAAAAGTGGTTAGCACACAAACAGAAACCCTTCCTAGTTCATATTTTAAGCTTTACTTTAAATGGGTATTTTGGCCCATAGTGAGGAGAGATTAGATTAAATAATCTCTTCTGGCTCAAAGATTCTACATTTCTATGGTAACCTTTCTGTCAGAGGCTACTTCTTGGTACCTGATATGAGCCCAGGTCACTTTGTGGGGATTCTACTTCTCTGGTTCATTTATTTCTATCTAGATAGTCTAGGAACTTCATCATTTAACACCCCACACCTAGCATGTGATCACTAGCTCCCCTTACAAGTACATAAATATAACAGGCTTAAAGAACAAATAGGTTTATGATGTCAGGGAAAGCAAATGGGACTCAGACCATATCCCTGGAAAACAACCCTTGCAGCCGGTGAGCGATCCTTCAAATACAGTGTACTCTTACCCACACCTATCCTGGAGGCTATGGAGTCCCCTAGGCTGGGGATGCATCTACTTTACTCAGCCTGCAATTCTCAATAGCGTCCAGCAGATGGCACCAACAGCCCTTCCAAGGTTGCTCAGCCTGGTGTGAAGGGTGGCTCATCTGCGTTTCTCCATCCCCATCTGATCTTGCAGGCTAGTGTCTCAGTTCAGTGGCCCCAGAAGATAATTCTTTCCCTCAGAAGTTAATTGGAAGAAATACTACCTGAGCTCCTTAGCCTGACCAGAAGCTATATGCAGCTCTGAAATGCAGCACATTTCTTGCCACCCAAAGTGCTTTCTCTCTCTCTCTCTGTCTCTCTCTCTCTCTTTCTCTCTTTCTCTCTGTCTCTGTCTCTTTCTTTTCTCTCTCTCCCTCTCTCTCTCTCTCTCTCTCTCTCTCTCTCTCTCTCTCTCTCTCTCTCTCTCTCTCCTCACAATGCTAAGATCTGGAAATGAGCAGGAAAAAACCACCAATCACAGGCACCTTCCTGAGATAGATAGATAGATATAAAGATAGATAAAATAAATTATTAGAGATGATTATATAGTCATTTACTAGAGAAATGATAAGATAGAGATGATTGGATAACAAGGAACAATTAGATAAATCATAAAATAACTATTATCAGATAAGGGATACTATAGATAGGTGGAGATGATTAGATAGATAAGTAGATACTAGATAGAGATTATCAGATAGATAAAATTGATAGGTGATAACTAAAGAGAATACAACCTTAGTTTTTTCAGCTGGAAAATGGGGATAATAGCACCTACCTCACAGGATCCTTGTGAGAATTAAATGAAATAATATATGTAAAGCACTTCATAAACCTTAAAGTGTTACTTAAGTATTGCCTACTAGTATTGTTATTTCAAAGTCTATTGCTACATTATAGGGGAATTAGTGACAAAGGAACTAATGAAATTGCAGATTCTCAAAGTATTACCTCCCAGCTAGGAGATTCCGCTTGGAAAGTCATGCTGAATAGTAATATCCAATAAGTGTGGGTGTGAATTAGCTAGGTGAATGTATGTTATGTCACCCTTCACCCTTGTCCAATGATTTGGGAATAAAATTGTAATGTATGTAATTAGAATAGGTAAGCTTGATTCGGAGGAAGAGGACTCTAGGTAGGCAATATTGCACATACTGTCAGATTCCATTATGTTGATGGGGGCTTTTTTCTCTCTTTTTTATTCTTTGAACAGAGAAGGGATAAAGGATCTATCTGAAAATGAAGAAGGTGTAAAAGCGAAAGATACATGGGAGGGAAGATACTTGTTTTCCCCACCACCACCACCTCCAACCCACTGATTAGGATTACACACAAATGGTAAGAAGAAAATAACGGTTAATGAAATATTAATATGCTAATACTAATAATGACATATAAAGACTTGTCTACACCCTAGTTGCCTATACCTTTACAAAGTGTGAAAAAGTTATCTCATTGAATCACCAAGAGGAACTTGGGATTCTTAAAAAATCAATAACTTTTTTTCTAAAGATTTAAGAATAGTGTTTTGTTTGTAAGTTCTTTAAAAAGCTTCTTAGAAAATATCTTCACCCCTGGTCTGGCCTCTGTTAGAGAGCAATATTGCAAGGGTCTTTGTATGAGCTAGGCCCATCCATATGAGAGGACCGACGGTCTTTGCTCACCTCCTTCTGAGGTCATTGTTGGTTAATGGTTAATTTATAATCTTTGCCATATGATCGTCTGGCTGGTTGATCTGTTGGTCTGACTCAGCATTCTCCTGACATGCCAAGAAGCCACTGGAGGGTAATTATCCTGAACGTGACCTCAGGCACACAGGCAAAAGCCTACAAATGGTCACATTTAAGACCAAAAAATCTACATACTTTGCTCCAGTGGTTATCAATTTTCCAGAAATGCTTAAAGAAATTAACCATGGCATCTGACTACATAAAAGCAGGTTTATCGTATTATCAGAACGGGAAAAGAAAACCTGTTGAGCCCACTTTTAAGGAAAGACAGACTGACCTAGTCTTTTTCAAAAATAAATTTCCCTAAACATCTGCAGAGGGGAGGAATAAATTGTTTTTTCCAAATATATTTGAAGTATATGAATAATATATGTCAAACCACTGTGGTCTCAGATTGGGGAAATACTGAGTTGAAGTCCTATTCTTAACAGAAACTGGGTTCTGTGACCTCCAGACAAGACACAGCTTTTCAGTGGCTCCAGCAACTGTCTAGGCTATAGATTGGTAGAGTAGGTGACAATCTGTACTTGTGGAGAGAATTTCCTTCCCTGGTGTTCCCAATAGCAATGAAATCACAGGTTTGGTTCCCCACCCCCCAAAAAAGGTTAAACCATGAATGTTCATAAGCTACAACATTAAGCAAAAATTCCCTCTGTTAATTATTTCCTATTTATCCTGTATTGGGGCAGAGGGGAAAGGGCAGTTAAGTGTCAAATGTATAGAGTGCTGCGCCTAGAGTGAGGAAGACTCATCTTCCCAAGTTCAAATCTGGCCTCGACTCTGGGCAAGTCACTTAATCCTGTCTGCCTCAGTTACTCATCTATAAAATGAGCCTGGGAAGGAAACGGCAAACCATTCTAATATCTCTGTCAAGAAAATCCCAAATGGGGTCACAGAGAGTCAGACAGCTGAAAGATGACTCAACAACAACATTTGTACTGTATATAGCTTGCTTTGTATGTAATTGTATTGGTTTGTATGTTGTCTCCCCCAAAACTCCCTGAGTGCAGGGACCCTCTTTTGCTTCTTTTTGTATCCCCGGTGCTTAGCACAGTACCTGGTTCGTAATAGGCACTTAATAAATGTTTATTAATTGATTGATGGAAAATGTCATCTATTTGAAGAATGGATATAACATACAGATGTTCACAAATAGATACGTGTCTATGATGAGAATGTAGAGAGCGAAAGCCATCTTAGAGGTCATCTAATCACCTCAATTTTACAAGGCAGGAAATAGTGCTAGTCAGATTAAATGACTTGTCTAAGTCACACAGGTAGTAGATAATAGAATCAGAGACAGAAATGGTTTCAGAGGCTGCCTCATCCAACTTCCTCATTGTATAGAATAGATAAAGAAAGCAAGGCCCTGGGAGGTTGTGTCAAGGCCAGTTAGGAAATCTCAGAGGAAGGACTGGAACCCAAGTCCTCAGACTCCAGTATCCTACTGTCCAATGACCTCTTGTGATGTCAGAAAAGTAGATACCATCTACATTCCTGTAGATGTAGGTGGGTTTGTTAGTTGGTTTTATAATAAAAGCAATATCTATTTTCGAGGTTCTGTATCTTCGCCATCTTCAGTCAGGTCGATAAACATTTATTAAGTACCTACTATGTGCAGGACATTGTGCTAAGTGCTTGAGGATATAAAGAAAAATAAAAGATAGTCTCTTGAAGAGTTCATATTCTAACGGAGGAGACAACATGAAAGTAACTATGTACAAACTATGTACAAGATAAATTGGAAATAATTAAGAGAGGGAAGAAGTGGAATTAAGGGCGGTTGGGAATGAGATTTTAGCAGGGACTTGAAGGAATTTAGGGGAGCATGAATTTAGGTGGAGATGAGGAAGGAGAGAATTCTAAACATTGGAGACAGTTAGTGAAAATGCCTAGAGTCAGGAGATGGTGTCCTGTTTAAAGAACAGCAAGGAGGCCGGTGTTACTGGATCGAAGAGTCCACTACGGGGTATAAGGTGAAAGGAGACTGGCAAAATGTGTGTGTATGTGGGGGGTGCAGGTTATGAAGGGCTTTCAGCATCTAATATCTCTAAAATGCACACCGACTAGATGACATATATCAGTGGCATCTTGTTCAGTCAATTTTCAGTCCTATCTGACTCTTAGTGACCTCATTTGGGGTTTTCTTGGCAAAGACACTAGAGTAGTTTGCCATTTCCTTCTCCAACTCATTTTACAGATGAGGAAACTGAGGCAAACAGGGTTAAGTGACTTGTCTAGGGTCACACAGCTAGTAATTGTCTGAGGATGGATTTGAACTCCCAAAGATGAGTCTTCCTGACACTCTATCCACTGTGTCACCTAGATGCCCCAGGATCATCTTACAGATATGAAAATATTTCTATAGTTGTATTTTTTTTTCTCGAGCAGAACAAAATTTCAGCCATGTCCGTAGCTAGGAGAAAATTAGCCTGAGCATGCAAAGGTGTTCAGTTGGTCTCGGTCTTGGTCTTGGCACCTCTCAGGTTGAGGTGACTGGGTCAGGTGGTCTAGTAAACTCTTTTGTTAAAATGTAACTGCCCTTGAGTCAGCACATAAAGCAGGTGGCCCTATTCAAAGCATATGATCTTTACAACTGGGGTGTGGGGCCTCAACACTAACAAACATTTTTACTCATTTCCTAACCAAATATCCAAAAAAAAACCCAGCTACGACATATGTGGATACATAACAACAAAAGATCCATTTCTTCAATCTGCACAGCTGAACTACTTCCAGGGACTTTTCCCATTTATTCCCACATCCTACCGATGTTTGAAAAGCCACATGGACTCGTGAAGCACAGCTAGACAATGATGATTTCAGTAAAAAGGGGATGGATGTTGGGTTAGAAAATACCACTTATTAGCTCCACCCCCTAGTCCTCTGTGTAACCTTAGATCCTTCAATTCAATTTAATTCAGCAGGCATTTATTAAAAGCTTAATATGCGCCGGGCATTGTATTTGGCTCTGGAGGCACAAAGGCAAGAAAAGAAAGCCCTTCCCAGTCTAAGAGCTTCATTTTGTTATTTGCTTAACTATAAAAAGGATCAGATAGTATTTGCTTTATGAATGAATGAATGAAAAAGGCCTTTATTAAGCCCTTTCTATGTGCCAACTACTATGGTAAGCACTGGGGATACGTGTAGAAGAGTAAGGCACCCAGATTTCTCAAGGAATTCTCATTCTAGTTGGGAAACAACACATAACTTATCTCATTAGCTGTTGTGAGGATCAAATAAATGAATATATATGTATACGTATATACATATATATGTATATACATATACATACATATATATATGTGTGTGTATAAGCACTTGAATTGTAAAACAACATAGATTTCACTTTTTATTGAGAAGCAGTATACTGTAGTACTTAGCACAGTGCCTGGTACATAAGTAGGCATTTAATAAATGCTTGTTGACTCACTGGTTGACCAATAAGAACATTTGACTTAGAGCCAGGAGGCCTGGGTTCAAGTCCTATTTGAGCCTCGTAAAATACCATGATATTAAACCTTATAGGGATTTTACAAGAGCCCTTTGTAAGCTCCTTAGTAATATAGGATCATAGGTCTAGAACTGCCAGAGTCCTCATCCAGCCCCCTCATTTTATGACTGGGAGAGATTCAAATTCAAAGCCTGCCTTATTCCCCTATACCAGGGGTGTGGCCCTCTAGGTCCCTTAGACTGATCCCAAACTTCACAGAACAAATCCCTTTAATAAAAAGGTTTGTTCTGTAAAATTTGGACTCAGTCAAAGGGCCACACCTAAGGACCTAGAAGGCCACATGTCCACAGGTTTTCCACCCCCGCCCTATACCATGTGACCTCCAAGAAATGGAAGTTAACATTAGTTTATCTGGTGGCTTTTTCACTGAAGATCTAAGATTTTTTCTGGGGATCCAGCACCACAAGTTTGCTTCTTTTTTTTTTTTGGCAACGTAACCTCACCCTTGCCTCCATGGATAAAATTTACCACTTTTTAGATTAAAAGGAATAGCTTCTGCACTTGCTTAAGAATCTCCAGTCATCCTGATGAATATCTGGTCACTGGATCCAGATGGCTCTGGAGGGGAAAGTGAGGCTGGTGACCTTGCACAGCCCTCTCTCACTCAAATCAAAGTCAACTGCAAGTCAAGTCAACAAGCCCAAGAATCATTTAAGAAACTTTTCTCATTGCTCCACTTTCCTCCTAAAATGTGACCGTGTAGCTATAAACTCACAAGAATTAAAATACGTTTCTTGTCAAACAAGAGTGTGAATATTACTTTTTTTCTTTGCGGGGGAGAGGGGTGCAGGAATAGCGTAAGTGGGGCCATATGACATACTAACCAACGTTCCCAAGGCAGGGTCAGTGATCAGAGTCCCTGTACTAGCTAATCAATGGAGTCTGGCTCTATGCCAAATATTAGAGCCCAAGAGACAGGAAGACTAGTACAATTCTCTAAGTGAGTCACAGGAGGGTGCTGAGTGCTGAGGTATGAGCTGACTCATAGGCAAGTAATGCAGAGGATGAGTAAGAGGGACATTGTCTGCTCAGGTGCCTACAAGAGCTCAGTGAGCGGCCTCAAAAATATAACCCCGTTGTCGTCATGGCCATTGCAAGGAGTGGGTGGAAGGAGGCAGAAAGAGTTTATTTATCTGCTGGAATGGACTGGAGAGGTAAGATCAAGGGCAAGGTTCAAATCCCGGGCTCACAGTCATCTAGGAGCTAACCAAAGGGACCAAGATGGTCCAACCAATTCGGTGAGATAAAGTGGGGAGCCTAAGCGGTGCAGTGGATAAAGTCTGGAGTTAGGAAGACTCATCTTTGCAGGTTCAAATCTGGCCCCAGACACTTACTAGCTGGGTGACACTGGGCAAGTCACTTGACCCTGTTTGCTTCAGTTTCCTCAACTGTAAAATGATTTGGAGAAGGAAATGGCAAACCACTGCAGTATCTTCGCCAAGAAAACCACAAATGGGGTCACAAAGAGTTGGGTATGACTGAAAAACAGCCAAACAATAAAAGTTTGCTGATATGGAAACAGCCTGGTCTTACTAACACAGTGAAGAAACCACTATCAGTGAACTGAGAGGTTCATTATCATTAGATTTTTATAATCATCAGAGGGTGGAGAAGAGACTTCTTCAGCAGGATCTACAAAAGTCAGACAGTCTCCCTACACGTAGTCCTGGAACTATCAGGAAGCCCAAGTGAATGCAAAGGTAGAAATTTCCCCTATTGAGCAAGCTGTTTTTCATAAGATTATAAAATTTAGAGCTGAGAAAATACTTGCGAGATCATCTATTCAGCCCTATCAATTTTTGTTGTTGGTCAGTCATTTTTCAGTCATGTCTGACTCTTCGTGACCCCATTTGGGATTTTCTTGGCAAAGATACTGGAGTGCTTTGCCATTTCCTTCTCCAGCTTTTTTTTACAGATGAAGAAACTGAAGCTAACAGGGTCAAGTGACTTGCCCACATCACCCAGCTAGCAAGTGTCTGAGGTCAGATTTGAACTCAGGAAGATGAGTCCGGGATTCCAGGCCCAGCGCCCTATCCACTTCGCCACCTAGATGCCCTAATTTTACAAATGAGAAAACTGAGGCCCAAAAGAAGAAAAATGAGTAGCCCAAATTATAAGCAACACAATAAGAATTCAAATTCTCTGTCTCTAAAACCAATAAATAGTCTTTTTTTTTCCTCCCTGTCTTGACTCTTAAATTTAAAAAAAAAATGCTCCCTCCCTTTTTTTTAAATTCAGTTTAATAAACATATATTAAATGTCTACTTATTACCCATAAGGCACTGTGCTAAGCACTTGGGATACAAAGAGAGGCAAAAGATTGACAGTGCCTGCCCTCAAGGAGTTTACAATCTAATGGATTACATTACATTACATTGTGTCATTCACCAATGTCTCCTCACACCTGAGAGAACTTTCTCATGAAACAAAAAAGTAAAGTTAAGTAAATTAACACATCAGCCACGTCTGACAACATATGTCTAATTCAGCACCCATAGTCCACCACCTTTCTGTAAATAGGCAGGAGGTATACTTCACCATCAGCCCTCTGAAGCGAGGGGTGGCACTTATAATGATCAAAGTTCTGATGTCTTTCAACATTTTCTTCTCTGTTATTATGTAAATTGTTCTCCTGGTTCTGACTACGTGCTCTTTATTAGTTCATAGAAGTCTTACCAAATTTCTCCACATTTCTCATATGTGTCATTTCTTAAAGAGCAATAATATCCCGTTACATTCATAAAAACTATGGATCCATCTGGCCAGTTGGGCCACCCTGGCCTCATAGGTACTATGTTGGCCTTGGAGTCAAGAAGACCTAGATTCAAGTCTAGCCTCTGACATTCATTAAGTATACGATCCTGGGTAAATCACTTAACCTCTCAAGGCGTCAGGCAGCTCCCTAGAATTTATCTTCTATCAAACCATCAAGGAGCATTTAAGAGCCAAGGGGTGGGGAACCTGGGCCTCGAGCCCTGTACTAGGCGCTTGTGATCCAAAGACAAAAATTAAATAGTCCCTGCTCTAAAAGAACTTAAATATTATCTGGGGAGACATATATAAATGTATACAAAACAAATATGGGAGGGCTGAGAGAGGCCTTAGCATCTGGGAAATCAGGGAAAGTTTCTTGTTAAACATGAAACTTGAACTGAACTTTGAACTAAATATTCTGGTAAGCTTCAGCAAGAAGGGTGTGTATTCCAGGCAGCCAGGGACAGTCAGTGCAGAGGCACAAGAGATGGAGTTCATGTAAGAAGACCAGTCATTGAGGAGTTCCCACACTAGGAGTTTCCTTTATGGACAAAATTACCAATCCTTGAGTTCCTCTTTCAGAGCTATTCTTTAACAAAAAATGCTGAAATGTGCAGCTTGCCCTAGCTCCCAAACTGCTATATGAATCCCTCAAAAAACCCTAGAGATGGCATATTTTCTGTAGGGAGACATTAGCACTACAAGATGCATGGAATTTACCAGTCTTCTGGTTATTACTACCTTGTACGTCCTCTCTCTCTCTCTCTCTCTCTCTCTCTCTCTCTCTCTCTCTCTCTCTCTCTCTCTCTCTCTCTCTCTCTCTCTGTGTCTGTCTCTCTCCCTCTCCTTCTCCCTCCCTCCCCCATTTCTCCCTCCCTCCCTCTCTCTCTCCCTCCCCCCCCCCCTCTCTCTCTCCCTCCCCCCCGTCTCTTTCTCTCTCTTTCTCTCTCTCTCTCTCTCTCTCTCTCTCTCTCTCTCTCTCTCTCTCTCTCTCTCTCTCTCTCTCTCTCTCTCTCTCCCTGTCTCTCTCTCTGTCTCCCTCCCTCCCTTCCCGATTCTTTGCCTCTTGTCTACCACACACGAGCACCCTGCTTGTGTTTGTCAATAAAGTACTGGGACTGGAATCAGAAAGACCTGAGTTCAAATCTGGCCTCAGAGACTCACTAGTTGTTTGACCCTCAACTTCTCTCTGCCTCACTTTCTTCAGCTGACAAATGGAGATACTAGTAGCACTTTCTTCCCAGGGTCGCTATGAAGATCAAATGAGATAATACTTGTAAAGTACTTAGCACGGTGCCTGGCACATAATAGGTGCTTAATAAATGTTCGTTCCTTCTTCCTATGGCTATATAGAGAGAGTCTTAGGTCTTCAAGGCTGTCATTCCAACTCCATCAAATGCATTCAGAGGAGACAGGTCTTTTTGTTTTGTTGTATTTTTTTTAATTAGCTCTTGACCCTACCTAGTGTTATAAATGTTATTACAGCATGCTATCCAGAAAGCAGTAGAAGGCAACTGATCCCCAACTGCTTAGAAAAGTGGCAGGAAGGAACTTCTGGTTTCCCGGGAATGCCCAGCTCCCTCTCTGGAGAATCTCCACCATCTAGAGCTATACTGCCAGGGTGGTGTAGCTCAGGCTTTGTCCCAGGACTCAGAATTTAGACGGCACTGAGAGCCCTTTTAAGTACTTTACCAGCTAGAAACAACAGACTTTAGCAACTAATTAGAGATAGAGACTGGTCCTGTAATTTCGTTGGTACAGCAAGCTATATTAGTGAGTTACGGCTGGCACATAGCCATTATGTGTCAGAGGGGCCACTTGATCCCATGTCTTCCTGGACCCAACACGGATTTTTTATTCACTATGCCACACTGACTCTAGGAACCAGCCAGAGATATCCTGGGGTGAGTTCTTCCTGTCCCCTGCCTGCCCCGATCCTGACTCCCTAGCCCCTGTCAACTGGACACATGTTTTCTGCTGCTTGCTATTTGTGGAAGTTGCTCCTGGCCCCAGAATTTCTCATTATGGCTCTGCCACCAACTACCAGCAATGAAAAGTGGTCCTCAAACAAAGCAGTAGAAATTACTCCCATATGTGCCCTAAATGAGGAAAAAAGTTGGACAATGATGCTTCCTAGTGTTTCTTTTTGTTCCAAATTCAAATCATGTTTTCTCTTGGCACTTGAAACCATGATTCCAGACAGTGAGTTAGGGTTGAATATCAATTATTTGAAGCCAAGGACATGGGAGAGGGCCATCCACTTTTGTCACAGCTTGGAGCATCTGATTCTGTAAGCTCCTTCCTCCAAATGCCTTTCAGAAAACAAGTAAATAAGCTGGCAAACAAAGCTGGCATTCACTCCGGCTGTCACCCATGTAACCTTGGCTCAAGTCTATGAGGCACATTTATGCAATAGGGCCCAGATTTGCAATGATTCTGTGATTATGAAATAGCTCGTGCTTATGTCCCCAGTTAGAGCGCTGAACAGCGGGATGGGGTGTTAGCTTCCAGCCGTGTACTAAGTAAGGCCCCTCTCTCCTTTGGGAGATGCTTTACCACACTAGGGTGGAAAACAAAGGACCCCAGGTGACTGAAAGACACAGTCAGTCACAAGTGTTTATAAAATGGATATTTAAAATCTAGCAAATGTAGTCTTCTAACAATTTTTTTAATACACAAGTAGAAGGCAGGGGCAGAGTAAGGAACCGCCTTTTCTTCATGCCAGGTTTTCTTTCAGTTTTCCTATGACTGTGATGAGCTCTCAACCAACCCCACCATAGGCACACACTCCTCCCTCACTTTCTGCCTCACTTTTGAGGGAGGGATGATCTTTCCTCAATTTCCTCTCTTCCCAAACTGGGGAGAACTACAAATCCCAGAGCGTTTTGTGAGCAACCCAACCTTTACCTACCAGTTGTTACACCCATGCCTCAAATATAATCCCTCCTTAACCTGACCACTCAGAATCCTTGGCTTCCTGTAAGAGTCAACTCAAGATTCTCTCCTCTTTTGTGAAATATTACCTAATCCTTTCAGCTGCTACAAAGTACTTTACCTGACTACTTATCTGTATACATATCATATCTCAGAGCAGGGGCTGTCTGATTTTGTCTTTGTGCCCCTAGCAGGCAACCTAGTACATTGAAAATGATAGGCACTTGATAAATATTTATCAAATTGAATTTAAGTTAAAATACGGAAAGGCCAAGAATGGTTGTCCTAAAATTCAGGATATACAGTATTCCTCTTTCAGGCTTTTAA
Source organism: Trichosurus vulpecula (assembly GCF_011100635.1). Taxonomy (NCBI): domain Eukaryota; kingdom Metazoa; phylum Chordata; class Mammalia; order Diprotodontia; family Phalangeridae; genus Trichosurus; species Trichosurus vulpecula. The sequence continues at coordinate 176,424,879 of NC_050577.1, forward strand.
AGGCCTTCCCAGCCTCTAAGCTCTTCTTCAAGTCTCATTACACATTTCTGCCCTCTTTGCACACTATGGTCCAATCAAACTGCTGTTTGCTTTTTATCTATTGTTATATTTTAACAACACTGTTGTTCACTGTTGTTGTTTGCTGAACCTTGCTATTTGTCACACACAGTGCTCCAATGTTCTGGAATTCATTTCCTCCTCACCTCTATCTCTACTGAATCCCTACTTTCCCCCAAGACCCAGATTAAGATCTTCTACATAATATCTTTCCTAGTTTCCTCTCACCAAAATGACAGGGCCTCCTCCCTTCCCCCCACCTTTATATATGTTTATATAGGTTTTGTATATGTCTATGTGCATGCCGACTTCCACATTGGAATGTAAAGTCCTGGAGGGAAGGTAATATTTCATTTTTGTCTTTGCATCACTAGCACACAAGCACACGGTCTGGCACATAGTAAGCATTTAACGAATGTTTCTGATTGACTGATACTATTTTTGTCTGTTTCATGTCCCTAATGCCATATTCTAATGCCTTTTACATTTTAGAAAATGTTTCAATACACTTTTTAATATTACTTTTTTTAATTAACAAAAATCTATTTTCTCTCCCTCCCATTCCCTACTCCCCAACCATTGAAAAAAAGAAAGACAAAAGCTTTTTTTAAAAAAATGTGTGCACATATGCCAGGGATAAAACAAATTCTTACACTAGTCACATCCAAAAAATATGTCTCATTCTGCATTGTGAATTCATCACCTTTCTGCCAAGAGGGAGATAGCCTGTTCTATCATCAGTCCTCGTTGTGCTGATCAGAGTTCTTAAAACTTCCAAAGTTATTTGTTTTTACACAGTTGTTGGTATCTTAGAAAATGCTCTCCTGGTTCTACTTACTACACTTTGCATCAGTTATACAAGTTTTCCCAGGATTTAGTGAAACTATTCCTTTTATCACTTCTTATGGCAAAACAATACTCTATCACATTCATATACCTAATTTATTGAGCCTTCATCTGTAAAACAGGGATAATAAAAGCACCTACCTCACAGGGTCATTCAGAGGGTCAAATGAGATAATAATTGTAAAGTGCTTAGCAAAGTGCCTGGCATTACATAGATGTTAGCTATCATTATCAACTTATTTACCCTTTTGGTCCCTGTGATGGGAGAGGAGACTGTGCCATTGAACTACTGGAAGAGCTGCCCATTTAATAGTCTTTATTTAAAAATTTTGATAGTTCATTTTTATCTATTTGTTTATTAACACTTAAAATTTTTTTCGGTTCCAAATTCTCTCCCTCCTCCAGCCCCTCCCCCACTCATTGAGAAGGCAAGCAATATGATACCCATTATATATGCGAAGTCACACAAAAAGTATTTCTATATTGCCATGTTGGGGGGAAAAGCAAGAAAAATAAAGTGGAAAAATATGCTGATTATAAGGTAAGGTTTTGGGTTGTTTTTTTTTTTTTGAGCCAGTTTAGGCTAAGTGACTTGCCCAGGGTCACACAGCTAGTAAGTATATGAGGCTGAATTTGAATTCAGGTCATCCTGACTCCAGGTCCTATCTTCTGTCTACCACAACACCCACCTACCTCCAAGTTACCGCTTCATTATCCCAAAAAGCAAGTTCACAGGGACCAATAAAGACTTGTTTCCAAAGCACAAGTCATTCAGTGTTAGAAAGACAAGGGCACAGGTCTATCCAGAAGCAGCTTAAGGCACAGGCCCTTCCATATCTATACACCATGGGATGGTAAGCACGGGTCCTGGACTGGCAAATGGGAAAGCCTTTCCTGATTACTCATATTACATTTAGCTATAGTTACACAAAGGGACAAAGGAAAACCAAAGGGGACATAGATCCACGGAGTCCATACATTTACCCTCTCATTTGTACCTTTCTCGTCTTCCTTCTCCTGCAAGTCCTCCTGAGAGGAGATCCCCAAGGCACTGGGTGCCTTCCTCTGGTGGTATCGATAAGAAGTTTGGGATGTCCATCTGATTTCCCTCCCTCTCACAACATAACTAGGTATCTCCTTTTCTAATCATACATTCCCTAATCAATATTCCTTAGACTTGTGCATAAGTCACTGTTGCAAAAGAAAAAATAAATACAAAGTTACAGCATGTTTATGTTCACCGTGCATCTCTCCATTGTATTTGGAATCATCTAAAATTTTACTTCAGATATTACAGTGTTCCAAAATTTGTAACCAGACAGCAAGAGAACATTTGTGCTAAAAAGATGGATTTTTGTGTCAGGCAGCAGTTTGAGATTGTTAATTTCCCACAGAGTGCCTGCTCCCTTTCTCCTAATTCAATTCTGGAATAGTAAAGGAAACCAACTCTAAAAGAGGGTTTAGTCAGAGACTAAAAAGGTCACTAGATTATGGGGAAATCCTGAGTATTTTTACTGCAAGCAAATATGGAGCTGATAGTGAGCATTCTATTTCTTTTACCCCAAGAGAAATGTTTAAACCATAGAAGACTCATAGGCATGGATTGACAAATACTTAAAACTGAAACTGTAAACCACAACTCTTAACAGGGTGAGAAGTCAGTCAAAAAAGCATTTATTATTTGTTAAGGTACTGTGCTAAGTGCTGGGGATACAGAGAAAGGCAAAAGACAACCCCAGCCCTCAAGGAGCTCACAGTCTCATGGGCAGACCAGTGGGTACCAATGGCACTAATTTACCTGACTGAGACTAGTCTAAATTTTGCAGGTGCCAAAGTATAGAGGTTGCTTCTCAGCAGTTCTTTATACAATGCCTACCAGTGGATCAGAAGGGTATAGCAAAAAAAAAAGACATTATCTGCTTCCAGAGAAAGAACTGATAAATAATAGTATATACAGAATAATTTTACATATGTGTTTGTTTGTGTCTAATTGTAGACATCTCTAGGGCAGGATGGGAGGAGAGAAGAAAAAAAGGAAAAAAAGAAATTTACATGGTAAATTTATTATATATTTTAAAGGAATAGTAATACATAATATATTTGCAGTTTCATTGCAATCATCTTTTTTTATTATACTGTTATGGAAATGCTTGTTTTATTCCATAAAATAAAAATCAAAAATTAAATTTTTTAAAAAGGACACTAGAACAGGGGCAGGAGATTAGATTCAAACCCTTGCTCTGATTGGTTAGCTATGAAATCACTCGGAGCTTCAGTGCGCCTATAGGCGAGCTATTATTATTGCCCACTTCACAGGTTTCTATAAAGAAAGCATTTTAAAGACTTAAAGCACTATATAAGTATGAATTAGTTGTAAAGCACTATATAACAACCAATTTATAACAATATTATTAAATAACAATTATTTATAAAGTTACTATGTAACAACCAATTTATAACAATTAGGTGAAGAAAGATACTTCCCTATTGATATGATCTTTGTGCAAAGTTCTGTTTAAAAAACACCCCCCCCCTTTACTCTCCCTCTCTCTCTCCCTCTCCCCCTCCCCCACCCCCCCTCTCTCTCTGTCTCTGTCTCTCTGTCTCTGACTGTCTCTATCTGTCTCTCTCTGTCTCTGTCTCTCTGTCTCTCTCTCTCTCTCTCTCTCTCTGTCTCTCTCTGTCTCTCTCTCTCTCTCTCTCTGTCTCTCTCTCTCTCTCTCACACACACACACACACACACACACACACTTTATCATCTCTGCCACAAGCAGTTTTTGTCTCCAGGCGGGTTGCATGATCTCCTGATAAGCTGGTATAAATAACAAGGTAAACAGATCTCATCAAATTTGTCTGTAAATAACCATGCAAGAGTGGAAGAGTAGGTAGAGTATGAGAGTCTGAGCTTGAATCATGCCTGAGACATTTACTGGCTATGTGATTGACCCTGGGCAAGTCCCGCAAAATAAGGGAGTTGGATTTGACGGCTGCTAAAGATCCTTCCAGCTCTAAATCCATGATCCCACGCTTGCTTATTTTACATGGAGCAAGACTAGAATTAAGAATATCTAACCTCCCACAACTGCCCCTACTGTTTGGTTACATTCTCAGATCCCTTGGTAACCTATTTTTATTATCATACATTCTCATCAGAGGCTGGATCCTTTTGATATGTTTTCCGATCCGTGAATCACCCTCTCTCTAAAGTGGTTACAGAAAAAGATAAGACTTTTCAAAAGATTGCTGGAGCCACTTGTACCTGCTGGAGCCAATTGTTAGATTTTCAGTGTAAGCATTTAAATGTCGGAAATCTGCAAACGCTATAAATCAAGCCTTGATTTCTTGTTTCGTTGATTGTCTAGACTTCAGAAAGTGCTGGAGAAAATGTCAATAACATAGATTAAATTTTTAAGTGAGTCATGCTTTGTAAAAATTTGCCAGTATACTTCCTAGGTTTGTTGCCCTATAGATTTGAATCTAATCAAGCAGTTGAGCAAGCATTTGCCAAGTAACTACTATACACCAAGCACTATGCTAGCCCCTGAGGCTGGAAAGACAAAAAAAAAAAAAAGCAATCCTTGCTACCCTCTCTGGTGGAGCTTATACTCAATTAGGGAAAACATTTAAACGTTTAACTTGGACACTGAAAGTCAGTAGGATGCCTGAGATAAGAGAAAAATGGATCCATAGACCTCAGGCTTTAGTGGTCCATTTTAGCTATTACCATGTAAGTGTGCAAGCCAAATATAGCCACCCTTCCTAATCTTGTAAGAATCACAATTCATGGGGCAGCTAGGTGGCATAGTGAGTACAGCACCGGCCCTGGAGTCAGGAGGACCTGAGTTCAAATTTGAACTCAGATACTTGATACACTTACCAGCTGTGTGACCTTGGGCAAGACATTTAACCTCAACTGCCCTGCCTTCCCCTCTCCAAAAAAAAAAAAAATGAAAGAAAGAATCACAATTCTTTTCACGGGAAGAAGCATTTATAGAGCACCTACTGTATTCCAGGAACTGTCCTAAGCTTACAAATATTATCTTATGTGATAAAAAAGGGAAAAGGACCCACATGTACAAAAATATTTATAGCAGCTCTTCTTGTGGTAGCAAAAAATTAGAAACTGAGGGGAGGCCCATCAATTGGGGAATGGCTGAACAAGTTGCAGTATGTGAATGGAATGGAATACTATTGCGCTATAAGAAATGATGAGCAGGCAGATTTCAGAAAAACCTGAAAAGACTCATATGAACTGAGGCAAAGTGAAAACATTGTACACAGTAACAGCAACATTGTGCAATGATTCACTATGAATGACTTAGCTCTTCCCAGCAATACAATGATCCAAGACAATTATTAAAGGACTCATGATAGAAAATGCTATCCATGTTCAGATAAAGAACTGATGGACTCTGAATGCAGATTGGAGCATGGTGTTTTCACTTTATTTTTTTCATGGTCTTTTCTTTTTGGCCTGTTTCTTCTTTTACAACTGTGACTAATATGGAAATATGTTTTACATAATTGCATATACAGGTGTTCCTAAAGTCTGGAGACAGGCAAAAATGCATATTTTTGAGAAATGAAATGAATGAAATTTTCAACAACATTTTATTTAATTGGAATATTAACAAACAACATCTTCAATATTATTTCCATCATTTGTGATGCAAAAGTTGATGCCCTTTGCAAGATTCATGTGAACTCGATGCAGTAATCCCACATTGCCATCAGTTTTAGCACATTCACTCTTTATGCATTCAATCAAGTGTGTTGCATCTGTGATTTTTATTGAGTACACCTTCTCCTTCAGCATACCCCAGAAAAAGAAGTCAAGGGGGCTAAGGACTGTTAATATTCCAATGCATTTCACTTCTTGAAAATATGCATTTTTGCCTATGTGTCCAGATTTAAACACCCTGTATATAACCTATATCAAACTGTTTACCATTTTAATAAGAGGGGAGGGGAAGGTAAGAGGGAGGGAGAAAATTTTGGAACTGAAAATCTTGTAAAAATGAATGCTAAACTTTGGAACTATGCCCAAAGGACCATAAAACTGTGCATACCCTTTGACCCAGCAATGCCACTTCTAGGTTTGTATCCCAAAGAGATCATAAAAATGGAAAAAGGACCCTTGTGTGCAAAAATATTATAGCAGCTCTTTTTGTGGTGGCCAAGAATTGGAAATTGAGGAGATGCCCATCAATTGGGGAATGGCTGAATAAGTTGAAGTATATGAATGTAATGGAATACTCTTGTTCCATAAGAAATGATGAGCAGGCAGACTTTGGAAAAATCTGGAAAGACTTAGTATAAACTGATGCTGAGTGAAGTGAGCAGAACCAAGTGAACATCATACACAGTAACAGCAACACTGTGCTATGATTAACTTTGATAGACTTACTTCTTCTTAGCAATGCAAGGATCTAAGACAACTCCAAAAGGCTCATGATGGAAAATGCGGTCCAGATCTAGAAAAAGACCTATGGAGTCTGAATGCAGATCAAAGCATATAATTTGTTCTCCTTTTTTGTTGTTTGTTTCTTCTTTCTCATGGTTCCTCCCATTGGTTCTAATTCTTCTTTGCAATATGACTAATGTGAAAATATGTTTAATATGAATGTATATGTAGAGCTTATATCAGATTGCATGCTGTCTTGGGGTGGGGGGAGTGAAAGGAGAGGGAGAAAATTTGAAACTCAAAATCTTGTGGAAGTGAATGTTGAAAACTAAACGTAAATTAATTTTTTTAAAAAGAAAGAAAAAACGAATGCTAAAAATTATCTTTACCTATAATTGGGGGAAAATACCATCAAAAATAAAGACATATGACAAGGAAAAAAAACCAAATATTATCTCATTTGATCCTCACAACACCCTGACATGTAGATGTTATTATTACCTCCATGTTACAGTTGAGGAAACTGAGGCAGAGGTTAATGACTTGCCCAGGGTCATACAATTAGCAAAGTATCTGAATCTGGATCTGAACTCAGGTCTTCCTGACTCCAGGCCCAGGGCTGCACCACCTGCACTACCAAAACAGTGTTTCCTCCAAAAGGGTGTTCTGATCTCTTGGAAAATAATAATCTCTTCCCACTTTTGGAGGACAATTCAAGTTATGGATTTCAAAGATGAGAAAGTTCTTAATATTTTCAGGGTAAGTCTTCAGGCAATATCCCAATATTCTCAGCATATCCCTCCCATCGACCTCACTCTGTACCTCTTGAGTCATAGTCAAATTAATTAGAGCTAAACTACTAATATATTTCCATAACTACTCAGAGACAGGCCAAACAAAATCCTGTAACTCATTTCTTAGGAAAGCGCCAGCCGAATACCAAAAATATGATGTAGTCTCCTACTCTTTTCTTGAATTGATATGAACTAATGTTGTTGTTGTCCCGTCACGTCCAACTCTTCATGACCCCATCTTGGCAAAGATACTGGAGTGGTTTGCTGTTTCCTTCTCATTTTACAGATGAGAAAACAGACAATCAGGTTTAAGTGACTTGCCCAGGGTCACACAGTGACAGTGTCTGAGGCCAGATTTGAACTCGGAGAGATGAGTCTTCTTGACTCCAGGCCTGGCACTCTAGTCACTGTGCCACCTAGCTGCCCCAGTGACCAACGTCTAAAAGGTACTTCAGCCCTATTACCATCCCTGAATAATATCGGTCATAAAAAGGACAGAGCTGAAGCTGATACCTTTCCCATTAAAAAAGAAAAAATCCATCATCAACCTTGGGTGGCCCAACCTCAGTGTAAGGTTTCCCAAAGCAGTGAGTGAGGCTAATCTACTTGAACACACTGTCATTAAGTAAAACTGAAGGTGTGGAAGTTGAGTTTCTCAAATTAAGTAGAGGCTTGGTTCAAAGCCAGAATCTGGGAAGGCATTGCAGACAATTTCTTGTTCTCCCGATAAGCGCACCTAAAAGCTTCTGTACTAGATGAGAAGTTGGAATAAATATCTATGTATGTGTATGTAGGCAGCAGCCAGATAGATCAAAGTAGACCTGAGTTCAAATCCAGCCTCAGACACTTACCAGGGGTGACCTTGGGAAAGTCACTTAACCTCTGTCCACCTCAGTTTTCTCACCTGTAAAGTGGAGATAATAGTAGCATCTACCTCCCAGGAGCGTCATGAGGATCAGATGAGATGATATTCATAAAGCACTATACAAACCGATATAAATATTAACTATTATTATTATTTTTGCCTATGTCCACCCATAGTCATTTACTCTGTCCTCTTCCATGACTTCTGAACTTCCTTCCAACTCTATAGACTCCTACAGAATCCTAAGAACAAAAGAGATGGCATAAATTCATTTTTCCCAAAGGTAGGACCAGAGGGCATCATTGATCCAGAGCTGAAGGGGATTCAGAAACCATCTGCTTCAATGTCTTTATTTTACAAATGAGGTAACTGAGGCCCATGGAGGTTAAGTGGTCACACAGATGGAAAGCATTCCAGGGGGATTTGAACTCAAGTCCTCTTATCCCAGATAGCAGCTCTTTTCCAGTGGATCATGCTGTTGTTGCAACATCCCTCTGCAAATTCTGCAGAAACGCTGCAGAGCATGAAAGAAACTAGAGAAATGTAAAACTCATTACTCTCACCCTGCTAGCACTTTTTTTAAAAAACGACAGTTATTGCCACAGTTTTTTCTTACACCTAGTGAAATAAAGAACCTCAAAGGGAAGTACAAGTTGCATTTTTCCACTTTTGCTTCAGACCCATAGGATCTGAAAGCTGGATCATTATTAATCACCCAGACACGGCCCAAGATGTTTCATCCTCAGGATGCCTACACCAAAATACAGCATGTGCCAGCTTTGAGCCTCAGGCTTCATTACCACATACTTAAAATACATTTTATGATTTTTTAAAAAAAATATCATCAAAATGTCTCCCAGTATTCCCACTTCAACTCCAAGACAGCTATTCCATAGGATGATTTTTTTATTTTAATATTTTAAAGAACAAGAGACAGAAAGATACAGAGACAAAGAGAAGAAAAAAACAATCAGCAAAAATCAATCAATACATCACAAAAGTCTGAAAACACATGCACTGTACCATATCCAGAGCTTGCGCCCTTCCCATCAGATCAATCCCTTTCTGCAGCATCATTCTTCACCAGTGCCCCCAAAGAGCACGGAGGAACCAAGATAAATGTCAAGTTCACTTCTCTTGTCCTGGCAGCCCTTTTTTTTGATGACAGTTCATTGTTACATTTTTTCCTTACACTTTCTGAGAAAAGGAGAGGCGTAAGGGTGCCTTTTCATATGTCTTCAGTCATGCTTATTCATTATAATTTTATATTCACTTTTAATTATTTTGTGTTTGTTCTTTCCATCTATATTATTGTAGTTACTGCGTAAATTGTTTTCTTGGCTCTTTGTATTCAACGTACTCATCATTTCTTATAGCATTTTAATATTCTACTGTATTCATTCACCACAATTTGTTTAGCCATTCCCCAAATGATGGGCATCCACTTTGCTTCCAATTCTTGGCTATCACAAAAAATGCTACTATAAATATTTTAAATACTACTATACTACTATAAATACTTTAAATGCTACTATAAATATTTTGGTGCATATGGTGTATATATATGGTGTATATATATGTATATATGGTATATGTGTATATATATACACCATATATACATATACACATAGTATACATATATATATATAGTGTATATGTACGTATGGACATATGGACTTTCTTATCAATGACCTCCTTGTGGTATAAGCCTAGTAACGGAATCTCTGGGTCAAAGGGTATGGGTATTTCAGGCCCTTTATTTGCATAATTCCAAATTGCTTCCCAACATGTTTGTGCCATTTCATAGCTCCGCCAACAATGTACCAGTGTGCCTATCTTTCTACAGTCCTTCCAACACTGTTTCTATCTTTTGTCAGATTTAGCAATTTGCCAGGTATAGGGTTAAAACTCAGGTTTGTTTTGATTTGCATTTCTCTTATTATTAGGGATTTGGAGCATTTTTCATTATTGTTGTTTTCGTTCTGTCGTTTCAGTCATGTCTGATTCTTCGTGACCCCGTTTTGGGTTTTCCTGGCAAAGGTACTGAAATGGTTTGCCATTTCCTTCTCCAGCTCATGTTACAGATGAAGAATTGAGACAGACAGGGTTAAGTAACTTGACTAGGGTGACATAGCTAGTAAGTGTCTGCGGCCAGATTTGAACTCAGGAAGACAAGTCTTCCTCATCTAGGCCTGGCATCCTATACACTGCTGCCCCATTTTTTTTCATAGAGTTGTTGGTAATTTACAATTCTTCTTTTGAGAATATTTCATTCATATCATTTGAGCATTTATCAACTGCTTTTGGTCTTATGTATGGAGTGTCAAAAGTCTTTAGTGCAGTCTTTTTAAGCCTCAAAGATAAAACTGCATTGAGACTTTTGGGATACTATATACACACATATATAGACACACATGTGTGTGTCTATACATACATGTATACATCTATGTCTATATGTACATATAGAAACATGTGTGTCTGTATATACATAAAAAAATACGTGTATGCGTGTCTTGGATAACAAACTCTTATCTGAGAAATTTTATAGAAAATGTTTCCCCCATTCAACTGCTTCCCTTCTTATCCTAGGCATATTTTATTAGTACAGAAGCTTTTCAGCTTCATGTAATCAGTTATCTGCTGTGAAACAATGAAAACTGGTTTTACTGGTATGATCCCAGGCCCCCAGGATGCATTATGTCAAGGCTAATAAGCTCAAAAAGTACACATTAGCACTGTCCCCCCATATTCTTGTTGGATTGGCCCCTCATTCCTCACTCCTTATTAGACAATTTAGAAAACTTCATTTCACTAGTACTAACCATATACTATCTTCCCCTGTGGGATGACAGCCAGCCTCTTATTTGTGTCAGGTGACTCTTGGTCTAAAACTCTCTGTCAATCTGGACCTTGATGAGCTCTGGGCTTCTGACTAAAGTGTGAAAGCCATTCCACAATTTCACATTCAGAAACCACACCACTCCACCCCACCGCATGCTGCTCTTGGCCAGAGGCAATGAAAACAACACAAGAAGACTATTTCCTGTTGATATCTGCTCTCTTACTTCCTTTGTGAGTAGTAATAAAGTTTTATGAACTGTTATCCCTGAGTGTCTCATTGTTCTTCATTCAAATTCTCCTGTACTACATCTATTTTATCTTTTATTGCTTTCATCCTTTGGTTAAGAATATTATCTCCTTTTACAACCAGTGTCTCTGATAAGGGCCTCACCTCTAAAATATACAGGGAACTGAGTCAAATTTATAGGAATACAAGTCATTCACCAACCAAGAAATGGTCAAAGGATATGAACAGGCAGTTTTCAGAGGAAGAAATTAAAGATATCTATAAGCATATGAAAAAATGCTCTAAATCACTATTGGTTAGAGAAATGCAAATAAAAACAACTCTTAGGTACCACATCTCTCCTGTCAGATTGGCTAACATGACAAAACAGGAAAATGATAAATGCTGGAGAGGATGTGGGAAACTTGGAACATTGTTACATTGTTGGTGGAGTTGTGAACTGATCCAGCCATTCTGGAGAGCAATTTGGAACTATGCCCAAAGGGCTATAAAAATGTTCATACCCTTTGACCCAGCAATACCACTTTTAGGGCTGTATCCCAAAGAGATCATACAAGTGGGAAAAAGACCCACATGTACAAAAATATTTATAGCCGCTCTTTTTGTGGTGGCAAAGAATTGGAAATCAAGGGGATGCCCATCAATTGGGGAATGGCTGAACAAGTTGTGGTATATGAAGGTAATGGAATACTATTGTGCTATAAGAAATGAGGAGCAGATGGACTTCATAATAACCTGGTAAGACCTACATGATCTGATGCTGAGTGAGGAGAGCAGAATCAGTAGAACATTATACATGACTACAGACATACAGAATCTGTGATGCTAACTTTGATAGACTTGGCTCTTCTCAGCAATACAAGACTCTAGGACAGCTCCAAAAGAGTCATGATGGAAAAAGCTATCCACATCCAGAGAAAGAATTAAGGAGTCTGAATGCAGATTGAAGCAAACTATTTGCTCTCTTTTTTTTTCTTCTTTCTCATGGTTCATTCCATTGGTTATAATTCTTCTTTACAACTTGACTATTGTGTAAATAAGTCTAATGTGAAGGTATTTGTAGAAGATATATTGGATTACATGCCATCTTGGCGGGGGGGGGGGAGTGGAGAGAGGTAGGGAGAGAAAATTTGGAACTCAAAAACTTGTGGAACTGAATATTGTAAACTAAAAATAAAAAATGAATTAAAAAAATTTTTTAAAAAGAATATTATTTCCTACTCAGAGAACATTGTATACAATAATAGCAATATTGTTATAAGAACGACTTTGAGAAACTAAATCATTTTGACTATTAGAAACACACAAACTAAAAATAAAAGAAGAAAGATGCTAACTGTATCCAGAAAGAGAACTGATAAATAGAAGTATGAATGGAGTATTTTACATATATATGTCTATATGTATACATATATGTGTGTGTATATATATATATATATATATATATATATATATATATATATATATATATATATATATATATATATATATATATATATATTTGTATCTAATGGTAGCCATCCATCTCTAGGGTAGAGAGGGAGGGTGGAGGGAAGAAAAAAAAGCCAAAAAAAAAAGAATTTTATACGATAACTTTGTTCTTTGTTGTCTATTTGGAGTTGTACATGGTACTTCGTAGATTTGCAGTTTCAAGTGAAATCATCTTTTTTTATTATACTGTGTTATAGAAATGCTTGTTTTGTTCTGTGAATTGAAGATAAAAGAAAATTTTTTGAAAAAAAAAGGTATACGCGATGAGTTTCTCTTCTCATTTTTAATGATATGATCTTTAACAGTACAATCGCATATTCATTTTGAATGTATTGTAGGATATACCACAAGATGGTGAGCTAAGCTTAGTTTCTGTCAGAAATGTTTTCCAGTTTTTCTAGCAGTTTTTTTTTAAATAGGGAGTTCTTTCCTAAGTGATTTACCTTTTCCAGTTAATCAAATAGTCAGTTATTGAGTTCCGTTGTTTCTGATTCTCCCTGCTTCACTGATTTCCTTCTCAATTTTTTAAACAATACCAAATAGTTTTGATGACTGTTACATTATAATATGGAATAAGGTGTAGAAGTGCTAGTCCCCCTTCATTGCTACTTTTTCTCATTACTTCCCTTGATAGTCTAGAATTTTTATTTCTCCAAATGGATTTTGTTTGTTATTTTATAGGACTCTGTAAAGTATCTCTTCAATAGTTTGATTGGCATAGCATTAAAACTTTAAGTTAACTTTGGTAGTGTTGTCATTTGTATCATATAGGCATGGCCCAACCAAGAGCATTGAATATTCCTCTAGCTATTTAAATTGTTCTTTATTTCTTTAAGGAGGCCTTTGCAATTTTGTTGTTGTTCAGTTGTTTTCAGTGGTGTCCAACTCTCTGTAACCACATTTGGGCTTTTCTTCGTGGAGATACTGGAGTGGTTTGCCATTTCCTTCTCCAGCTCATTTACAGATGAAAAAAAAAAAAAAAAACAAGGCAAACTGGGATAAGTGACTTGCCCAGGCTCATACAGCTGGTGAGTGTCTATGAACAGATTTGAACTCAGGAAGATGAGTCTTCCTGACTCCAGGCCCATTGCTCTATCCACCATGTCATCTACCTGCCCATATTTTAACACTGAATCTATAAAAATAGTGTATGTGCTTTGGTAGATTGACATCCTCCCTAAATATTTTATATATTTTGTAGTTATTTTAAATGTTATCCCCTTTCTATTATTGCCTCTTGGATTTTCTTCTTTTTATTATTATTATATAGAAATGATGTTGATTTTGTAGCCCGAAACTTAGCTGAAGCTATTGTCTCAATTAGTATCTTTGCTGGTGCTCTAAGACTTTCTCAGTAAAACATCATCATCAACAAATAGGGATGGTTTTATCTCTGCTTCTTTAACTTTTTTTCCCCATCTTATTCCTATTGCTTACATTTCCAGAATTGTATCTAATAATAGTAGAGAAAGTGAGCATCTTTGCTTTACTCCTGTACTTAGTAAGAAAACTCTAGTCTATCCCCATTGCATATGATGTCTGTTTTTAGTTTTAGAAAGAAACTTTTTATGACATTGAAAAGGTCCCCTTGTGTCTACATTTTGTAGAGTTTTTAGCATAAGTGAATGTTGTATTTTATCAAAGACTTTTTCTGCCTCTATTGAACTAGATAATCATGTGGTTTGGGATGTTTTTGTTTTTAACATGATTATGATACTTGTTTTCCTAATACTGAACCATCCTTGCATCCTCAATATAAATCCAACTTGGTCATAATGAATAATTCCTTGAATGAATTGTTGCAGTCTATTTACAAGGATTTTATTTAAATCTTTTAAATATTTATTAATAATGTGGGTATAGTTCTCCTCCTGGTCTTATCCTTCCCTTGTTTAGACACTGGGACTATATTATCTCATAATAGAAGTTTAATAGAGTGCTTTCTTTCTCAATTTTTAAGACTAATTTGTGTAATATTGGTACTAACTTATTTAAAAGTTGAATAGAATTCTCCTGTGAATCCATCTGGACCAGGAAGTTTTTTTCTTTGGTAGTTCTATTTCTTTTTCTGGATTATGTAAGATCTCTATTGATCTGTGAATCTAGATATTTTATATTTTTAAAGATATTCTCTAATTCGTTTGTGTTCTCAGTTTTGTTAGTATATAACTGTTTCGATGTTTCGATCATTCTTTTTTGCTTCTTCTGATTTTGTGATGATTTCACGTGATTCATTAGTGATTTTCTCTATCTGATTTTTGCTCTCTTATTTTTAGTCAGGTTGGCTAAAGTTTTACCACCTTTGTTAGTCCTTGTAAAGAACCAGCTTTTAGTTTTGTCTACCATTTCTATAATCTTTATGGTTTCTTGCTTATCTATAATCTCTATTACCTTCATTGCTACTAGTCAAGCATTTAAAGCATAACAAATATAACACAAAACTTTTTAAAATGTTTGTTTTTCTTCCCTATTTTTCAGCTAGTCCTTTACGGAGTCACAAGGACACCACATACAGAAGCCATACATAAATACCATTTACAGAATGGCATCACATAGATACTTACCATATATAGAATCTATGCAAGAGTGACACAAAATCAGGAAATAGCCTACATCAAATAAATGAATTGAATACATTCTGCTGGGCTCTAGGGAGGAGGGGGAAGAGTGAATTAGTACTGTTTTTCTTTGCCTGTGGTTCATGCTTCATTGATTCTTTTGTGGCACAGCCGTTTTCCCTGACCTATCTATGACTAAACCAGCTGCTATTCTTGGAGGTACATACAGCGTGCTCATCTCTACAATGCCTGTCACAGTTCTGTTGTATCTCCTGGGGGCAAAAAAAAAATGCCTAACAAGTATTGCTCTCTTTTAGAAATTATAAAATGCTTAAATAATTTTTTTTGTGTCTTCTCCCTCATTTTATTTATTTTATAGGTTTTTGATGTTTTATTGATGTCTTTGGTTTTTACTTCATAATCATTTCTGGGGGTAGTGGGAAGGCCTTTTTTCTCCACTCTCAACCAAATCCTCAATGAAGAAAAAATAGTCCATATAGTGACTGCATAAGAAGATAATGCATAAAGCATTCTGCCCTGATAATTCAGTGCCTATTATCTCCTATTTACTTCATGTTTTGTAGGTACTTATATAAATATGTTATGTACTTATATATAACACTTATATAATTACTTATATAATAATAGCTATCATTTATATATAGTGTTTTAAGGTACTTTGCCTATGTTACCTCATTTGATCCTCAATAACCTCAACAACCCTGGAAAGAAGGTACTATTATCCCCGTTTAACAGATGAGAAAATTGAGGCTGAGAGGTCAAGTCACTTACACAGAGTCACAGACCTAAGAAAGGTCTAAGGCAGAACATGAACTCATTTCCTGACTTTCAGTACAACCCTTCATCCACCGTGCTACTTACCTTATATGGGAATATATTATTTCTGCCGATTGAAAATAAGCTTCTTGAGGGCAGGTACTATTTGTCATTTTGGGCTTTTTTGTCTTTCTAGTCTCAGCATGCTCACCTCTACAATGCCTGTCACAATTCTATTCTATCTCTTGGAGCAAAAAAATACCTATTGTGCCTACCATATAGGCTCAATATATACTTGCCGATTGATTGATTCCTGTAAGGAGGTATGTTTATCTGTTTCCTGGGTTTCTTTGGAGGTTTTTCCCCCATCTTTGGTTTTTTGGGAGGTTACTCAGTGTTTTATTTCATTTTATTGATATTTTATGACATTCATAAATTACAAATTTTTCAGTCATTCTCCAATTGATAGGTACCTAAACTTAGTTTCCAGTTCTTGGCTACTACAAAGAGCCCAGCTAGGAATATTTTCCCCTTCTGGATTGTAGCAGCGGGGCTTGCATAACTCAATGAACTATGAGCTACACTGTGCAGGGTTACCCAAGATAGGTCAGAGTGTAGAGTTCGGACAAAAGGTGATCCACTGGAGAGGCAGCTGGCAAACTACTCTCGTATCTGTGCCAAGAAAACCCCATGGCCAGTAGTAAAATGCTTATAGAAGGGCCTGGAGTTCTTTGGTCCATAGGGTCATGAAGAATGCAACACAGCTGAACAACTAAAAAGTGACAAATGAATATTTTGGGCCTTGGTTTGTCTTTCATTTCCTGGAGGCCAATAGTAGGATCTCTGGGTGAAAGAGAATGGACAATTTAGTGGAGGCCTGCACAACCTAAGGCCCACAGGTTGCTTGCGGCCCACCAATCAATTTTGGGTGGCCTGCTAAAAATTAGAGTTGCCACTATGCACTATGCATTTGTCATGTGTACCCGTGACTACCAAACCTTGTCAGTCTGTCTCAAATCTAATCTAACTGCTGCCCAAAGTTTAGCCTATTTTAATTTTGGCCCCTACTTACTGCCACATTGTGTAAGTCTGGTTTTCTTTTCTTGCATAATTTCACACTGATATCAAGCAATACTGGATGAATTTATGAGTCTAGCAACAGTATGTTAGTGTGCCTAACTCTACATAGCACCTCCAACATTGACTATTCCCTTTTTTTGTCAACTTCACCAATTTGCAAAAGGGAGAAGGGAATAAGCATTTATAAAGCACCTTTACAATTGTTCTTTAGAAAACTTTGTTCATGTCCCTTGACCCCTTACCTATTGAAGAATGCTATATATTTACTTCAATTCCGTGCCTATCTTACATAGTGAACTTTTATCAGTAATATATGATGCAAATAGATTTCCCAATAGGTATCTCTTTAGTTTTCATTGATTCCCTCAGTGCAAAAAGGGTTTAATTTTATGCAATCAAAACTGTCTAGTTTGCCTTTTATGATCTCCTCTATCCCTTGTTTGGTTAAGAACTCTCCCCTTCAGCATTGTTGCAAAAGATATTTCCACTTATTTTATTTCTTTAAAAGATAATGACCTTTTACATTCAAGTCATGTACCTACTAGTTTTTTTGTAGCATGTGATTTAAGACATTGATCTAAACCTAATTTCTGCTAAACTGTTATTCAACTTTCTCAGAAATTCTTGTCAAAAAGGCTACCTCTCCCTCCCAATCCCCAGTAATTTTGTCCCCACAAAAGGTGGGTGGAAAATGCAGGTGGGCAAATACAGGCTTCTTGTAAGGAGAAACTTCCAAACCATTAGAGCTGCCTCAGGAAGGAGCGGGCTCTCCCTTGTCAAAGGTCTTCAAGTAGAGGTGATCATTTGGAAGGATATTGTAAAGGATATCTTTGTTCAGATATATATTGGACTAACTGGCCTCTGGGCTCCCTTCCAACTCAGATATAAGTGAAAAGAATTTGTTCTTCAGTCATGAACACTCTTCATGACCTCATTTGGGGTTTTCTTGACAAAGATACTGGAGTGTTTTGCCATTTCCTTCTCCAGTTTATTTTACAGATGAGGAAACAGGCATACAGGGTTAAGTGGCTTGCCCAGAGTCACACAGCTAGTGAACATCTGAAGCCACATTTGAACTCATCTTCCTGTCTCCAGGCCTGGAGCTCTATCCACTGCACTACCTACCTACCCAGTGCTTCCTCTACTACACCACTCAGCCGTCTCTGGCATAAGTATTATCCCTATTTTATAGATTATAATGGACTGCAAACTCAAGAAGTCAATGGTATTTTGTGGCCAAAAAACCCAACGTGTTCTTAGAGCACATCCAAAGAGGCTTGGTGTCCTTCATGAAGAAAGTGATTATATTCTGCCTTGGCAGTCAGGCAAACCATATTTGGAGTATTGTATTTTGGGAAAGGACACTGGGAGGAGGGTGAGCAGGATGGAGAAGAGCCAAGGTGATGTCACATGGAGATCAGTTGAATGAATTGGACATTTACCCTGGAGAATACCTAGAAAGGGCTCTGTGGATGTATCTGAAGGGTCATCTTGTGTAAAAGGGATTAGCCTCATTTGTTTAGCCCAGGCAAGTAAAACTAGAAACAACGGGTAGAAGTTGCATATAGACCAACTTAGGTTTGATGTAAGGAAATGCTTCCAAAAGATTACAGCCATTCCAAAGGGGGAGACTCTGATTCACCCCTTCCACCCACAGATCATCAGATAAAGGTTGGATGACCACTTCGAGGAAATTCGTAGAAAAGAATCTTGGTCAAATGCAGGTTGAACAAGATGGCCTGAGGTCCTGTGACATAAGTAACCCATTATACCTCACCATTCAGAAGCGATGCTACTGTGTCGGTGCTATGGAACTGGATTACTCAATTACTGGTCCATAATATTAAGTCAACAAGCATTTATTAAGCCCTTACTCATTATGTCAGGCCTTGAGCTGAGGAAGACCTGGGAGTATAAATACAAGACAGTCCCTGGCTTCAGGGACCTTACGTTCTAATGGAGGGAGAAAACACATAAAAGGAAGCTGAAAAATCCAGGGGGATGGGAGGAGGCAGGTACACTTGGGGTAGGAGTGAATAGCAGACAAAGTTCAGAGAGTGAAGAGTGAAACCTGGAGAGAAATAAAGGCTGAGTGACCTTTTTAGTGACCACATCTAGCAGCCACGAGGTTTAATACTTTTTTTTCTAAAACACCATTTAAAAGTGTCCTGAGGAGAAAAAAGGTATGAAACTTATTTTGGTATAAAGGGATTAAAGACTGTTTAATAGAGACAAGTTCAGTTACTTGAAGCCTTTCCCAACTCCTGCCCCTATCCCCCAGCTGCTAGGGCAGCCCCCTCCTCAAATTACCTTCTATTTTTAAATATGTATGTATATATGTACATGTTGTTTCCCCTAATAAAGTGTAAGCTCTTTGAAAGCAGGGCCTTTTTTTTTTGTCTTTGAATATCCAGTACCTAGCACACTGCCTGGAGCATAGTAAGGGACTGGACCTGTAGAACTTCCTCTACCACTAAACGCTGGCACCTTTGGAACTAACTTAAGAGTCAAGAGACTTGCCTGGATGTTAAATGACTTGACCAGGGTCACACAGCTAGTAAATGTCAGAGGTGGCATTTGGACTTGGATCTTTCTGGTTGGAGGTAGACTGTGAGCTCCTTGAGAGCAATGCTTGTCTTGGGCCTGTCCTTGTATGCTTAGCACAGTGCCTGGCACATCAGAGCTTAAAGATTGATTATAAAATGGAGTCTAGAGAAACAAATGAAAATACTATGCTGCCTTTTTTAATGATAACAAAAACTGTAAAGTGAGAGTCTAAATGTAAAATGGTTAACTCCTCAATGGTTATTCATGCAGCATATGAACAGAATGGAATATTATTACACCTTGAGAAGTTACAAATAAGACGAGTTCAGAGAAACACAGGGGCATTTGAATTAAGAATCAGGAGAAAAATGTACAACTGAAAAGAAGCCAACTACTATATACACAACAATAATAATAGCTAACTTTTACATAATGCTTACTACATGGGCCAGGTACTACACTAAGGGCTTTACAATTAAAGATAATTGTAATTTGATCCTCACAACTCTGGGAGGTAGGTGTTTGTTATTATCCCCATGAGGAAGCTGAGGCAAACAGGTTGAGTGACACAATTACTAAGTGTCTGAATTGATTTAAACTCAGGTCTTCTGGACTCTGGGCCAAGTTCTAAGATGCTCTATCCACTATGCCAACTACTAAACTATAACCAAAAGGAGAATGTTTGAAAAAAAAATTATGGAAAATGATTAATCCTGGTTCAAAAGAACAGATGGAACAACACATTTTTGTCCTCTTGGTCAAGAGATGGGGCACTAAGGGGGCAGAATATTGCATATGCAGTTATGTTCTCTCTATATCCCTAGGTTTTGCTATTTGTTACAAGGTGGGGAGAAAGGAACTGGTACATTGGGAAATGACTAGTGTAGAAAACCAAGGAGCATCATTTAAAAAGGAGTTTTTTTAAAGAAAAAAGTTGGCTAAGTATTTCCTCTCTAGTCATTAGATTTAGACTATATTCTAGACATTTGATCCCACTTCACCTTTTAGATAGTGAAGATTCTAACCAATGACATTTGACATTTCTTTGTTCTTGTTGCTATTGGCCTTGCTGGTATCCTCCATTCTAGAATAGGAGATAATCTAATTTCTATCTAATAATCTATTTCTCTCCAACCGGGCAGCAGGAAACACATGTGTAATGCTGACTCACAAAGAGGTACTGTCATTCCAGGTGAAGGTTGAGGGTGGTCCTGGTTAAGGGAGCAGATTTTGGCATCCTTCCCCTGCTACACCTGAAGAGTCTCCCTTATCAAGCACTGCAATAAGCTTCAGATGTTTCCTTTCTCCTTAATTCATGTACATAGGTCAGCTCTTCCTTCGAAGAGTGAGCATGGGATTGTAGATAGACTGGATTGCTCAGAATCATAAAACTAGCCTGGGGACCAACTCCTACATCAAGTCCACACCTCAGCCTGGTTTCTTAGGATCAGAGGTTCTGCCATATCTTAACTTTGTATTTCATTACCTCCACCCTCCAGCTCGGGGCTGAGCAAATGGATTTCCAAATTTCTAGTCCCTAATCTTTGGGCAAGTTTAAGGATGGAGAGGGAGGGAGAGAAGGAAGGAGAAGGGAGAAAAATAATTTTGGATCATGGAAAAATTTTGGAAGATGGTGGGAGGTTAGTTTCACTCCAGAGCAGTTTGGGATCATCTCACTTATATTTCTGCATTTCTTTAAGACACCCAGTGTCTTAAAACCAAACTTCACCTACTTTGCAATTTGGGCCTTTACAACCTGTATGAAATTGACTTAAATTTCAACAGTATAAAAATGAGCCTATGAACAGTCTATCTGGCATATAGTAGGCCCTTAATACTTGTTGAATCAAATGTCATATTCTTCCTAAAATTCAGGTACCTAACTAATGCTTCTGTAACATTACTAATGTTTCTAATGTGTTTCTGTAAAGCCCAGAGAGGCTTGAAGAATTTTAGCTCCAAGAGAAGAACTGTCAAGTCTGGTATTCCAGCACAGGATAATCAGTGCTTCTTAAAATAATAACAGTAACAGTAATAACAACAAAACACATTTTTTCAAATGAAAATCAGATATATTTGACAGTATACTTTATTTGCAACTGCAAAATATACAAATTTCTGAAAGGCATACCCTGTTTACAAGCTAGCAGAGTTTTATCCCAGGTGATTATTTAAGACAAACATAAAGCACACCTAATAAGTCACAAGCTTAGAAACCCCCCCCCCAACCCCTCCAAACATCTCTCTCTCACCTGGCGCCATCATACATATTAAATAAATAAATAGCACTTTGCTATCAAAATAATATTAAAAAAATAAATTTCAAGTATTACAAATAAAAACAGTATCATGGATGTGGTTCAATCAGTTTCTCCCCCTTCTTAATTCTTAAAAAGAGTTCTGCCACTGTCAAGATAGAATGGGGGGAAATAGCTGTGTCCCCCAAACAAATATACAAAGTTCAGAAAAACTGGTTCCAGTGGAACACGGTAAAAATAAAAGTCAGTAGTCCCAGCAAGACCTCCTCCACTGTGTGTTAAGCACACCCGTTAATGAAATGTTTCAGTGTAGTTCAGGCTACTATTACTACCAGGCTTCTAAAGTAAGTAGCATCATCTCCAGGATCTCTGGATGTATTCAAGCCTCCTCACTCTGCCCAAATTAAAATCTTCTGGTTAGGTAAAACTAGATTGTTGTTTAAAATTTTAAGAAGAGAGAAAATAACACTACAGATAGAGACCCTTACGATGAAATAATTAAACAAAATTCTATTCTTGGCCCTTTTTTTGTCCATTAAAAACAGAAATGAGTCCAAGAAAGCAGATTACCAGCAAACCTATAATAAAAAACAAAGTGAATCCAAAACTATATGGTTCACATATAAACATGCACTTGTGCCTGCTTACACATCCACAAGGAGAGGTGGGTGGGTGGCTGACATGACTCAGGGTGGTTAAAAAAAAGGGGTGGGGGGAGATCTTAGGCTTATGACAATCTATGCATATGTCTACTTGTCAACGGGCTGCCAATAAACATGTCTTTGCAGGGTCTCGTATGAGCTCCACGCATCCCCACTGATAGAGTTTTTTGGTGACTGAGGAACAATTCTGAGCACACACGAACTAAACTTTCCATTATCTTTTGCCTCTTTTTATATCCCCAGTGCTGAACAGAGTGAATGGCACAGAGTAAGTGCTTAAGAAACGTTTACCGATTAAAGTATGAGGCACTGTGGTCTGTCGCTTCCTCTGCCCACCCATTTTTACCTCCTTCCTGAAGCAGAATGCATTCCCCATACAGTCTCCTCTTTCTCTGTTCCCACTTGCGGCACATTGGGCAAAGAGGAAATGCCATTTGAAAAGTCTTCCCCACCACCCCCTACACTCCAAACAGCATAGGCTCTATCATGACAGAGATGTCAAACTTCTATAGCCATCCCCATCTCTTCTGTCCTCGGCACCTAGCCCAATGCTAGACACACAGCAGATGCTCGATGAAGACTGAACTGAAACCAGGCAGTCTTCTTCCTCATACTAGCTATTCTGTCCAGCCTGAAAGAGAGGGTGATGAGAAGAGAATCCTAGGGAGAGGATCTCTTCTGACCCTAACCTTCCAGAGTCAGTCGTCTACTTTAGAACAAGCAGACAACAGCCAGCTGGTTTTATACCAAGCCAGTCTCAAATCAGTACTATACAACTCTTTGGGAAACAAGCCTTGCCCTGCAGATGTTTCCTAACCCTGTCGGTATTTCCAGTTCCTCATGCTTCCTTCACAATCTGACATAGCTCCTATGATGCAGACTCAAAGTCCAACTTCCATGGCACAAATTTCTCATCCTACTTCTTCCAGAAAAGGTGCAAATATAAGCAGTTCAAACAGAAAGGTATCTTGCTAAACTCAGAAAAACATCCCTCCTGTGCAAGGGGTGATGGGTGTCCATCCTCACATTTGGCTTACAGAAAAGAACAGAGACTCTGAATGAAAACATATACATGGAGAGTAATGTCCTTGCTTTAGTCAAGGCAGATTTCTGACTCAGGAATTCCTGAAGAGGTCTACTTCTCCAAATGCAGATTTTGATTGGGTACACCACCTCCAAGCCATTATTTGCTAGTTCCACTTCTAATGAAGTATTGTCTTCAGAGGCCAAGACAAAAAAAGCAGATGGTTTCTTTAGGAGGCCAGCCATCTTGGATTTTCTTGTAACCTTAAGAAATTCAGACCTGCCATTCTGAAACATCTCCTGGTTAAGGCAGAAAGGGGGAAAAGCAGAGACATTCTCTTCTCAGCTAATTTTCCCTTCCCCACACTTCCAAAGTCTATTCATAAAGGTTGCCATAGATATCCACTGAAAATGAAGAATGGGATGATGAGAAAAAATAGGAAAGAAGTAAAATGAAAAACGGTGGGTTCTTTTACATTAGGAGAGCTATACACTGCCTTTAAGTCACCACAACATGGCTGGATGATCAGAGTCAAGAGTACTGAATTTTCATTTGATAAGCCCCGCCCTCACCCCAACAGTTTATGGAAGAAGCAGCTGGGATTATCTGGGCCTCAGGTTAAATGGAGGAGCACAAGCCAAGCTTCAGAAATGGCAACGGAATGCAACTGGTTTCATTTGTTTCAGATTTCCAGGAAGAGTCAAGATTGGTTCTGTGAGTTATTCAGGTTCTGTTTTGAAGGGGAAGAGAAAAGAAAGAATTAGTTTATTTCCACTCAAGCCCCTATAAAGCAAGACTCATTATCATGCAGGTGAGACCCCTCCCACACACAGAAAAAAAAATAGCCCTGTAGAGCATCAGTAGGCAAAGTGGGCCCAAATAGGCCAGGGCATCCCAGGGAGCCCATGTAAATTTATTATCAAAAGTCAAAAAAGTAGTAGAGTTACCCAAGGACACATATGCTTTAAAAACAAACAAAAAGAAAAAGAAAAGAAACACACACAAGGCCTTTCTTCTGGCCATAAGAGAAAAGGAAAAGGCAGGAAAAGTCATGAAGCTTAGAGGATAAAACCAAACAGTTAAAAATATATTAGAAAAGATCCTCTGGAGGGAGTGTGCCTGTCCACAGACTGGTTGCTCCAAAGGAAAATTTCTCCCCTTGTGTCATTTAGTGGTTCCAAAGCTATGCTGACAATTTGGTTGGGAGGAGCACTAGAATGTTAAAATACCCATAATAATCTGTAACAGGCTTAGAATATAGGGTAAAATTCTATGGATTTAGGTGTGAATGCCCAAAATGGAAGGCTATGTCCTGGGTGAGAGGAGATGGAAGAAAAATGCAGAAAGTCAGCGACAATGCCAGGAGGGAGATTTCAGGAGGCATTTCAACTAGGGCCCCAAATCACTAGGGCTCACTTTATCAATTTTGACTAGGATGGTCTTGACCCTAGTCAAGAAGCACCACTGCCACACACAAACCTCAAAAACAAAAAACAACACAGCAGCCACAGATCGGGGTAGACTGCTAAACCCTATGGACCTTTTCTCAGAATATTTCTAAATATATAAAATAAAATATATAGGATTACAAAAGAAATCAACTACACTCAAATATATCAAACTGTTTTTTAAGACAAGCTCACAGCCCCCAGGTTAATTTAGGGTTAGATGCTTACTATAGATTCTTTCCCACCATTTAGCATGAGTCACGTCAACCTAGTCAATCTAATTCTTTTCCAAAGGGTCTCAAAAACAAAACAAAATAATTAACAAAAGAAACAAACCACAAGACTACTCCTTAAGATGCTTGGTCTCTTTCCACTCAGGTTGTTTTGGGGTTTTTTTAAGGAGTGTGTGGGGGCAAGGGAAGAAGGTGATGAGGAAAGTACATACATTTATGGCAGGTATGACTTTGAGCCTGCCTTAGTGGTCAAACAAAAAAACAAAACCAGAATCCTAAAGATCACAGTTTTCTTAGTTTCATATATGGATCACCTTCCAATCTACTAGTCCTATACAGAAGCAAAGTGACTTCGTATTCTACTGTCCTGAGACTTAAATGATTCTTTCCTCAACCCTAAGACAAAACCTGGACTGAGTAGGCTGTCTTGGCAAGCCTCAGGTGACCTAAGCAAAAGAATCCCTGGAAGGTATGGTCAGTTCTGGGGACAACTTAAGAGTTTGAGCCTTTTATGCTAAGCCTAAGAATACAAGATGCCATGGATCTCAATCCAAGGAAGCAAGACAGCCTTCCCAAAGACAGGGATTAAGACGAAAACTCCCAAGTCCACTTTGTAAATCTGCCAAGAACTGTAACACCTGTTTTCTGGAGTTTGGGATTTGGCCCTTGGGTAGACAAAGTTTAATTTATAAATCTGTGCCAAGACAAGACCATAACATTCAAAGCTGAAAAGTCACGGGAAACAAAAAACTTAAGGTCCAGAAAAATGAAGGTGATTTTACGAAGGTCATATAGATTTGGTTACTTCCAAAGCATCACTCTGGGGAGGGAGGGGTAAAGGGGAATGGTCCAGATGCCTCTTGTATGAGCCTAGAACTCTGCATCTTAAGAGGCAAAGCTACTGTAGTCCTCTCATAAACCAGGTCCCTAAAACAAACAAGGCCTTGTGGAAAGCATTACACGTACAATGATACTCCAGGAAGCCACCAAGCATAGGGGACACACACACACACACACACACACACACACACACACACACACACACACACACACCACTTATGATATACTTCCACAGAACACACTGAGAAAAGAAGGGACAGAAGGACCGGAGGGAAATGGTGGAGAAGCTCTCCATACAACACTACCCCAAACAGCTGCATCACGTTCCTTTGGAACAGCTAATCCTAACACAAGCCAAGATGCTGCCACTCAAGGATGCCAGGGAAGGAGAAAAGGGGGGTATACTGAGCCATGTTTCTCTATTCAAATGTTAGTAAGGAGAACATGTGACAGACAATCTGTCTTTTAAACTTAGGGTAGGGGCACAGGAAGGAAAAATAGAATGGGAAGAAAATGATCTTTTAGACTATTTCCTTTTGTAAAGCATATTGGAAATTTTAAAATACCAGCAGAGATTATAAATAAGTGTCAGAGGTGAGACTCTGTATACAATGTATACAATGCATAAGTCCTATTTGTAAGGCCCAGACACAAAGCTTAGCTAAAATAGTTCCTACCATCATGGAGGTTATTGTTTAAAGGGAGGTAAAACGGAAACATTGTGGCCTAAGCACAAATAAACTGAGCCTAGATCACAAATACTATATGTAGCGGACCCTCCTCCTTTTAAGAAGGAAGGAAGAAATGATCTACTGTTCTAAGTTTCAGGCAGAAATCTTAATCCCTTTTTAATTTTGCATATTCAACAAAGTGACCTGACTCATTAAATAAGGGAATAGGCAAGGAAGAGTCAGGTGGCCATATAGGTTGCCACTGAAATACTGAACTTCCCAGGGTCTGCTACTAGAACCTGCCTGACAGATAGCCAAGAAAAAGGAGGTTAACACAAAAGGTTAAACGCTCATGGAAGTGGTTAATTTGCTATTTTCACACAGAAATGGGCCTTTTAAAAGAATCACACAACATGCTTGATGAAACAGCAGCAATGGAAAACCTAAAGTCGATTCCTTAACTACTAAAGCTTACAGATTCTGAAAGAAGGCAATGTGGACAGATGCGTAGGTTGGGAATCATTCCCCAACACCCAACACCCAGGTGGTGTTCAATATTATCACCAAGAGCAAACAGAAACCCAAGAGACCAACTAGGAAAGGGAAGATCAAGAGCAGCCAATAGGAAAGCGATGGCGGTAACAGAGGCAGCTTTATGATAAAGAAAATCATAAATTGATAAAGAAAATAACTTGAATCCTAAGATGCTCCAACTTTTCCAAAAGCCTTTCTTCTCTTCTCTCCCCAAATCCCCCCACCCACAGGCCTTACTTAGTATGAGGCTCACAAGTCACAGACTCCAAACTGTATAGCACCCAAAAGAAGGGAGAACAGGGGGAATGGGAGGAGGGAAAAAGGGATTATAAATAGCTCAGAGAAAAATACTTACAAACAGGCTTTCCCTAGTAAAGGCTGCAGAGAGAAGAAAAGTAGAGAGAAAGGTCAGTAGAAAAAGAAGGGAAAGACACAAAAACAGCATTTGAAATCAGGAATTAGTGTCATCATGGCAAACTCTATTGCTACCAGGATAGCCTGTGCCTTCAAGTTTAGCCTGCTGATCGCTAGCAATTCCAAATACTACACAACTAGACAATGTCCTTTAAAAAACCAAAAAGGCCAGGCATGACCCTATGGGCTTCTAGCAAACTGCTTGAGTTTGGGATTTCTGAGCTGCAATAGAGAGAAAGAAAGATGTCAGTCAAGTGCCTGCACTAAATATGAGACAGGCATGGTGAGCCATTGTAAGCAGGCTGCCTAAGGAGGGATCAACCAGCAGCCCAGGTCAATGGGGTGGGTTAAAGTTTCTCTGGTGCTGACTGGTACTGGAATGGGGCCAGACGGGAAGACTGAGCCTCCCCTCCACCTCTCCCCAAAAAGCTATAGTACCAAATCTAAATCTGAAGGGGAAGTGGAAGAAAGTGCACATTGCATCATCTGTACTTTATAACATACATCTAAGGCATATCCCTGACAGTCTTGTTCCCTCTCCAAGTCCTATAAATCATTTTCACAGGAATGCCAAATATCATACATTTTATTTTAAAAAAAGAAAGTTTTGTAAAAAAAAAAAAGTTGAGATTATAACGGGGTAGAACCAGGGAGCTTGATGAAGGCTAATGCTGGGAGTGATCTGTAGCTAACAAAGCAAAAATTCAACTCAAAATGTGAGCCATTCAAATATAAACCTTGTTCTCAATCACAGATTTAGAAAATGTTGGGTGCTTTTGAAGACTGGCTTAACTCTTGGCAGGGGAGGAAAATAAGAAAGGGCTGAGCTCAGAAGGAAGGGGATGGTGGTTCTAGATGGTAAGACTGGCGCTACCTACATTTACAGGGAGAGATTCACAATGGGTTTTCAAATGGCTTTAAGAGGCTGTCTTTTAGGGAAGGAGAAAAAAAAATTTTCAGCCCCTAGCTGAAACGCATGGCCCTCACCCCCATCACCCTCCGTCCCTTATAGCTAACAGTCAGAAGTCAATGACAGGGTTAGTTTGGTAAGCCAGTTACTGATTCACTAGCTACTACTGATTCACTAGCAAGTGGGGCTTCTGCTACCACAATAAAGTCTACCACTCACCGTTGCCCCAAAAAGGTGGCCTTGGTCAGTGATTCCAAATGCTTTCCTCAGCCATACCTCAGGCAGACACACCCAGGACAGAGAAGGAAAGACCAGCACTAAATGGGATTTGGCCAGTCAGCAAAGCACAAAATACCTTTTAGGCTAATGTCCTCTGGTCAGATGAGGCCCTCCTGGGAGGTGTTCCATATTTCAACCACAGGTCCATTATAGAACCAGCAACCATGTAACCCTAACCTCTCCAGGAGTGAAGAGTACAAAATGCACTAATTCCTTGCTTTCTTCCTGCTCTGCCTGACTCTGCCAAGTAAAGGAACTTGCATGGAAAGCAGGTGTCTATACAGTTCTATCAGCACCAAATGAGAGGATGCTACCACGCTACTCCAGAGGATCGTGCACAAAGGACTTCTGTGTTCTCCCCTTAAAAAGGGGTTACAGAAAGGCATATTAGAAAGAAGATAATAGCTGAATCTCAATAGGGCTGTTGTCTTCTCTATGCAATAGTATTAGAAAGTGACAGGAGAAAAGAGTCAACTAACTTGTGTGGATACCTCCCGGGACAGGCAGCTGGGCAGGGAAGTAGAAGAAGAAGCCACGTGTTCCTCAAAGCTGTTGATGCGAGGCTTTTTGGTGGGCTCAGGGCTGGCTAGTGGGGTAACACTATTGCGTCTCATGAGCGGGTTAGGTCCCTTCTTTGCTTCCTAATCAAGACAAAGACAAAAGAGATAAGGCGATAGTTATGGGGGTAGATTGAAGGGAGGAAGGGACAGGGTGGGGAAGGAAGCAATAGTAAAAAAAAAAGTTTGTAGTTTCTAGACCTTGATCAACCATAATAATATTAATAATGATGATGATGATAGCTAACATTAATTTACATAGCACTTAGTATGTGCCAGGCTCATCCCCTTTGATCCCCAAAACAACCTGGGAGGTAAGTGCTATTATCATCCCCATGTTAAAGTTGAGGCAAACAGAGGTCAAGTGACTTGCCCAGGGTCATACTGCTAGTAAGAATCTGAGGCTGGATTTGAACTCAGGTCTTCCTGATTACAGGCCCCATATTCTATCCACAGCACCACTGAGCCGCTGATTACACAGCAAGTCACCAAGAAAAAAAAGGCTAGAGTTATCCCAGGTAAAAATCAGAGAAATACAGTAGTAAGAGGGAAAAAATATTTTCTTTAGCCTCCCAGCAACCAACTAGGGATGCTGGAAATCCAGCGTCAAGGAATCTTTCCCACCAGGACATGAGAGGGTTGACTATGGTACTGATGATTTTGTCGGTAGAGGTAGAAGTCAGCCAGCCAGGACCAACAGTGCAAGTTATATATGTTAACCTTAGAACCAGCTGAAGAAGTTCCTGACAGAAAGGACGGAATTTCCATCCATAAGACTTTTTTTTTAAAAAACAGAGCTAGACCCTACTTATATTTGGGATGGTTTAGGTTCTGGCTTGGGGTCAGGAGTCAGTTTCAGGCCTGAGTCATCATCACCCAAAACCAGGAACTTGTCCTTCAACCTAACTGGACCTAGGAACCTCAACAGGGACCCGATAAAACATCTGGTGAATGGCTCTTGAGGCCATACTACTGCAGATATTTTTCTTTCTGCTCAGTCATGGGCCCAGGCCAAGCTCTTCATTTAAGAATGTGGTAGGATGGCTTTTCCAGCATCTAATTTTATTCAGACCCAGCTACGTTAAATTCCCCACTGTACACCAGGAAGTGTTTTGAACAAACACCTCAAGCTAAGGTCCTAAGACGAGATTCCTCCTCAGGGGTAGGTCTGTTATGAGGAATAATGCCATTAGGGTGCCCTGCTGGGAAAGAGGAATCTAAAATCATATCCCTGGCAAAAGGATATTATATATTGATAGAGACTGGACCTGTAATTTCAAGGGGCCAATCTCTACCAGTGCAGAGTATAAACCATTTTTGCAACTTCTGAATTTAGAAATTTGCTTTAGAAGGTTAGTAGTTCAGTAATTTGCCTCCAATCCCACAGCCAGTATATACATTATATACAAGTAAACTGAGGACTTCTTGTGACCAGTTCTCTTTATCCTCCGTAACACACTGTCTCTAGACAGAGAAACTTACATAAAAGTGGGTTCAAACTTTCAAGTTAGTCCCAATCTGATTTCTCCTGTCAGAGACCCAACCTAATTGGTTTCAAATCTCAATGAAGCAGAAATCAGCCAAGTCCCAGAGTACACAGACTTGGAGACTAATGGTTTTGGAAAAGTTTCTCTCCATTCTCTACAACTTTTTTTCTATTCCTAGTCATTCTACACCTAAGTCCAAATTCTGATTACCAATGTTGATTCAACCAATGAATTCTAAAACCTAGTATTGCAATCTATCTGAAGAAACAGAAGAAAGAAGATAATGGGAAGTTATTTTAATTCTCAGGTCAGGTGTTATCAACAGGGAGGTAAAAATAAAATGTGAAAAGATTGTGAGATCATGACACAGATGGGGTTGGGGGCGGGGCAAAGATGATAAGTCTATACCCAAGAAAAAAGAGAGGGCAAAAAGCCACCTGAGCCTCTTTCAAACAAAAAGTTACCACAAGAGCCAACTCAAGTGTACATTAACGCTGAATACACAAACCAACAATGATGACTTTATTTGGAGTTATTTAATGTTGACTAGTCCCTTCCCACTCCATAAAAGTCCACTGCAACTGCCCCTAGAAAAGTCCTTTGCTTCCCAAACCAACTCTCCTGGGCTGAAGCCAGAGGCATCAAGGTAGGTACTCACATCTGACCTTTCCCGGTGTGTGTTTACTGCTTCCACATTCAAATAAATAGATTCCACTCGGCAACCTAAGGGATAGGGAAATAAAATGTTTAAAAGAACACAGGTTCAGCTAATTAGGAATGCCCCCCCCCCCGCCCCACTAAAAGTGTAAGGTATAGGGTGCAAGGTCTTCTGACCATTGGGAAGCCACTTACCATATGCCACAGGTGTCAATTTCAACACTGTGTGGAGGGGACATTTCAAATACGGCATTTCATCTGAGGAGAGGAAAACAAACATGATCATCATGGCGCCATATACAATAGGCCTTAAAATAAGACATCTCAAAGACCTACTCTCCCTACAGCAGAGAAGGGCCTAAAAGTCACAGAAAACTCTTGTGAGACGGACGATGTTGGAGACTCAGCCAAAACTCCAGTAACAACTCTCCAGATGGCTTTACGATATGACAAAGTACTGGAGACCACTTGTTCTCCATATATACACGGCCAAGGAGTTCACAGAAAGCAACTTTGCTGAACTCAAAAAGGTATAGGAAAAACATGTACTACATAAAAGGTTTAAACATAGAGCTTCCTACAGGAGAGGAACTAAGTGCATATGGGCATCATGAGGGCACATGGGCTAGTAGTTAGGACACTGGGATTCTGAATTACAAAATACAAACACCACTGTCTTGAAACTGCTGGATGCCAATGTCAAAAATAATACTTCCCATCCCCACGTAAAAGGAAAAAAAAAAGGAAATACCTGCACTCTTATCCAGAAAATAGGCCAAAAGGCAACGCATGACAGCTTGGTGGCAAATCACCAATACGTTCTCCTGTCTCTCCAACTCCATGATCACTGGCTCCAAGCGCTGAACTAGGTCTTGGTAAGACTGCAAGACAAAAGGGATATATATTAAGAGAAGCTTCATCCAAGGCAAGGACATCAGAACAACTGCATCTATAAATGTTAGGGGGCTAAATCATACACTATGAGGAGAAAGCATGAATGAAATGAACATTTGTCAGGGTGATGTAGAAGGAATTCTTATTCAGGTAGGATCTCTTGAGGTCTCAATTCTCATGGTCAAGGTTAAGCCTCTGGGCCTGTCACAAACGGGTGAGGGGGAAAGGGGAAGAGAAGCTAATCCCTTTCCAGAATTAAGTAAAAAATGGCTTTCTAGAAAAGGCAAGTTGCTTGGGTATCATTAAAAATTTGGTGTGGCTATTTTCTATAGGAGTACACTAGCTATCATTTTTGGTTAGCCTCTTTTCTCTGTACTGGAGGATCCCACCTGTCACTTCCAGGAATAAAAGGCATGCCAGGTTGTTGTCCAATCTGGCATCTGTAGCATCAAATGAGACAGGTGGGAATAATCTGTTCTTATTCAGGTTAAATAGGATATCCACAGTAATGGATCAGTTAGAATCTGGGGTTTATACTAGGTGGGTCATTTCCTCTCATTTCCTCCCAGGTACTGCCACATGTTGGGCTCCACGGTTGAAGGGAAAATGTCCACAGACTTTCCCCAATGCAGAATGATCTGAGACAGAATTTGTCTCCGAGGAACCTAGACCAACTCCTTCTCTCCACTTTTGGAGGAGGGGAGGGGATGGGACTTGTATTTTCATTAGTGAAGGGACATTCCATGTGGAAACTCCCTTCCTGGATGCAGATCTGTAATGTATTGTTTTAGGGAGCTGCTTGGAGAACTGAAAGGTTTGGAAAGGAGGCAATATAAAAATCAAATCTAAGTGGAAAAGTTTTTTAAAAAAATCAAAATCTTGAGACAAATTGTGAAAGTTATGTTTTATATGATTAATTGCACTTGATCATTTTCTCTATCAGCCAGATTTTTCTCCATCAATTTTGCTCAAAATGGGAGAAATCCATCCACTGAAACTTTCCTTCAGCCCATTCGGAGGACACAAGGACAGCAAACCTATCTCTCCCTTTAAGTTCCATATCCTTGTGTTTGGTCTAAGCTCCTATAATCATACTATCTTATTATATGCAAAGTACAGACTGAAATACCCAAAACGAGCTTTGCTCTGAGCCTGATCCAAGGCCCAGTGAGCACATCTAGCTACACACTGTACATCATAGCATTCAAAAAACAGTTGGTGAATGAGGGAATGAATGCATATTAAGAAAGGCGGTTTGCCAAAAAAAGGCGACCCAGGTATTTTCAAGGAGAAAGCCACGCCCCAATAAATATACCTCTCCAGTAGGGTAGCGGTAATAATATTTGTCCTGATCACGGAGAGCATATTCCTCAGGATAAGTCTCCTTGATTTCCTCATAGGTCATCTCTTCACAGACTCCCTGGAGAAAAACAATCAGATGTCACATACACAGCCACAAAAAGGCACCACTATGAAACTATCAGGGCCAAGTTTGTAGGCCAAAGCTGAGATGACTTGTTAGAACATCTCAAGATTACTTGTATGGATACATGCCCTCCTCGCTTGCCCTCTTTCTAACCGAGCTAAATTAAGAACGCCCTTCGAATGCAGAAAAATGGGGGGGAAAATTCTCACGATCTCCCAGATAGAATGTGACTGGGTTAGATTATTGTGGTGCAGGAAATGATGAGCTGATAGATTTAGGAAAAAGAAGCAAAGAAATGGAGAGTTTTGAAAATTATAGTATTTATTACAGAGGTCTTCTTAAAAATGGAAATTTACTGCTTTACTACTGAATCCTCTCATGTTCTGCTGCGTACATGGCAATGTTTTTCCTTTTCTCATTTTGTAAAAGAAAGAAAACACCCTTCTCCACTAGATCTAACCGCAACGGCCAAACAAATACACTTACAGCATCAATTTCATTGAGGGCCTTCCACTGTTCATAAGGTAGCTTAAGGGCTTCTGCTGTCTGGATGGTCCTTTTAAGCTGACTGGTCCATACCTTAAGGTCCTTCAAATTCTGCTCCTCAAGGAACTTGCACAGGGCAACGGAGAACTGAAATTTTTCAAGGAGCAACATGGAGAGCTTGGACACTGGAGCACGGCACTACTTTCCAACCTCGAGAAGCTGAAAATTCACCTTTCATAGTCTGCCACCCAGCACTGCCTCTCATGGGTGTGGCTAACCAAAGAACCAGAGCCCCAGAGTCAGGGCACACCCCTAGCACACACACCTTGTGCTCCTCAGCCCCAGAAATCTATTGCTTCCCTGTCTCTCATACACAGTGTAGGAAAATTCACCATCCCACCTACCCCTATCAGACTATATGACTAGCTCCCTTAAAGGAGAAGCATGCCCACTCTCCTCTTGGCTCCTACCTTCTTCCCCCGGACAGACAAGCCAGAGTCACCACCAATCCTCCCTAGGATGTTGTACTCGCTCTCCCCATGGCGACATAAGTAGATGGTCCGGGGCTGGACGTGGATGTTCATCAGGTAATAGACTATCCTGCTCTGGATGTAATCTTGGACTCGGTTTACCAGGAATCGTCGGCCAACATCAAGCACCTTGATCAGTGACAGATCCCTGCGTAGAAACCCAAACCACGAGGAGAATGAACCAAAGCAGGATTATGTATCAACATCTCAATCTCCTGTAAAAAGCCTTTTCAATGTGTGAATTTGTTATGAGGTAGGTTTTTTTGCCTGTGGCAGGGCAAGAGCTGAGAACTAATGATACTACTATTTTTAAAATAGAAGAAAAGCAAATCAATAAATCGTTTAAGGGGTCAGGAGATTCAAAAGGGCAAAACACAAATATCCAATGTTAGAATTATAATATTAAATTTAAAGCCCATCCTATTCAATTATCAATATTAACATTAAGTTTAACAATAACAATAATCACATTAAATTTAAAATGTAAGAAAAACAAAGCTATAAACAGTGAATGAATGAATAAAGTATTTGTTAAGCACTTGGTATATGCAAAAAGAACTCACCAATCTCTGCTCTCAAAGAACTAATACTCTAACAGAAGACAGACAACACATATGGGATGTTTTAGTTGCAAGTCAAATGGAAAGTTCGCATGGTGTTTAGGGTTCTACTATGATGTCATTTCCACTGATGCTGAGCCATGACTGTGCTAAGGACTTTTGGTGACAATAACTTTCTTTTCCAGGTCTTTGGTAACTATGGCTATAGAATCTGTACGGGCGGTTGTTGGTCTCTGCATCTGTATCCCTGTCACTACAGGGATGGCTCCCCGGGATGATGGCAGGGAGGGCTGGCCTAAGAGCAGGCCCAATAGGTCTCAGGGTTCTTACGCTGGCCAACAATTACTGCCAGTGGTTACTGAGGAAGGTGGGCTCCTTCTCCACAATGATTTCTTCCCTCAGTGATGGCTGTGGGGAATGGGCTGGCAGCAGGTTTGGAGGCTCTTAGGCTGTCTCCATCAGGGGCTGAGAAGAGATAGTGGCAGTCTGACTTGCCTGGATATACTGCTTCCCTCTTTCCCCCAAGGGTATCTTGCTTCACTTTGGCTGGGCTGCCTGCCCCATGAATGGCAGTTAGGGGAGATTATTCAATCTTTTTGTTCTTCTTAGTATATGGAAATATTCATGTTGGTGTTTTTATAAAATTCTTTCTTGAGGGAATTCAAGAATTAGGCTGTAAGTTCCTTGAGAACAGAGGAATTCTTTTATTCTATTTTTTAACATGGGCACTATAGTGTTATGTACCCTGTTCCTTCAGAGAAGGAGTAAAATCACAGTGACACTACTACTTCTATGAAATGAGCAACAGCTTCTCTCAGAAGAATTACAATTGCCAGTTACTAAAAGGCAATGAAAATATACTCACAGAGTGGGTGATGATGATAGGAGGAAGCATATGACCAATTTTGACTTTTATATCACAAGGACACATGACTAAAAAGTCGAGGTGAGACACTGATGTAGTAAGAGCAAGGAATAGATATAAATCAACGCACAGCCCGAGTGTTTTACCCATGAAACATTAGAGGAAGCCTTCCCATACATTGGATAGCTATTCTATGGGGGATTTATGGAAATGTATAGGCAAAAATCATGCAGGAGTAAAAAAGTTTTGTTATGCACTAGTGGAGAGATGAACGCAAATCCATCACAGTATGGGTCCTATGTCCTTGCTCATATAAGAAACCCTGCTCCCTTTTCAGATCCCAAATGTGCCGCATGATGGCTATTTCTCTCTCAACACCCTCATTTAGCTAAAACAGTGGCCAGGATAACCCCAAAAGCCCAAGAGGTCTGAGCCTGGCATGTTGCAGACATCAATCCCAGAGTTCCCAAGTCCAAACAAAGACACTGTTTAATACAGGCAGAATACAGACAGGCTTCTCCTTTCAAGGGAACTAAGATATAGTCTAAGGTTTTAGAATTAATAATTATGCTAAGAATAACATGCCTTAAGATCATCGCACACAGAAGTAAATATCAAGATGGGGCTATTTCAAGGAGAATGAGAATTTCCTTGGGTTACCTATCATCGTTATCTGGGTCAAGAGGCTGGTAGTTGACTTGATAGCAATCAATTCTCTTCATGAAGTCCTCGACGGCTTCTGCTGAGCTGCAATCTCTATAATCGGGGCTGGAGAGTTTAACTTCCTGCAACAACACAAAAAAAGCAGCTGATGAGTCATACAGAAAGGCTTTCGGTTCAGATTAATCAGGATTTGGGGCTCTCAATAGGGGAA
Source organism: Trichosurus vulpecula (assembly GCF_011100635.1). Lineage (NCBI taxonomy): Eukaryota > Metazoa > Chordata > Mammalia > Diprotodontia > Phalangeridae > Trichosurus > Trichosurus vulpecula. The sequence goes on from NC_050577.1 coordinate 176,461,995, forward strand.
AGCGCAGAAGGCCTCGGGATAAAAAAAAGATTATCCTAATACCCAGTGTTGAAAAAAAATTGGGTAGAGAGTCAGAAAGTGAATATAAAGAGGGTGAGGGCACTGAGGGTAGGACGACGGACAGGTGGCTGGAGGGCACATCTTCCACATAGCCCTTACTGAAGATCGGAAAAGGCATCCAGAGATTCAGTAATGACCACGTATGGATGCCTCTGATGATTTAACGTTTCATTATGAACTCAGTGGCTAAGTCACCAGACAGTCTGACCCTCCAGTTAACTTAATAAGTATGTACTGTGTGCCTACTATGTGCCCAGAACTAATAAGCAGGCTACTAAAAGGAAGTAATTCAGGAGGCACCCCCGGCCCCTGCCTCTGAGTCCCATTTCCTTCTCCTATCCCACAAACAAAGCCTAGTGTTGTTCACTCTGTAAGTTATTCTGACAATGAATACCCAAGTTTGTGGGTCACTGAGCTCATCTGCCTGCTTCCTTCTGTTTATCACCAAGGCAAGATAAAGGAGAAAAGTGAGAAACTCAACCAGTAACACCCTATTTCTTAACTATATTACTGATTAAAACTTGCTAAGTGAAAAAATTTAAATAAATGGCCAAAATAAGACTAGGATGACCAAAGGATTTATGTAAATACTGCCTTCTTTTCATCATCAACTTCAAAGGAAAGTAACATCAACTTCAATGAAAGTAAAAGATGCTCCTCAAAATTTGGTCCAGTTTTCCTCCTATTTCCACTTTACAAATATCTCACTCTGGCTATGTGATACTTTTATATTAAGAGCACCTCAGTCATGGCTGACTCATCATGACCCTTTTTTGGAGGTTTTCTTGGCAAAGATACTAGAGTGGTTTGCCATTTCCTTCTCCAGCTCATTTTACAGATGAGAAAACTGAGGTTAAAAAGAATTAATTAAGTGACTTGTCCAGGGTCACACAGCTAGTAATGTCTAAGGCCAGATTTGAACTTAGCGAGATGAACAGTCTTGGAGCCAGGAAGTCAATTAAAAAGGCATATATTTAGCATCTAAAATGTGCCAGGCACTGTACATGGGTTCAATGTCTTGCCTCTGATACATTCTGGCTATGTGACCCAGGGCAAGTCACTCTGTTCTCCAGGAAACTCCTTAAGACAATAAGCTGCCAAAAAAAAAAAAAAAAAGGTCTGGCCTGCAATGGTAGAGGGAGCCGCTCGCTAAATCAGTGACTCAATCACTAAATCAATGTACCTTTTGTAAAGGTAGAGAAACAGAGTGGTATGGGTGCCATCTTGTTATTACGCCCAAAATATGCTGATAGCTGACTGAATGATTTAATGAATGAAAAATAAATCCTGAGTTTATAAACAATACAGAAAAGATGATTCATTACTTAAAAGCTACTGAAACTTGGCTCTATTTCCAGGTGGAACTTCAAAGGATAAGAACAAGGAAATTCAGTGAAACTCTTGATTTAAATTACTACGCCACAAACCTTATGGTTTCCACTCTTTCCTTTCATTAACAATCCACCATAGAAGTTCCCAGGCTTTTTTTGACTGAATAGCTTAGTAATGGACCCCTTTTCTCAGAATAATGTCTTTTATGTTCACAATTTTTTAAAAAATACTACAAAAGAAACCAATTGTACAGAAATATGAGGTATGAAAATGTTTTTTAAAAAACCTAAGTTCACAGACCCCAGGTTAAGAACCCCTGTTCTATGAGATAGCAGTTTATAAGTAACTGCTCTCACTTTTAGGGATACCTCCAGGTCTACTTTCTAACAAGAAGGCCAATATCAGTTCCTTCATCTGGGATGGAGGGTCTATTGTGACTCCTTTATTTGGTGCCATCAGTATAACAAATACTATCACATCGAAATTGAAAGAGTCCAGTGGATTACTCATTTCATTTCCACTTATCTACTACAGTATTTTTCCCCAAGCAGAAAGTGTGGAAGAAGTTTCACTATACGTGATGTACTTGAGGGGAGACAGTTTAACTGGATCTCACAATCTCATGTGAACCTGACATTGAATCTGAATCCTACAAAACATGGCATGGATATACATGTGAGCATGTTTCTGTTACCTGAGATTTTAACTGTAAATACATTAGATCATTCTCACTCCCTCTGAGGGCTATTCTATTAATTTGTTGTTGTTCAGTTGTTTTCAATCGTGTCCTTCAGTAGGGGATTCTGTGGCCCGTTTGGGGTTTTCTTGGCAAAGATACTGGAATGGTTTGCCATTTTCCTCTCCAGCTCATTTTATAGATGAAGAAACGGAGACAAACAGGGTTAAGTGATTTGCCCAGGGCCACATAGCTAAGTGTCTGAGGCCAGATTTGAGCTCAGGTCTTCCTGATTCTAGGCCTGGTGCTCTATCCACTTTACCACCTAGGTTACAGATTGCTTAACTGATGCATGAATCCTGCCTACAATCCCCAGGAGACTTGCTTATTTGAACCACTCCTCTCCCCAGGGCTCCTTTAAGACACTCTCCTCTGGAAGCTCCTCTTAAAGTATTCTGGTCTGAAACAGGCCTGCCACACATGTCTTTCTCTGAAAGTCAAAGAATCTTGCCTCCCAGCACTGGGGCAAACTTTCTGCTCTTACCATAATGTTGGAGGCGACTACAGAAGGGTCATCACACACAGACTCGATGAAAAACACCTAGGGGGGAAAAAAACCTGAATGTAAATGTAAACAATCAGGGATGCTATCAATCAATCAAGAAACACTTATTAAGCACCAACTATGTGCCTTCCAGGCACCATGTGTTAGATGGTAGGGATACGATACAAAAACAAAACCGTCCCTGCCTTCATGGAGCGTTGTAAGGAAACAACGTGTACATTAACACACACAAGGTAATTTTAGTAGAGGGGAGGCATGAGCTGGGGAGAAGGGATCAGGAAAGGTCTCATATAGAAGGTGGTACTAGAGTTAGGCTTGGAAGGAAGTTACAGATTCGAAGAGGTTCATCCTCTCCTCTCCCATCTCAGAACTCCCAACTCACTCACAGGGTGAACACTTCCATAGAAATGTTCATTCAATAAGGCGTTCTGATAAACAGCCCCATGGGGAAACTGTAGATTAAGTTAAGCTGGGTTTAGACCTGACAATCAAGAGAGCCTCCAGGCTTTATTACCCCCACGCTTCTAGGTCATATGGTGAGAGGTATGGGCTCACCTTAAAGTCATTTTCTTTTGCAAAATCAAGGATCATATCTCTTCTCTCTTTTGTGGTATTGGTAGCATCAAAAACCTGTATGTACGTTTAAAGGAGAGAAAAGAACATTTTTTTATCATTTTTCATTATTTCACTATATCTACTCCTGACTAGCTTTTCTAGACAAAATCATAAGCTAATAACTCCCAGCAGGAAGCTTCATATCCCAAGACAGCCCGCTTCTTTGGGTTTTATTCATCACTCAGATATTTTCACTCAAAAGACAACCTGAATCTCAGCTAAGAATGCAAATTGGTTCTCTATGCTCAATCTGTGAAATGCAATTTTTATTTCTTCTGCACAAACACAGTTCTGAAAGCAGATATACTTGGAGAATGAAAGGCTAAACCTTCAAGGGAACTAGAAGATATACTCTAAGGTTTTAGAATTAACAATAATAGGTGAGTGTTCCTGTGAGCACTACACGCTTGTAATAAAATGCCTTCCTCTGCAAAAAAAAAAAAAAAAAAAAGAATTAACAATAATTATGCTAACAATAACATGCCTTAAGATCATCTTAGGCTGGGGAACCTGTGGCCTGGAGGCCATGTGGCCCTCTAGGTCCTCAAGTGCAGCCCTCTGACTGAATTCAAACTTCATTGTGAACACTAAGCTGAGAGGTCCAACCTGTTCTTGAGGTTTCAAATCCTGTAAGCAGGTGAAGCAATTAACTTCATTTGGTGTTCAAGATATTCCAATTTTTGCTCATCCTTAAATGTCAAGTACAAATGCCAACATGAAGAGGTTATCCCTCAATAAGCATTTATTAAGCACCCACTATGCGTCAAGCACTGTGCTAGGTACTTTATAAATATAATCTCAATTTAATCTTTTGCAACCACTCTGAATAAGTTGAGGCAAACAGAAATTAAGTGACTTACCCAAGGTCACACAGCTATTGTCTGAGGCCAGATTTGAACTCCACTGAGGCTGTCATTCTCTGTATATGAACACCTATGGTCTTGTTGACCATCGACAAGCAGTACACTACCACTTCCCTGCTACCTGATCCCTGACCTGCTGACTCTGCCTGAGACACTGCACAGTTCTTTCCATCTAGTCCTCCAAAGGGTAAAGATGAAGCAAACTGCTTTAACCTTAGGGGAACCTCTGACGATGAACAAAACAAAACACCTTTCTGGGACTCAAGCCTGTGAGGAAATACCCTCCAAGCCTGGGATCAGAGACAGGAAAACCGCGGTCTCAACTTACTGCAATCTGACCGCCTTCTTCTTTCAGATACAGCTGGACATCTTTCAAGGCAGCTATCGCGCATTGTCTGCAAGACACAAGAACACAGAAGGTGAACATCACAAGGTGGTCTTGCCCAGATACTCCTGAGCACCTCCTCCCTGCCTCTATTCCTAGGACTTCTGTTTCTGGGTTAAAATGAAAGCTTCAAATGAAAAGTAAAGCACTCTACAAATATCACCTCATTTGATCCTCATAACAGCCACAGGAGGGAGGTGCTATTGCTGATCCATTTTACAGATGAGGAAACTGAGGCAGGGGTTAAGTGACTTTCCCAAGATCACACAACTAGTAAATGTCTGAGGCTACATTTCAACTTGGGTCTTCTTGATTCCAAGTCTACTGCTCTGCCCACTGCACCACCTAACTGCCTAGCTATGCCCAATGAACGGGAAATAGCTACAAAGTATGGTACAGAATGCAATGGAATATTACTGGGGCATAAGAAGCTACAAATATGAAGACTACAGAAAAGCAGGTGACTGATGTAAAGTGATAAGGAGAAACAAGGCCCAGAATAAATTCATAGGTGTATTTCTGAAGTCCCCAAGACCAAAATGCTTTATTTAATAGCACTTATTCTAGGACTGTCCACCCTGACAAAAAGGGAGATAAATAAAAAGGGAGATAATATGAGAAAGTAGCTCTAAAGAATTCTTGACCGTTCCCTGGACAAAACAAAGACCCCATGCAAAATTATCCTTATACAAATCCCAACCCAGGTTTTGACAATCACCTCTTTGTGGGTTTTTTTTTAATTTAGCAAATGAAAATACATGCATTTTTCCAAATATAAAACATGAATGGAATATAAGTTACAAATTTCTACCCATCAGTTATCTAAGGTTCATTAACAGAGGAAAATCTGGATGACAGGTATTAAAAGTTGTGACCCAGGGGCAGCTAGGTGGCGTGGTAAATAGAGCACTGGCACTGGAGTCAGGAGGACCTGAGTTCAAATCCGGTCTCAGATACTTGACACACTAGCTGTGTGACCTTGGGCAAATCATTGCCTTGCCTTCCCCCCTCCAAAAAATAAAATAGAATGAAGAAGTTGTGACCCAGAGAGGATGCATGATTTGAGGAATATCACCACCGGTTTCGTGGTCCTTGATCCTCCCCTTTAGACTTCAGGCCAAAAGAGCCATTGCATTCCACTTTTTCTCCATCCCCTTAAACAAACAGGATGATGAAAATAAGACCCAGGAGGATGGTTTGAAGGAAATGCCCTAAAGGAGAAACCCAGATGAAGAGAACAGTTCAAGCGGAGGAGGGGAGACAAAATACATTTACTCCCCAACTTACTTCCGAACTTTCATGGCCTCTTCGTTGTCAGGATGAAAGAAACTATAAGAACTGAATGCCTTCACGGTTTCCCGGCGGTACTCCCCGACATTGAAAACTACAAAATAGGGAAAAGGGACAAGAACATCAGAGAAAACAGAAAGGCTCCAACACACAGAGGAGGTAGGGTAAATAATTTGTGAAGGCACAGAATTGAAACATACATCCTCTCCCAGCCCCCTACCCCTGCAATCTCCATCCATTCCTGTGAAAGGAAAGATTCCAACCAGAATCCTATGACCATTTTATCTAGTCAACCCTGACTGTACATAGAGTGATAAGACTTGGTGGACATGCCTTCACACTGGCTACTCCCCATGCCTGGAAGATATTTTCGTTATCTTAGAATCTCCATTTTCTGCAAATACACAACATAAGGGTCACATGAAGACTTTCCTGATTCCCCTGGCTTCTAGTACCTTATCCTCCCCAAATTAGCTCATATTGATTTTGTAACTTCCCACATATGTACATATTGTCCCTCCTAACAGGATATAAGCACCTGTGTTTCATTCTCTGTATATGCTCCAGTCCCAACCACAGAACCTTATGGAGAATATTTACTGACTGATTACCCAATACCATCATCAACTGAGACCTCCCACAGTCAAGGATGTGAAAAGACAAAGGTGTGGTCACACAACCATGATCCCACATACAGGGGTAGAGTCCCAGAGAAGTAAAAAACATCCAGAGAAAATCTGGAAATGACGGATGTGGAGCAGCCTAATAAACAGAAGATGCAGGTTCACGTCCCACTCTGACATATAATGGCTGTGTGACGCTGGGAGATTCACTGAATCTCTTAACATTCCAGGGAATTCTAAAATTTTATTTCGCAAAACAGGCATCTCTCTATATATATATCTAAGACATATATAACCCAGGCCCTACCTACTACATAAACCTGATACTTCCCATTCCTCGCCCCTAGCTGTGAGTACACTCTCCTATATTAAATTACTTTGGATATATACTGTGTAAAGGTTGGATCCCCCAGGAATGGGGAATCTTTGAGGCAGGGGCTCCCCAGCATCTTGCACAAAGTAGGTAATAAATGTCTGAGGAGTTTTACTTTCAAAGCATTTTATAGATATTCTCATTTATGCCTGGGAGGTAACACAGGCATCACGATGCCCAGTTTATAAAGAGGAAACCTCAGAAATGTTAAGTGAATTGCCCATGGTCACATAACTTGTAAGTATCACGAGCAGAATAAGGAGGACCCAGGCCTTTCTGAACTCCACCAACTCCCCCACAGCTGCTGCTAGTCAGCAGTAAAACCTTCAGCAAGTTTGATCCCTCCCCGCCAAGTTAAACCCAGTCTTACCTTTTGTGGGGACACCAATCCAGTTGAGGTAGCGTGTCAACTTCTTGGACATGTAAGTCTTTCCCCTAGCTGGGAGTCCAACCATGACAATCACCGTAGGGGAATTGGTCAGCTGAGGTCCACAGGCTGAAATAAGGAAGAAGACCATAAATCTACACCTGAATCTCCTAATCAAATCAGCACAGTTGCAGATGTACACAGCTGCACAGCTTAATGCAAAGACCCTTCCAGATAAAATTTTTGTTTACCCCGCCATACTTGAATGGCACAACTCTACGCCCCTAGTTGTCCCAAGAGAAAAGAACACCCAGAAAGTGTGAAAGCCGCAAGTTTGGAAAGTTGCTCAAAATTCAGCGTTAACATTTTATTTATCCTGATTCCCTCCCCCTTGATTATTTCAAATTTAACCTATATATAGTATCGTGTAATTGTACATAGTTGTAATGTCTCCCCATTAGACTGAACTCCCTGTCTTTTACTTTTTTTTAATCTCCTGAGCTTTGCACAGTGCCTGGCATATAACAGGCCTTTAATAAATGTTTATTGAACAACTAATGTGATTTCTAACAATTAATAGCTAAGATACCACTCGAAGTTTCTTAAAGACATAACTAGGAGTGCAAGGGACCAGATGCCTCCCTGCCTAATCTCAGGTTCATTAGATAAACATTTATTCACTCATTCTCTACATTCCAGGCACATGCTAAAACTCTGGGGATATGAAGAGGTAAAAGATATTCCCTGCCCTCAAGAAGCTTATAATCTTTTCCACCCGAGACAATCCAGGTTAAGTGACTTGTCCAGGATCATACAGCTAGTAAGAGTCTGAGGCCACATTTGAACTCTGGTCCTGATTTTACTTTGACTTAGCTGCACCCTAAGGAGTTTTAGCTAACATAAAGACGTGAAAAGGGCAGGAAACCTTAGTACTCTTTATCCCTTAACCCTCTACTATGCAGGACATCAAAAGCCAGGTAGCCCTGGTCACTAGGATAAGCTTCCTCCCATGGCTTTGCTTCACTTTCAGTCTTTGTATCCTCAGAACAGCGCCAGGCAAATAGTAGGTTCTTAATTAATGCTTGTTGATTGGTGATGACTGAAGGGGAGGGCCTATTCCCTGACACTGAAGAGGAAGGTTAAGTAAACCAAAAGAAATGCTTTCTTCCAATTTTACAATCAATCAAAAAAAAGTTTTTGTGCCAGACACTGTGCTAAGCATGAACAGGGATACAAAGAGACAGTCTTGCCCTCAAGGAGCCTACAATCTAATGAATGTCCCTTATATTCATGAGCTAGTTCTCAATGGAAGCAAAGGCAAGCAGCCAGAAAGATCCCAAACCAAGGAGGAGAGGCCTGGTCCTCAAATGAGCTGACTGGCTGGCGAGAGTCTCACCTCAGCTATGCCTTAGCAACTACAGAAAATCTATTCATGTTAAAAGGAGCAGCTGCCAAAATGCACAGGTTGCTATAAGGCCTGCTTAGCCTCCCCCTTCAATCTTTACTATTAAGTTTTACTGCTCCATCCAGATGGACTTTAATATGCAGTTCTAAGGTGTCTAAGTGTCAGAATGGAGATACAAACAGCCTAACAGGCACCAAACAGGCACCTTGTTTCCGGGCCAAGGAAAGGAGCAACCTTTCATTTATACTGGGCATCTCAATTCCATCTAAATATGGTAGTGCCTGTTTTAATAGGCTGAGATCAAGTGTTTCCAACACCCACTTAGCTATTCTCAGACTTGCTTTCTAGTTCTTTAAGGGGTCAAAGTGCTAACCAATGGGCCAGCAGAGGAACCAGGTCACTGGAGAAAAGAGCTGATTAGTAAGTATCTCTGTTGGAATTTCACAGCACGGACCTCTTAACAAATCATTTAACCCAGAATCACAGGACCTTCAAGTTAGAGCTAGTGTGTACTAGGGGGTGTACTAGATGGTGTACTAGACTTGGCACTGGGTTTGAACACCACTTCTATCATTAAAGTAGCATGACTGTGGTCAAGTCACTCAACCTTTCTGAGTCTCAGTTTCCCCACCTGAAAAATACACAAAGAATAACTTTAAAAATTTTTTACAACTATTACAAAATAATTGATTTTTCTTGTAATTTTTTGTGCATTTTATCTTATGCATATAAAACCATTATTCTGGAAAGGGGACCATAGGTTTTACTACACTACTAAAGTGGTTCACAATGCAAAAATGGTTAAAAGCACCTCTGCCCCAAGGGTTATTTTACTGTGATGATCAAATGAGATAAAGTATTCAGAATGCTTTATAAGCCTTAAAGTATTATACGAATGTCAGGTACCCATTATATGTTTTGGCCACTGATTAACCAGAGAACTGGCATCCAGTGACTTGGTTGAGGTCTGTGGCCAAATTTGTAGTTACTAAGTCCCAGGTCCTGGTTCCAAACACAAAAGCAATGCTTTATCATCCCTTACTAGATATGGCCACCAGGCAATAAGTATCCTCTTTGAGGAGATCAACTGGCATTTAAAGATATGCCCAGAGATACACATAGGCACACATGTGAGAATTCTCTCTGCCCCACCTAAGGACAGAATGATCAAAATGGAGACCTAGACTTTCTACTATTCAACTAATCTCAAAAATAAATCTCTGGAATCATACTCCAAAAGGGAAAATTAAACCTTCCAGGAGAAGGAAACAATACTAAATTTCAAACCCAGGTGGACCCCTATTCCCTCATCAGTGCCAATGCTAAAGGCAATTTTCCATCACCACAAAAACATGTCATTATATTTTATATATATATATATATATATATATATATATATATGTATAATTTGAGGAGTTAGGCTTGTTGCTTCTTTGGAAGGTTTTAAGCTACAGAGAATATTATTTAATAATAATAACTAATGTTTCTATAGCACTGTGCTAAGTGTTTTACGATTATCTCATTTGATCATCACAACAACCCTGGGAGGTAGGGGCTATTAAGACAGTGCTGTGTAGTGGCAAGAGCTCTGCATTTGGTGGGGTCACCAACTGGACCATCACACATCCTAGTGTGACTCCTTGTTGCATAAATACTGAGTGGAACGGTGGTTAGATTAAAATCTAATCACTAAATGATCTCTCTAAGGTCCTGTCCATCTCTAAATCTATGAACCTATGTATGATCTTGTAAATTTGGTTTCTTCTATATGAAGAGTCCAAATAGTTTGCCAAACATTTGAGACAGCAGCCATTTGTCACTACCTCCCCACTTCATTCCCTAGACCAGGGGAATTCTTAACCTGGGATTTATGAACTTATTTTAATATTTTGATAATTAAACACATACAATTATAAACACATGTAATTTCTTTTGTAATCCTCTGCATTTTATTTTATATTTATTTTGTGCTTTTAAAAACACTTAAATGTCCAAACAGTAAACACACAAAATATTAAGTGTATAAAACTGGTCAAAAAACATTTAAATGCATAAAATGCACAAGATTACAAAGGAAACCACACATAAAAACATGCCTATGTATGTATATATAAATGCACAAAATATGTAGGGTTACAAAAAAAACCAATTACATAATGTGTGTATGTATGCACATACAGTATAATGTATTCTGAGAATACATTTATGCATTTAATGCTTGGTACATTAGGCTTCATCCACTACCAAAGGCATTTGACACAAAAAAACCCACCGTTCTGGTTTGACTTCTGGAAGAACAGAGGAAACTTCCTTTTCCTATTTCCTGATCTTCTACACACCTTACATCACCATCACCTCACATTCTCCTACCACACATTTAAACTGGGTTCTCAAACTCCCCTTGCCTCAATTTCTCTTCTTTCATCATTCTTTAACAACTGGACAGCTGAGGCATCTCTCTTGTCCATCTCCCTTCCCCTTTCCCTCTTTAGGGAGCCCTCAATTTCCTGTGACCTCAGAACTGATGACAGGCTGTGACAAACAACAAGTGTAATCATCTCTCCTCTGGGTTATTATCCTCCTCCCCGTCGCCTCCAAATTCCTCTTCCTTCTCCAACAGACAACTGAAGCCTGGTAACCATTTAGTCTAACAGACTAAACACCTTTACTTCCAGGTAAATGGATGCTAACCTCGAAAAAAAAAAAAAAAGGGTTCACACAGGGCCCCCAAGCCAGGGCAAGCAGGAAAGGCAATGGATCACTCAGTGATTGTTTAATGGAATCTAACTGCTTAATCCTATCATGATCACAGTAACCAAGAGAAACAGTTCAAAGTTAGGGAGTGGCAAAAATGAAAGCTAAAGTGAAAAACCTACCTGCCTTAACCTCGCTGGTATGTAATCACCCCCCTCAGCAGTCTATGGAAAACAGGTAAGTCTCCTGCCTAGGCCCTTATCATAATGGAATGCAGGAAACACCAGGTAAGAACAGCCAAGTAGGAATAAAACAGGTGATGGAAGGTTACTGCTGGGCATCCAGATTTCATTGTATCAAATCCCTAAGTATAAAAAGACCCTGGATCAGAGCAGTGAATGGTCCATCCAAACCCAGAGTTCAGTCTCTGACAGCAACAGTGGGGGGATGTGTTGTAAGGGAACAAATTATGGCATAGTAGAGTCAGAAGGCTTGGGTTTCCATTTTAGCGCTGGCTCTATTCTTTATAAGCTATTCATAGGATCACAACTCTAACCCTGGAGGTAACTTCAGGGGTCATCCAGTCCAACCTGCTGATTTTTACAGTCAAGAAAACTGAAACCTGTTAGGCAACCTTGGACCGAAAGTTCAATTTTCCTCACAATTCTCAATTTTTCTCATCTGTAAAATGGGGGGCAGGGGGAGGGACCTGTTTTGCTTGCCTGAGAAGACTGATATGATGATCTAAGAAGAAAAGAAAGCATTTTTTTAAATGGAGAGATACCATTATTGTGGTAGCTGTCCTGCAATGCCACCCTCAAAGTCTAGGAATAAGCCCATGAACTCTGCTAACGTGGCTTCAGTAGTAGTCCTTTTCTATATAATATTTGTTGCTGTTCAGCCGTTTTCAGTCGTGTCCAACTCTTTGTGGCCCCATTTGGGGTTTTCTTGGCATAGATATTTGGAGGGGTTTGTTATTTCTTTCTCTAACTCATTTTACAAATGAAGAAACTGAGGCAAACAAGGTTAAATAACTTGCCCAAGGTCACACGGCTAGGATCAGGCCAGATCTAAACCCAGGAAGATAAGTCTTCCTGACTCCAGGCCTGGCACTCTACCCGCTGCACCATCAAACTGCCCCTTCTCTATAATAAAGGGACACTAAATCTCAAAAGACTCAGTCTCATTTTTCTCCTATTGGATGCTATTATCAGTATTAGTTTTGCCCTCTGCAAATGAAGAAACTGAGGCTCAGAAGTTAAGTGACTATGAAGGCAACATTTGAATCTAGGCCTTCCTGATCGCCAGACCACCACTGTTATATCATTATGTCCTGTAATCCTATAAAGACCCTATAAAGAACACAGTGGGAGCTAGGATGGGTCTTCATAAAAGATAGCAGTTACCAAATATAGTTCCCTCAATTATCTATCACCTCTAAACATTTGTGCCTAGACATTTGTTTCTCTGAAAAAATAAAAAAATTAAAGGCTTGAACACTACCCAGTACACCACACATTTCACTCTAAATTACAGGTGCCTCTGAGACAGAGGGAGGAGACCCATGACTAGACCATGGCCCCTTATTCAAAAGAAATAAGCAAAGTTAAGCCATGAGGAAATGGGAATACTTTAATATGGTGTATTTTTAAAGAAATCTGCAATCAAGAGGGGATACAGGTACACATTTCGGTGAAAACCAAGGGGGGGGGCACAGCAAAAAACGGAAGACTTGTTCAGTGACCACTACAGATCCAACAAAAAAGATGTGTTCAGGAAACAGATCACAAGCCTGGCTGGCACAGAGATCATATACTGGTAGCAAGGGACTTCAATCATGTAACTATGTGTTGAGCCCTCTTTTTCCCAAAACAGAAAAGATAATAATCTCTTGATTTCCTTCCATGATAATTTCATCCTTCAAAAAAAGGTAAACCAAGCAACATGGGCAACTTTTATTATGGACCTGACACCACCAAGGAGCAACTTCTTTTTAGAGTTGAAAAGTCAGGAGCTTTGCAAGCTAGTGATCACTCCCCACCATGGAATTTGTGATGGAGAAGAGAAAAGCTGAGAATAGTCTAACATGCACCCTAGATTTGGGGAGAGACTTCAGAAGGTTCAGAGGAAGGTTAAATAGGAACACATTCCAAAGATGTTATCCCAAGAGGGATAAGGAAGTTCTGAACAATGAAATTCTATAGACACAAGAGAGGAGAGGAAAATGGGAGTTCTCCAAAGAGATAGATATGTCTACATACCACTAACCAATGTGGAAATCACTAACCCAATTTGAGATTTCTTTTTTCATGTGGAAGCAAGGGAAGGTAATAGAATAGAGGATGAACACAAAAGCTAGACCTGATGCCATAAAGGGTACCAAAAGTAAACATTCAGAAGATGAGGCTGGTGAGGAAAGCTAGGGATAATTTTTTTTAAATGGTGGGTGGGTGGGCAGTGTTAAAAATTATACTAGAGGAAAAAAAGAGGCAGCATGTGTAGATGCTGAGCTGGGGTTGGAGCCATGAAGACCCCAATTCAATTCCCAATACACACTGGCTGTAAATTCCTAACTGTTGATTTCAGTCGTGTCTGACTTTTCATGACCCCTTTGGGGGTTTTCTTGGCAAAGATACTAGAGTAGTTTGCTATTTCCTTCTCCACCTCTTTTTTACAGGTAAGGAAACAGAGGCAAACAGCGTGAAGTGATTTGCCCAGGGTCACATAGCCCTTAAGTGTCTGAGGCCAGATCTGAACTCAGGAAGACGAGTCTTCTTGACTCCAGGCCCAGTGTCCTACCCACCTTGCCACCTAGCTGCCTTGTAAATTTCTAGGTGAGTTAATTAATCTCAAGATCCCAAACAATTCTCTAAGACTTAAATTGAGCAAAGTTGACTTGTCAATTTCCATAGACAGAGGACTTCTCAAACCAATGTTATTAAAGGCCCAATCCCTATCCTATGGAGATAAAAAAGGGAATCAGAAAAGGGAGAATACTGATGCTTATAAAGGAGAAAAGATAAAACCATTCAACCTTTATTTTCTTTATTGTGGTTTTTCTTCCCCTATCAAGGAAACTGATCTTTGGACTGTATAAAGCATAACAAAAATAGCTAATAGTTTATACCCAAGATAAGGTATCTGCCCTTCAAGTTCTAGTCATCCATTACAAATGAAAGAATTGGTGGATGTGATTGCTGAACTATAGTCAGTGACCTCTGAAAGACACCCAATATAAGAGGTACCAAAGGAAGATATCCAAATTTTCCACAAAAAAAATTAAATTCAAGAGTGTATTCTACACTCTTTGTAGATTTCAACTGATTTCAATTCCTGGCCAAATTCTAAAGCTCAGCACTAAGTGACATTAATATGGTGGGCAAGGGAATGGGCAAACTCCAGCAGGCGGCCAACAGAGCAGAATGGGATTGATTGGCCTGTGAGTAGCCCCTATACTTGCAGGGTCAGCAAGCCAAAGGGATTTTTCTTTTTTAAAATAAAAAACACAATTAGAGCTACACAAGAAGCCAGTGAACTCCCCCTATCACTTAAGGTCTTCAATCAAAGGGTGGGTTGACTCAGATTACAGGTTGGGCTAAGTTGCTAGCTTTTAAAGTCTATTCCATCTCTGGCTCAATTGTCTGGAATGTTGTGGAGGGGATTCTTGCTCAGGTATGGCTAGAATGCCCTGGATCAGTGGAGTCAAACTCAATCCTGGAAGTGTAATGATTTAGAAAATTAAAAATTAACAAATTGTGTTCATTTTGTTAAACATTTCCCTCCCCCCACCTTTTTTGGTTCAGTCACATCCAACTCTTTGTGACCCCATTTGGGATTTTCTTGGCTGACACTGAAGTGGTTTGATATTTCCTTCTCCAGCTCATTTGACAGAGGAGGAAACGGAGGCAAACAGTGTAAAAGTGACTTGCCCAGGGTCAGCCAGCCAGGAAGCTTCTGAGGCCAGTCTTGATGAGTCTTCCTGACTCCAAGACTGGCACTCTATCCACTTGGCCACCTAGCTGCGCCCATTTACGTGCCAGCTTTATGTGCCCATTTTATATGCCCAAATGTGCCCTAGCTGCGCATTTCCCAATTAAAACTTTAATCTGTTTCTGGGAGCACTGGTTGCCAGCCAACTTTGAGAATTTTATATTTCTATGTAATTATGAGCTATTATTGTATATGTTTTCCCCATACATTTCTGTGTGTTTATGCACATCCCTGATATTCCCAACCCTCTCCCTAATTCTGATAAATTCTGGGGTCAGTCTTTTATTATGCCATCCCATATTTAGAGATAGGGAAAAAAATTAATCAACATTTATGAACTGCCTATTACATGTCAGGCACTGTGCTAAGTGCTCGGTATATAAAAGAGTTTTAGTCCCTGTTCTCAAGGAGGTTACAATCTAAACCTGGAACATGCAAATATATTCAAAGCAAACTATAAACGCGATAAAGAGGAGATAATTAACAGAAGGCCGGCACTGGAAATTAAGAGGGATTAGGGAAGCCTTCCTTTAGGTGAGATTTTAGTCGGGGCTAAAGCAGCCAGACAGTCTAGACGGGGAGGTAAAGAGTTCCAGGCAAGACAGGCAGGAGTGATACCTGTGAGAAAAAGGACAAGTTGGCTGAATTCTAGAGCTCCAAAATTCGTGTGAGCCCCGTTCCGAAGCATCTTAAAAGCCAAATGGGGGAGAACACGATATACAAGGACAGTAAGTCCTCCTTTTCTGTGTCACACAAATGAGGCTCTTTTGATATTTTGCCTGTGAAGAGATATTAAGCTAGGTGACGGGCAAAGATAAGTAAATTAAAGGGCTCGGAGAGATAATTTGAGATCTCGAATTTATGAAGCTGCACACTCCCAAGAGATTTCAAAGGGAAAGGGAAAGACAATCCATCTGCTTTCAAGAATGCCCCTCCTCAGCGGCACTGCACGCTGGCTTCCCCGGTGCTTTGAATGCCTAAGAATGCAATTGAGCTTTAAGAGATATTTTCTCTTCGTGTGAGACGTGCAGGTCCATGGAAGTGTAATGGTGACCCAAATAAAAAAAAAATGACTCGCACTCTCCAAAACTCAAACAATTCAAGGAGTTATTCCGTCAATGCTGAAAAGACCCTTAGAATTCTTCCGTGAACCCCAATATGAATATATCCACCTTTCTATAGGTACTGCATTATTCAAATGCCCCATAGAGTCAATGAAAAAAATTTAAAAATACACTTTTATGCCCGAAACTGCCCTTTCCCAACTGAGAGCTTTAGAATCTGGCTTTATTCGAAATGGAGAAAATGTATTCCAAATTACACTGGAAAGTTTCCACAGACACTCAATTACACTAGATACTTAAGTCTAAGACCAAGGTTCTCTCGAGCCTAAGCAATGCAGAGGCTAATTTAAAATACAAACCCTATCATCTATCTGACTACAGAATATAAATGCCACTCCCAGGCAGGAACCTAGTTCTCTAGAGACTAGCAGGTAACAAAAGGACTCATCACCTGCTGCAGCAATCAAATTTTTGTCCCCACCAAACTATCTGCAGCTATGAAAGCCAGAAAGGAAACATAAGATTAAATACAAGGAATTGTATTCTAACGTTCTTAAAGAAGCACCTTCCCCCACCCCACCCACTCTAGAATGGATTGCCAAGTGATCAAATCCCTTAGGGTGAGAATAAAGGCAAAGCAAAGTTTCCATCTCCAAGATGGTCAGTTATTAAGTGCAAGGCACTGTAAGCTAAGAAGTAAAGAACGGGACCCGATTTCACAATTACTAGACCCCCACTTAAAGCCAAACCTGAGGTGGGAAGCATGAAACTAGAAGGCAGGACAAGAATGCATCAGATACCATCTACAAGTGCCTGGGTGCTCTTTCCTTTCGGAGCTGACCGAGCAGAAGATACGCCTGGACATCTTACAAGATGAGATATCTGAGGAGAACATAGTCCAAGAAACCCAGGAATATCTCCCAAACTCTGAAATGCTTTGGACCCCATTAAAGAACAGAAGACGCTGTAAAGCGTTTACAATTACAGTGAGAATGAGGAAGATGTATTTGCTTTATGGAAAAAAAGTACTAGAAAAGTCAGCTTTATTTGTCTGGTGGATTCAAGCCACTCTCTTTAGTATTCAGGAACAGGTCCTGACGGTGACCTAACTAATGAGAGGATATGTACCAGTTGATTTTAATCATTCTGAATTGACTCTAAGATGTGTATCTCTTCAAACGAATCTGGGAAAGGGGAGAAGGGTATTATTAAAGTGGAAGGAACACTGCAAAGGAGAATAGAGTATTGCAAAGGGGAAGGGGGTATTGCAGAGCGGAGCAGGGTACCGCAGAGGGGAGGAGGGAGTGCAAGTACATTTTGGAATAAGGGTTAAAAACGAGACACAGGAGAGAGCCCTATTCCAAAGCCGGCGGGTCCCCAGGGAGCTGCCGCGCTCCCCCCGCCCCTCGGTTCAGGATTTCGGCTTTTTCTAGCTCTCCCACGTCCATGCAAGCCCGCCCTCGGTAGGCAGCTCGGCGGCCCCGCTCCTCCAGTGGCGCTATGCGCTCGCGTGATGCGCCTTGCATCAGCTACCAGCTGAGCGGGGGTGGGGTGAGGGCAGAGCCCGAGCCCGGCAAAGTCACGAGACCTTTTTCGGGCCCCAGCTGTACAATCAAGTTCAAAGTAGGGCCAGATTAAGTCAGACCCTGCGAGGAGGAGGCGGCGGCACCAGAGGGGCATGGACAAGCGCGCTCCAGCTTTGCCTGTACGTGACCACCAGCCCCGGGCAAAGAGAAAGCCGGCATCGGCCTCTTCCGAAAGATCCTGCTCTCCGGGTTTTCCTCTCGTCCTCGCTTTTCTGAATGAGCCGCAGGGTTGGACACGCCCGCGACGCCCCCTTTCCCGCCCGGGAGGCGCACGTGGAGGGGAACTAGCTTTAACCCCCACCCCCTACGCCTCCCAGCTATCTTCCCTCCTCCCGCTGGAATTTCCCTCCTCCATCCCTCCCTCTACAGACACACACCCAGGCGCAGCGGAGACGCTGGGCTCCAGCCTAGGACGGTATCAGGTTGCGCCAACCCTCTCCGCCCTCTCCGTCGCCCCCCACGGAGAGAGGAGGAGCAGCCGCTGCAGTCAGAGCTCTGCCCGGATGCAACGAATCTAACCCCTGCCCTTTCGCCGCAGGCGAGGCACCCCCCCCCCCCCAACCCGATACCCCTCCTCCATCCTCCCGGAGCACCTAGGACCAAAGCTACCGCTGGCTCCGGAGTCGGAAAGGAGCTTGACCACCTGCCGCTCTCGAACTACGGGAACCCCTCCCCCCAAAGCCCTCCTCCAGTGGACTCCTCCTTCCACACTCCAACTCCCCACCCGCAACAGATCCCGGGACCACCCGAGCAGCAGCCCGCCTCGAACACAAAAGCGTGCTTCTCCCGTCGCAGTCACACAATGGCTCTTTCCAAAGGGTTCACGTTTAAACAAACCAAGACACAAAGGCTGAGAGGCGTACGTACACGCCGTAGGTCCCTCCCATCCCCCTGGGGGCTAGAATTCCCGCACCTCGGTACCTACGTCTTGGCAGCGAAGGACGGTGATCGATAGGAATCCATATCTTTTGCACCCGACTCTGAGTCAGCTCCATGGGCATCTTCACTGCGAGGTTTCGGTGTGGCACCACCCCTTCCCTGTCCAAACTCACTAAATTTACAGGTCAAATTTGAAATCAAAAGACCTCACAAGACAAAGCGGGAAGAGGGGGTGGAGGATGCGTACCGGTAGATACAACCACACTCTTTGATCTTTAAAAACAACCCCCAAAAAAGTCTTGCAAAACACGAGTCTTGCAACGCGTAGGCAAAAATTCTAAACCTGAGCTTTCTTCCCAGATCTCAGACTAATTAATCGTCCCCACCCTCGGAGCGGCTGCACGAGCAACGCTGAGTTAGGGGGCTGCCCCGTGGCTCTGGTGACGGATGCTACAAAGGCTTCGCGAGGTTCCAAGATGACTGTGAGCAAACCAGCTGTCCCCACCCGACCTTTTTGCCTGAAGACGCACGCCTGCAAGCGAGCTTTCAGTGCCAGAGAATGTCAGCCTGCCGAGTCTCTCCTTTTCGTTTCTCTCTCTGGTACTGCACTGATGCCTCGCCGACTGAGGCTATTTCTAAGACTTGACGCCGGCCGGCATCCACGCCCACCGACCGCCCCTGGGCGGGGAGAACATTCTTTCTGTCCAGGCTAGGGAGGAGAGAAGAAAAAAAAAAAAAGGGTAGTGAAGGAGGGAGGAGAGCGTTCAGCTGCTGCCCCCTCCCGGCTGCCCAGTTACTCTCCCGGCCTATTTCACCCCCACTCACCCTGGTTTATTAAATGAAAAATAAAATAAGGTGCCCCATAGGTCCACCCCTCCCCCTCTTGCTATCAGAAAGGTACACAATCTAGCCACCTCTTTTTGTAATTTCCCATCACCTTCCTTCCCCAAATGGCAACTGACATCGCAGCCCTTGTAAAAATGAATGCGGCTTCCTAGCAATCAAAGTTAGTAACTGGGGTAGGGAGAGACTTTGGTAATTTCAACAGACTAATCTCTGTAAGGTGAGTCATGGATGCGAGAATGTAGAATGAGAAAGATTACGCTTCTTTAAAGACGAATGGAAGTTTTCTATGTTATGCTAAATGTGTGCGATGATTTAAGGGGAATGCGAAAAGCGATCACTCCTCTCCCCACAGACCCCGTCCCCCAAGAAACCATTTAGCCCCTTTCCTACCAAGCTCTGGGGCCCTACTTGAAGATTCTCATCTCAGATGTTACCTATGCCCCAAACCTTAAGTCTTGCTAGTGAGGGTACCGGGCTGATGCGATCATCATGATCCCCAATCCCACCCCTACCCCATCTTCCTATTCCTTATCCCAGTCGCCTCCCGGATTCTAGCGGCTTTGAGACTACCCTCCCCATCCCTTCAGGTCACAATGACACTGGAACCTTGGCGAAGAACTCACAAAGTGGGTAGTGGGTAGAGGGTGGGTGCTGAGCAGAAAGGAAAAGTGACAAGGCCCCTCGAAGGAATTTGTTAATGAAATGAGAATTGGGAACACAGCTTTGGCATTTCGTCTCATTTGGAATGAATTCTCCATACGTTACAATTATACACCCTTCAGAAACTTTACAATTAGATTATCAGTAGAACGTAAATACTTTGAGGGCTTTTTGCATTCTGAAGACTTAGTACATTGTCTTGCAGTTAGCGCTTAGTTAATACTTAATAAATTTAATTTTCAAATTACTGACTTTATTAAAAAACCACATGTACCATATATGTATATCCCTTTTCTACAACAGTGCAAAGCAGTATTGGCAATAGTTTATCGATATGAGGGCCATATAAATATTATCAATAATTTTCATAATTTTATATAAATAATTTTCATAATATTGGTTACATCTCAAAATATATCGACGTTGATAGAAGTGAAACAACCTGATATAAAACAAAGCTGTTTACATCAATCAAACAGGGAGGGTAAAGAATCACAGAAACTGCTTCACGAAGCTGGAATTTCAGACAGAAAAGTATGCGCTGCTGCTTCCACACGTCCGACACGTCCCGCATGACTCCACTGGGAAGTCACTCTCCCTCCCTTGGCTTGCCAGTTTCTCTCCAGCGCCCCATCCGCCGCTGGAGGCATCAGTTGGTCCAGATGTCTCCCTAGCGTCTGCTCCGCCCCGCCTGACTTCCTTAGACCCTCTCCTCCCCGGGCTCCCACCTTCACCTCGGCAAGCGGGAGCCACCTGGCTGGCTAACCAGTCTTTTCCCTTGGCTGTACCTAACACTCCTTCTCTATGTCCTTTTACTAGTTTCCTGTGTAGCCGCCTCTGTTCAGAAACCTGAATCCAACATTGGACTCGTTTTTAATGCATTTCAAACAAATACTGCTGAATATACCCCAGGACCCTAGAGGAAAGTCCCACTCCAACAGAGCCAAATTGTAAAAGGGCGGAGAGTGAAACACAAGGCAAGCTTTTATGTGTATTCGATTAGATAGTTCGCCCGTGGGGGCCAGAGGGTAGTTGATTGGGAGGGAGAGGAATTTAAGTGCTTCGGGGCTTTAAATCAAATCAATCGCTCAAAGACCTACTCCACATTCCTTTCTAAAACTAGATAACGGACTAAGCAAGACCAGGGTTCAAATCGCATTTACTAGTTGTGGGTCCCTAGGTAAGTCATTCAACCTCTCTGCCTCCGTTTCCTCGTCTGTAAAATGAGATTCGGCTCTAACTCTATTTTGCTTTGATTCCCTCATTTTACATAAGGGGAAACAGACCAAAAGAGGTCATGTGACTTTCCCAACATCATCTCACTAGTTCCATGGCAGAACCAGGCTCAAACCAAGTTCACAGGTTCGTAGCACGAAAGTTGGAAGGACCGTCAAAGGTCATCTGAGTCCAATCTCCTCATTTTTCATATATGAAACCTGAGGATGGTTAAGTGATGTGCCTAAAGAGGCCGCTAGGTGGCGCAGTGGCTAGAAGGCCTTTAGTCAGGAGAATTTAAGTTAATTTTACCTTAGGAGGTGATATGGAAGGTGGGTGGGAATGGTGCATTGGTAATTAAGATAGGCTTTTAGCACTTATTCAATCAAGTGCCCTTGAAGAGTTTGGCCTTTATTTCCTTGATTAAATTAGGAGTCCTTGATGACCTCCTTGCCTCAAGGGAAAGCCTAATTTACCCTCCCTATTTCTTCCCCCCTTCCCAAACACACACTTTGGAGACCACTGTTCTAGAAAACAAAATGATAGTTTAAGATATGAATATTCCTTGGTAGATAGACCTGGTGGGTCAGCTTTCCAATTAGAAAGGAAACTCAAATTTCATGTAAAAAACAGAATGAAACAGTAGAAGGAATATTGGATTTGGAGTCCAACCAACAGGCTTTGAAATCCTAGTTCTTCTATTTACTATGTGACTTTAGGCAGTTAACTTAATTTCTCAGTTGCCCATCTGTAAAATAAGCAGCTGTAATTTTTTAGGCAGCATGGCATAGGGAAGTCCTGGACTTGTAATCAGTCAGACCTGGGTACAAAGCCCACCTCCCATGCTTTATCTATGAAGCTGGGCAATCTCTTCACTTCTCAGTTTCCTCATCTGTAAAACTACAGGGTTATACTAGATGGCCTCTAAGATCCCTTTCAATTCTTATCTATGACCTATTATGGTCATAATAGCAGTTGATGTGATTTCAAAGTATGCCTAGGCAGTGAGTTTGAAAGACAAATTGGGTCAAGAGATGTTCTGTGCTTTTAAGTCAATATTTAACCCATGCAGGTTATTTATAGCTCACCAACATATATTCTATATATATGTACTTAAAGACTATTTAGGTATTTTTACAGCCATTCTTAGCACAGACACACCATAAGCAACCTAAAAATGTCATTCCTACAAATTCTTTAGAGGTTTGGAAAACAGTCAACAGTAAGCCCCAAAAGAAAAACCAACAGCCCTCAAACAGTATAAACAAAGGGACCACATGAACATGTCAAAGATCAAAGGGAAAGATGTAAAGGGGAGTGAGTAGACTTTCATAGGTGAGACATTTATGGAGACAGAAATGATGATGAGGGCGCAGCAAACAGCCTGTTGATAAACAGAGAGCCTATGTTGGGGAAGAAAGTACAGGCACTTTTTACATGAAAGAATTACAGAAGAAATAAGAATCCCATTAACAGAGCAGGAAAACAATCATCCAAACTAGCAGCTGTGGGCAGAACAAGAGTTTTTTTCTAGCCAAAAGGTGGGGGTAGCCTGGAAATGTTAACAGTTGGGTTAAGCATATGACCTCCAGTACTACCTCCAGGGTTTGTGTCACTCTACTG
The DNA here is from genome assembly GCF_011100635.1 of Trichosurus vulpecula. Lineage (NCBI taxonomy): Eukaryota > Metazoa > Chordata > Mammalia > Diprotodontia > Phalangeridae > Trichosurus > Trichosurus vulpecula. The sequence continues at coordinate 176,485,106 of NC_050577.1, forward strand.
AGAGATAGATGAAAATGTTTACCTAACACTCCCCAGCAGTCCCTTCCTCCATAACACCATATCCAATTTCATTGTACCATTGTCATATTCCCTAGAGCTGCAAATCAAAATAGGAGGTAAGACTTACAGAAATATATTACCCCAAATAAACGGTACCCCTAACTGAAGGTGCCATTTTTGAACAGACAATAATAAGAGATCTACACAATACACCCTGGAGAAGAGTAAATACCAAAATCTCTCTGAAGTTGAATATCTACATTAGTTTGGGCAAAAAAAAATTATTGAGGTAAAGCTTGGATATGCATTTGTGTTGTAACAGGTTATGGCAAACCTGTTGGTGGGGAGGAGCCCTTCGGCTTCATTAGAAGGGGCATTATTAGAGGGCAAAGAATGGACACTTGGAGTGCCCATGGATGTGCCAATCACCAGGGCTCCACACCCTGCCAACATGAAAGCTGCTTTTAACTCCCTGTACGTGTATACATGTACATGATGTGACATCAACTATCTGAGGATTCCTGGATTCCTTTATGGAGTGTCTCTACATCGGAAGGAGCCACTGGCAGGTGAATCCCACTTAAGACAAACCCTCAGCATGCGTTCCTGTGTAAGCATCACCTCAGCACCAGCACCACTGAAAAAAAAGACAGACCAAAACATACCGTTCCATTTCACTAGTGGAGGAGTGAGGAGATCAAGAGTCTAGGTCTACTGATGCCTGGCTGGAAAAGACAGTACATTTTTAGAGGGAAAATGGTATTCTTGAAAGATGATGAAAACCCACATAGACTATTATTTCTACAAGGTACAGATAAGGAATAGATTAAAGGATTTTCAAGGTACCTTGGCAATGAATGCAGCAGATATAATATAGGTGGGATATTTTGGAGTCTTTTGAAAGTCAGTGCCCCTTTCCACAAGGCTTCTAGGGAACCCAAGAATATGCCAGGTCTGGGCTGGATCCATTTCAGCTATTAGCTACACAAACTTGCATCAAGATAACTATTTATGTGCTGGCTATAAAATAAAATATTTCTGTGCTATATTCAAATCTTCCCCCCTGGAATTTTGCAAAGCTGGGAATACTGAGAATTACATTATTTAGATCTGAAGAGCACCTTGCTCTCCATCAGTTTCAAAAGCAGGAAAGAAGATGGCATGGACTTGAATAGGGAACAGATATGGAATTGCTCAGCTGCCTTTATTTTCATATAATTGGATGTGATCCTGTGTGACTGCCTTATCCTGTACAGCAACAAGCCTTACTGGGCTTTCACTGAGTCACTGTGCAACTATAGCAAAGTCACCTGGGCAGCATAGTTTCTAGAAGAGGGATTTTACAAGGATATACCAGGGTATTCCTGAAGAAATAAACTCAGAGCACTGTTCTTAAACCTTTTCTGTCATGGATCCTTTGGGCGGTCTGGAGGCCTGCTCAGAATAATATTTTAAATAAATGAAGGAAATGCTAAAATTTTAGTTAGAGGTTAATGAAAATAAAAACACAATTACTTTCCCATTCAAGTTCACAGACCCTACAGAGAAGTAATGAGGGTTTTCTGAACTGGGAACAGCTGACAGCAGGCGACAGAAAATTAGAGCTTCTGGGCAAATCTGTACAGTGACCTGGGTTTGTTGTACCAAGTGTGTATCACATCAAGGCCCTGTTTATCTCCAATGCCAGGTGCCCAGGGTCTGCATGGAGATCACGTGTTCAGTACCTCAAGAGAAAGATATACCTGTGACCAAAGAACCTTTTCCTAAAGCAGCTGCCTTTGGTGGGAATTATGCTTCAACTTCAAACATGGCAGTGATCAGTCAATTTTATGACTCTGTATGTAGCTGGTGGACACGATCTCTCCCACTAAACCTGATACAAAGCCAGAAACTGTATTAAAGAATAGGTGAACCTGGTGTAGGCTCCAAAGGAGCACATAAAGAAGGATCCTGTGTTCCTAGTGGACAAGGAAGCATATTACCAAGGACACACAATTTTTGCCTTTGATTTGTCTCCAGACCACAAATGTTTAGACCATTATATGCCTATTAAAACAGGGAACCTTGAGGGCAAGGAAACACTTTGCCAAAGGCATCATTCCCACTTCTAAGATAATTGTGTATGGAGTGTTTGGCAATGTTATGGAAATTAACTGGAAGTTCAATGAGTTCTTCTCCTACATAGTGATATGGTGGATACATTACAGCTTTTCAATCACTGTATCAAACCATCCTCATGCACAAAGCAGCTTCTGGGATGTTTGTCACTATGACTCCCAGCCAATAAAGCGGTTACTCTGAAGACACTTGGGGTTGATGTTTAACAGCCATTTCTGCACCAAACCTGAGTTTTGAGGATATCTGCTTCACTGAAGACACCAAGTGGGAATTTTTTCGACATTTCCAGGCACTCACCAGAATCCCACCTTACTGTTCCTAAATCTGATCACCTTCCTTGAGAAAAGTGCTGAAAAACGTTTCAGCAAAAGAGACATCTCCAAGGCGGCTTAGTAACCTGTTGTTTCCTTCGTGTGTTTTAATTCAAACCGCTTGGGGTTATCCTTCAACTATGTTGTAAACATATAATCTGAAGATGTTAGTCAACATAACAGGGTGATTGTGATGATATTTGTAAATAAAGCACTGTATCCTAGAGACCCGATGGCCCTCAGATCAGCTTTCTTAAACCCTCCTTACACTTGAATCTTTTGTCAAGATTTTCATTAGTATCAACTATCAACTGAAAATAAATTTATGTACACATAGTTTCTTATACAAATCTCTTTCTTCTTTGTTGAATATTAACATCAACAAACACCAAAAAATGTTAAAATATGTATTAGTGTTTGTTGATGCTTAACTTCACAACAGGACAAAGACAAAAACAGGAACTGTGGTTTCACTGATATGGGGCAGAGGTGACAAACACTTGACCCACAATAATTCCCAGTGGGGTCAGGACCAGATTAAAATGTAATTGGTAAATATTTAACAAAGTAAAATAAAAACAAAATAGAACATAAGTAATGTTAATATGTGGTTAATATGCAGCCTGGAGAGATCTTTATGCATGGTTTATTGGCCCCCTGTTTCTATTTGAGTTAGACACTACTGCCATAGGAAGCCCACCATGAGAAATTCTCACTTACTGGCACCTTCTGGGTACCTAGAGAAATGGTGTCAAACTTAAATAGAAATGGATCCCTGCAGTACACATAACTGACTTAGAAAACCACAAATCAACATTACTTTATTGTGTTGTATTTTTACTTATTTTGATAAACAATCCTCAACTACCTTTTAATTCGATTCTGTGCACTCGGGAGTTTTGTGGGACCCTTGTAATTCAGCCCCAGGACTGTGAGCTTGACCCTAGAGCGTTAAGAGTTTAAATGACCCACCTAAGATCACACAGCTATTATCTGTCCAATAAACCACTTGAACTCAAGTCTTCTTGGCCTCTCAACTAGCTTTCTAAGCACCACACAACTCTGTCTCTCAAGTTTACAAGCCAAAACAGGAAAATTTAAACAAATTTTTAATGATATTATGTATCAGCAATTTTTTTCTCACTCTGAATTCAATCCCAAACCACACTCATACTTTCATCTCACCCCCAAATCAAATAAACAGAGCATGATTCTTGTGTGAAGAAAATCTTTACAATTCAAGCCAAACTTATCTCTTGAGTTTTTTGGGTTTTTTTTTTCCAGAAATCGTGCACATCCTCAGGTGTGGTCAGCACCTTCCTTTTCAAGGATGGTAAGATAGTCACTTGGTGGTAGAGATTCTCCATTCTGGTCACTCTGAGGGGATGTGATTTTCAGATGACTCAGTTGTGACCTAGGAGGGGTAGGCATTTCCAATGAGGACTCTACTAGGCCCCACAGGGAAAGAGGGAGAGGAGGAGGCAGAAGAAAAAGGGGGGAGGGAGGGGGAAAGGAAAGTATAGAAAGAGTTAGACAGAGAGGAGGGAAGAGAAAGAAAGGGGAAAGGCAGCGAAAATGTATTATGTGCTTACTAAGTGGCCAACTATATGTTAAATGGTGTTAGGGATGCAAATACAAGCACAGTATGAAAACACAAATACAAGCAGTACTTGCTCTTAAGGAGTTTATATTCTATTTTTTTAAGGCAATCTATATATAAAAGGGTTCTGGAAAGCAAGGGGGAATTCATTAGCAAGGTGTGGAAATGGTTGGAAAGTGCGTTGGAGGACTGGTTCTGGGCAAGGCAAGGTAAAAGCTCCCCTATTAAAGCTAGGGGACCCAGGAGTGGAGTCCAAGGCTGCAGTGAGGACAGACAAGTAGTATAAAGCTCCTTAACTATTTAAAGTATAGAAGGTCCAACTTCAGGGCAAATAAACTGGAAGGGTAGATGGAAGGGATCTTAATTTTTTTCCTACCTCCAGCTAAATCAGGTGCCACCATTCCCCACCCATACATGCTGTCACAACAAAACAACCCCAGGTTAGCCCAATGATAGATGACCTGATATAAGCTCTAATAATACCTCATCTGCTCCCAACTCACCAGGATGTGAACATAACTTTCCATCAGTGGATTAGAGAATAATCAGGAGATATTTGCTTATTAGACCCAAACTATCATTATTTGCTCTACCAAAGTTACAGGGTAAAGTGAATTAGAACCTGCTCCAGACAGAAACTAGCCCCTCTATTCCTCTACTAGCCCTCCAAATAAAATGGTAATGCTTTTTTAAAAATTTATTTAAAAAAATAATGACCTCAGCAGAGGCTGACTACTGCTTCTACTGGGCCCAACTGTTTGAAAAAAAAAAATGAAAAATTAGTTAAATTGTTCTTCTACAAATGCCAGGTCACTTCTTTTGAAGACAAAGACAGAAATGTCCAGTTGCTTGGGAAGTCATTGTCCCAGACTAGCCATGGATATAGTGACCCCCAAAAAATGACCCAAGGCTTATCAAACCCTCTCAGCCAAGCCTGATTCCCTATGCCCCAGTTCATCTGAGTCATTTTTTTCATCTGAGTCAGCAGCTGTCCTGTTGAGCTTCTTGTTTTAAAAAGACACTCTTAAGCTTGAACCAGAATTCATAAACTTGTCCATTTCACATTCCTGGTCTAATCTCCTAACAGGCTAATCATCTGCATTGATTGTTACTGTCTCCCCACCCTGCTCCCTACCTATTCAGCCAACAGAAATAGTACTTCTTTACTTCTGTGGCACATTTTTGGCTGCTTTTCTGATGAGGTAGTTAGGATTTTGCTTTCCCAAACTCATTAATAGGCAAATTCAGGACCAAAGGGAGGACAATGAGGAGCAAAGGAGTCAGCCTACAACTAAGGGAAAATTTTCATATGTTCCCAGCACCTTTGCTACCTGCAAATTCATAGAACCAAAATCTGCATGAGATATGAACCTAGGAGATGCAGAATAATAGGGCTCACGTCGTGTCTTTATTGGAAGATGACTTAGGAACACTAATATTTTCAGGACAAACTAAAAGAAAAACCCTCCTGGCTCCAGCCTCAGAGCTGTCTTGGCCTGCTGCTGTAAGCACTTGTCACTGTCTTTTTCTGCTTCATTGAAAAAAGAAGGAGAAGGCAGGGAAGGATCTACTTCTCATTTCTCTGACAATTCTCTCATTCCCTTTGGTTGCTCTCTGATGGGCATGAGCAGGACCACAAATGCTCTCCCAAGAAGAACCACGGGCTCCAGAGAACACCCAGAGAGGCTAATGGGCCTCAAATTTTTATTGCGTTCATGTTCATGTAGCCTGGAGGGAAAGGCCCAATCAACTATCAATAAACAATATGGTGTGAGGGAGGATCAAGGACTGACTCCAAGTTCTGTCACTAGCTACCTATGTGACCTTCCATGGGTTATTTCATATCTGTAGTCAACCATTTCTTGGGTACTTGTATAAGATATCTATTATTTCCCATTGGAAACATGGTCTAAGGAGAGCACAAACTGTTAATAACAATGGGGGGAATCATCAGGGAAAATAGGCAAATTTAAACAAATTCAGAATACATCACAAGTTGGGGGAAATAGCTAAAAGAAATAAAATTCAAAATTGGTAAGAATTCAGGGTAAAGAATACTCTATTGTATTATTGGCAGGACTTTAAATTCGTACTTGTTTCTGGGTGAGCAATATGGCAATATACAATAAGAGTTCAAAATACATCCCACTCTTTGACTCAGCAATATTATTAGGACTATATATAACCTAAAGTTGGGGTTTCTAACTTTTTTATATAATGCACCCCCCCTTGGCAGTCTGGTAAAGCCAAGGGACCCATTCTCAGAAGAAAGGTTTTAAATGTATTAAATAAAATAAAATACAGAGGTTAACCAGAGAAACCCAACTTTATTGAAATAATAAAAAATTTTAAATATTTTTTAAAAATTCATGGATCCCAGATTAAGAACCTTAGTCCTAAAGGGCATTTTAGTTTTAAATTTAAATTTTAAATTTAATATTAAATTTAAATTTTAAATATTTTTTAAAAAAACTAATTCATGGATCCCAGATTAAGAACTTTAGTCCTAAAAGATATCTAAAAAGAGAGAAAAAAAAGACCCCAGTGTAAGGGAATCTAATTCACTTGCTGAGCATACAGGGAGAATGTAACTGTGTTTGGAATTTTAATTGTATTTTCCTCTGGAGCATACAGACATGCCTATTGACACCTAGTTGAGAAGATTTAGGTATCTTCTTTGGTATCATAGAATAGAGAAGATTCATTGGTTGGTCCCCAAGTAGAAGAGATTTAAGGAGATGAAGTCAATCTTCTGAGGTGCCAGGGCACATGTCCACACCCTCCAAGAGAAAATATAAAAAAGGCTGACTCATCAAGATTCCACTGATCAACATGTACGAAAATATTCATAGCTCCTTTATTTGTAATAGCAACAACTCCCTATCAGTAAAGATCAAGGAGTGGCTGGATATGCAATGGTTTCTCAATATAATAGAATACTATTGTGTAAGGAAAAAAAATGGCCAATGTGGAAAATGCAAAGACATATACAAAGTGAAGCTAGCAGGGTTAGAATAACATCCACCTTGACAAAGACTACATAAAAGTAGTATCATCAAACACAGGTCATGTCAGACTAACCTCATTTCCTTTTTGACATGATTTCTTAACTAGTAAATTAGGAGAATATCACTAGTACAATTTTCCTAGATTTTAGCCAAGTTTTTATTTTTAAAAAAAGTGTCTCATATGTAGAGATGTAAATGAAAGGGTAACACATTTAGATGGATTCATAAATGGCTGGACGTGTAGATTCAAAAAAGTAGTTACTAATAGTGCAACGTCAATGCGGCAGAAGATCTCCAGTGGAGTACTACAGAGACCTATGGCTGGCCCTATGCATTATCCACTTTTTTAATCAAATGACTTAAGGCAGATGTGCCATGCTCATCAAAATTTCAGACACAAGGCTCAGAAGAATGGCTAACACACAGCATCACAGAGTCAGGATCCAAAAACATCTTAAAGAATGAGAACATTGGGCTAAATATAATATGACAGAATTCAGCAGGGATAAATGTAAAGTCTTATACTTGGTTACAAAAAAAAATAAACTTTAGCGGTACAAAATGGAGAAGGTATAGATAGATAGCAGTACTGAAAAAAAGCTGGAGGTTTTAGTGGACACAGGTTTAATGTGAGTCAGTACTATTACATGGCAGCCAAAAAAAAAAAGATAACATAATCTGTTTTCTGCTATTTGTGGATGTAATGAAGCCGGTCACTCAAAGGAGCTCCTACATTAACACATTTGTTAAGATAGACAAGAAGCAATAGTATTAACTCTGTTCAACAATAAAAGCCAAAAATCAGTATCAAGGGTGGCTTTAGAGAGATAGGCTCACCCAGTATTTTCACCACTGTCATGGAGAATGTCCCATGTGAGTCTGATGAGGGTACAGTCTCTGGGAACCCCCTTGAACTCTCCTTGATCTTCCCACTTGATCTGGCTAGTTTCCACCCTTGATCTTGTCAAAGTGTCATATATGCCCAAATCTGCTACCCTTAAACTAGCCTATCCCTACGTTGTCTTGTTATCTCCTTCAGCTACTTCCCACCTTTAATCCCATTCTCTTGGTTCCTGGACTCTTCCTCAAGACCCTCCCTAAACCCCTCCTCCCATCATCCCAGGACCACCCTAGCTCCCTCCTACAATCTTTGTGTGTATAAGTCTCATCCTGTCTCCATGAAGGTTCTCAGATTCAATCTAGCTCAGTTCAGACTGAGTCTGGCCCACTTGTGAAAACTGGCATCACAAAGGTTGGGATTTCTTAAGACAACTCATTGTGGTAAACCCTTAATAAACTTTGTCATTTCCCTTGGCTGAGAAGGCTTGAGTCATTCTTTCGGTAGGACCTGGCGTGTCATAGTTTTGGGGTCTCGAGCACCCCTCAACCCCAAACCTCATCAAGTCCAAACAGAACAGGGGATGCTTCTTTTTCCTTGGCAAGGTTTTCTTGATACTCTCATTTATGGATGAGATTCTGCTGCTTGAACCAAACGAAGAAATTCTAAAAGATCTTAATGAGAGATCTGTGGATATTCCCAAGAGATGTAGGCCTCCAAGTGTGTTAGTTAGACTATACAGAGAAGATTTAAGGAAAGGCAAGAATGAGAAGGTATATATGGATAGCAATCTGAAGCAGTGGAATAAGTACACATACTGAGGGGATTTGAGGTCCTTTGGTATTACTTGCCCACATGAAACTAAAAGAGAGTAATAAAAATAGGACAGGGTGAAAACTTGATTCCTTGATAGACAACTATAAGCTTTGGTCTTCAAAACTCTCCCGATATTTTAAAAAATTAGTAAAAAGAAGCAGGATGGAGAATCAGGTTGAGATGCTATCCCTATCCCCTGACAGAAAAGTGTGTCTGCTCTAATTTTTTATAGACACCCACACAAAATTAGTAGAGGGAACTACCAAAAGCAGATAAACCTGGAAGTGCCAAGAAATCAGTTGTCAACTGGTATAAAATAAATAAAGATTCGTTTAGGCTTGGGGAGCTCCCATCACTGGTAGAAGGGATCAGAAGCAGATGGTAGATGTTTCAAACTAACCCAGTGCTACCCTTACCATGGCATCTATTCTAGAGACATCAGCACTGTGTCAAAGGGTAGCTAAATTTGATTACAGCCCATGCAATACTGAAAAGATAGACATTTGCTGGCTACAATCCCTTGGACAGCTCAGGCTGTCTGATCACCAGTGAAATAGAGAGAATACTGCCACTAGGCCAAGAGTCATCGTGAGCAAAGGCCTGGAGGAGCAGAAGGGGGCCAGTAGTCCAGATGGACCTGTGTCATCTCTCCAAAGGAATGAGTGACTAAGACTATTTAAGGGAAAACCAGTTACAAGGAAGGATATGGATAACCTAGGCTTAGATTCCAATTTCTTATCTAAGGTATAGATTATAAAGCTTTATAGATTAACTGTATCTAAATCTTCCTGATTTCATGCAGTTCAAAAGGGAAAAACAGTGAAATCTAAAAGGGAGAGAGCAGTCCTACAGAGTATGTTGTAATCCCAGCCCTGTGACCCTGGATGAATCACCAGAACTAAACTATCTTATCTGTAAAACAAGGGGATAGATGACCCGTGAAGTGGTAGTCCATTCTACTGGACAGCCTGCTGGATTTAGTCAGGTTCAAATCCTGCCTCTGACGTTAGATGAGTAACATGAATTAATTACTTAAACTCCCTGAGCCTCAATTCCTCATGTGTAAAAATAGGGCTAATAATACCTCTACCATTCACCTCACAAGGTTGTAGTGAGGTATTCATTTCATTGTATACAGACTCAGATGGGTGTGCATTTTTTCCCTGATTAGGATCGTAGGTCCTTGAAGGCAGGGACAATTTCACTTTCCTCTTTGTATCTCTAAGGATTAATACAAGGCCTCTCACTTAGTAAGGGCTTAATAAATGCTTGTTGAATGATTGATTGATCATTAAAGCTCTTAAAAACTCTAAAGTGGTTGTCATTTAGTAGCACTGGTAGTAGTAGTGGTCATACTGACATTGTCCCAGCTCTGAAAATTCTTTGATTTTTGAATGCTCCCACATGAATATGAAAAGGGACCTAGATGGATCAACTGCATTCACAGTTATGCAGCCACCCACAGGGCACCCCACAACACTGACAAGAACCTGTGTCTGTCAGGAATAGCCTTTTAAAAATTAGTTTTATTGATTTATTTTGTTTTTGCATCACCTACATGTCATAAATAATCTTTTTCCCTTTCTCCTTCAGAGAGTCAGCTTATATAACAAAAAATTTAAAAGGGGGGGGAGAGAGAAGGATGCTGGGGGACAGGGGGAGTTTAATAAAACTAGCCAAAATATTGAAAAAGTCTGACATTTTATATTATGTTCCAAATCCATAGACCCCCACTGCTACAAAGAAACAGCAGGAGGAACCTTCTCATATCTGGTCCTTGGATCCAAACTTAGTCGTTACAATTTTTCAGCATTCAATTTCAAACAATGCTGCTGTTGTTCTTTACACTTCCATTTCCATCACTGTAATCATTTTATGTACTGTTTCCCTAGTTCTGCATATTTCACTTTATAACAGTTTATATAAATCTTCCCTGTGCTTCTCTGTCTTCATCATATTTATTATTTACTATAGAACAGTAATATTTCATCACATTCATGCACTGTGACCTGTTTAATCATCATCCAATCAATGGACAATTCCACTGTTTCTCGGTTTTTTGTTTTGTTTTTGTTTTTTTCCTACTAGAAGAAGTGCTACTAAAAACATTTTGGTGTATATATATATACATATATATATATATATATATATATATATATATATATATATATATATATATATATATGAGAGTCTCTCTGCTTGTCATTGATCTTGTTGGGGTATACCTCATAGTGGAATCTGAGTCAAAGAAAATGGGTATTTAGATATTTGGGGGTTTTGTTCTTGTTGTTGTTTTGGTTTTTGTTGTGTCATCTTTCAGTTGTGTCCAACTATTTGTGACTCCATTTAGGATTTTCTTGGCAAAGATACTAGAATGGTTTTCCATTTCCTTCTCTATCTCATTTTACAGATGAGGAAACTGAGGCAAACAAGGCTAAGTGACTTGCCCAGGGTCATATAGCTAGTAAGTATCTGAGGACAGACTGGAACTCAGGAAGATGAGTTCTCCTGATCCCAGGACTGGCACTCTATCTCCACTGTGCCACCTAGCTGCCCAAGTCACTTTCTTTATACAATGCCAAAATGCCTCCTAAAGTAGTTGGATCAATTCACCATTCCACCAATAATGTATTATCTCTCTTTCTACAACCCCTGTAGCATCGACCATTCCCATCTTTTGTCACCTTTTTCAATTTGTGGGATGTGATACAACCTTAAGGCTGTCTTAATTCGCATCTCTCTTATCATTAGTGATTTGGAGCATTCTCTATTGTAAATAATTGGCAATTCTTTTGAGAACTGTTTGTTCCTCTTGTTTGGCCCCTTAACTATTGAGGAATGAGCTTTGCTCTTATATATTCCTGTTAGGTGCTTATATATCTTGTATATCGGACTATCATCATCGATATTTGATACAATGATTGTTTCCCAGTCCACTGCTTCTTTTCATATCCTATTCACATTGTGTTCATGTGAAAGCTTTTTAGTTTCCTATCATCCAAATGATCTACTTCACCTTTTGTAATTACCTCTATCCCAGCTAAGTGGATGAGGAGAGTGTTAGTCTTAAAGCAAAGAAGACCTGAGTTGAAATCCTGCCTCAGACACTAAGTTACCTAGAAGTTATTTAACCTCTTTCAGCCTCAGCTTTCTCATCTGTAAAAGGAGAGGGGTTTGACTCATTAGCCTCTAATCATCCAACTATATCAACAACATAATTGCCTATCTCTAAATCTATGATTATATGATCTTTGTTTGGTTAAGAATTCAACCCTTAGCCATGGTTGTCAAAGGTACTAGGCCAGCTTCTTTATTTTTTTAAATATGTTTTTATTTATTTCATTATATATTTCTCAATTACATGTATAAAAATTTTAACATTTGTTTTTTAAAATTTTGAGTTCCAAATTCTCTCCCAACTTCCTACCCCTCCTCCACCCCTTGAGAAGGCAAAGCAATATGATATTGTGTGAAGCCATGCAAAACATGTTTTTCACATTAGTCATACTGCAAAGAAAACACACACACACACACACACACACACACACACACACACACAAACCAAGAAAAATAAAGAAAATTTTAAAAAGTCAGCTTCAATCTATACTCAGAGTTCATTAGTACTGGACTAGTTTCTTAAAGGTTCTAAATGAGCCAGTGACAGAAAGGTCTGGGACAGAAAGGTCTGGGACAGAAAGGTTTAGGACAGAAAGTTCCAGCTGAGAAACACTTATCTTTGTTGATTTAGTATAATCCAGGCCATGTTGTATCTTAGATTTCTTACCCAAGAAGACTACAACATGCAGGAACAAAGAAGACCTAGGAGGTGTTGGGAAATTTTTGAGTCAAGGTTATGGTGAGGACCAGGAAGTGCTAACTAGATCTGGGTTTTTTTAGTTCAAAATGATACCTCCTGCTAAATATAAGAAAAGGCCTATCTATTGAGAAAGTGGGGAACAGGCCCTATGTTGCAAGCCTTGATTATGAGATAGAATGTGACCGATATTCAGTGGTGTAACTCTCTGATGAACCACTAAGAATTGGCACATATCTCTTCTTTTACTCCTTCCCTACCACCAAGATGCATGCATGCCTGCATGCATATGCATATGCATGTGTGTGTGTGTGTGTGTGTGTGTGTGTGTGTGTGTGTGTGTCTAAGTATGGCAATAACAACAAAAAATCAAAATCTAGGACATTTACTTGTATTCCTTAAAAGAAGACAGAAGACTCTTTTTAAGAAAGGCTCTGACGGATAATAGTTTTATCTTTACTTAAAAAAAAAAAAACTAACAAAACCATGGTGTGATATGGTTGCTTAAAAAAAAAAGCTGATGCAATTTCAGGCTCTTCATTAGAAGTATTAGTGTTGAAATGACGGGAAATGAAAGACCTCCCATTCTCTAGGGTGGTCAGAGCCTATCTAGAACACAATTTTAAGATGAATTCTGACCAATCTTCTAGGAGAGGGGACGACCAGGATGGTGAGCAGTATGTAAAACACTTCATAAGAGGAACTTTTAAGAAGCTGGGGATGCTGGGTGGAAAAGAGACTAGAAGTTTTCTGTTCCCTGAAAACGTACGATCACTCTGTGCCTTTCCTCATGCTGTAACCTCTACCTAAGCTGCCTTGCCTGGCTTTCCTCCCAACAAGGCTCCCCAGAACTGCCATCCTCACTGAAGCCTTTGCTGATCCCTCCAACCAGGTGGGATCCCTCTGCTCCTCTGAGCCCCCTCGGCACTGCGTCAGTCTCCATTATGGCATTGATATACTACATAACATAACAAAAATAGTTATTTGTGCACTTGTCTTACTCCTCCTACTAGAATGTCATAATTCTGAGCACAGAAGCTATGTCTACTCATCTTTGTGTCCCTTGAAGGGACGCAGGGATGGGACAAAGGGGTAGAAGATAGTTGGTGGCAAACTGAGGCTGTGATCACTGGTGCTGGCCAACAATAGAGAGGAAGTCACAGAGGCTAGTACTGGAAGGGCCTTAAAGATCAGGCCAACCCCCTCATTTTATAGATGAAGACACTGAAGACCAGAGAGGCAAAGTGGTGTGATGGGAAAGAACATTAAAATGAGAACCAAAATGTCTAGGTTTAAATCTTAGCTTTGGGGTAAGTCATTTTATTTCTAAAGGTCCAGCGTCATAAAATAATTTTTCTGGTTTAGCTCTAATGCTGCCATTTCTTTAGGACAGCATCACATCCCTACCTAGAACATGGTAGAATGTAGCTGAGCCATCAAACTTTAGCACCAGTGATTAAGTGGTTAGCGATAAAAGAATTTCTGGCTCATCTTTATTACTTCTATTTACTTAAAACAAGCCATGTCAAGTAACTAGGTATAGCTCTGGTATTAATGGTTATTCTGTAAATTCCAGCTATATCCCTAGTGTTTACTAGCCAGTTTATTATTTTCTGTCATGAAGATCTTCCCCTTCTTCTATCTATTCCTCGATGTGTAAATTTTTACCTTCCCCTTCCACACTATATCAAATTTCATTGTTCCCATCCTGCCTATGTAACTAAGACCTATACAAGGTTTCTGGAAACTGCTGCTCTGAGCCCACATGGGTCTATGCTTTAAGCACATAATAAACCAGTTATTAAATGTTAATAAGCATGATTGGCAGCAGTACCTATCAACAAATCCATGCACAATTTTTACATCACCAATTTTCTCATCTATAAAACAAGGGGATTAGAACAGGTGATTTTTTAAGGTCCTTTTCAACCCTAAAATTCTACTATGATATAATGGTCAACAAGCTAATTAAGGGCAGCACAAGAATTAAAACCCCTGTCCTAGACCACGGCCCTATCCATTACAGTAGTAGTAAGCTACATCACTGAATTATTCAGGCAGAAGCTGAAAGCCTACCTGTTGGATATACCGCAGAGGCAATTACCACTTCAGACTAGCTAGCTGGTACCAACTCTAAGATTCTATGGAAACCTGAATTAGAATCTTAGAGCTGCCACTATTCTGTGATTCTATTATAGGATATTGGGCAACCTTGAGCAAATCATTTCACTTCTCTGAGCTCCATTTTACAGAATTACATAACCCCAGAACTGAAAAGGTCATCAGAGATCATTGATCTGCTGGCCTCTTACCTACTTCCTACAAAATGGTCGTCTCCCCATACTCAAAAAACCTACCAATTCCAACATCATCCTCTGTCTCCCCTCCACTTCTTGAGAAAGCCATCTATCATCTAAGAACCTATTTTCTCTCCTCCTCTCTTTTAAATCCTCTTAAGTCTGGTTTCCAAACTCATCATTCAACAGAAACTGATCTCTCCAAAGTTAGCAATGATCTCCTAGTTGCCAAATCTAATGGCCTTTCCTCAATCCCCATCCCTCTTGATCTTTCTGAAGAGTTTTATATTGCTGATCACCTTCTGCTCCTGTCCTCGCTAGTTTTTCATGGCATTTCTCTCTGCTGGTCCTTCTACTTGTCAGCCTCTCTTGAAGAGTTTATCATCTGTGTAATGCCCACTATCGACAGGTGTCCCCAAAGAGTTTGCTATGATTCCTCCTCCTCTTTTCACTCCATATTACCCCATTTGGCGATCTCATCAGCAACTCAGGTTCAATTATCACCTCCCTGGAGATTATTCCCACGCCTATGTCTCCAGCCTTAGCTTTCTGAGCTACAATCCTGTTTTTACTAACTACCTTTTGGACATCTCAAACTGGATGTCCCATATTTTATATACATTCAGTATATTCAAAACAGAACTCATTTTCTCTTCCTAAAAATCATCCCTTCTTCTAACCTTCCTTATTACTGATGAGGTATCATCACCATACCCCTAGTCAGCCAGATTCCTTGTCTTTATCCTGGCAGAATGTCTCCACGCCTGGAATATTATGCTCTCTCAACCCTTGCCTCAATTTCCTTGGCTTTCTTCAAAATTCAGCTCAAATCATGCTTTCTGCAAAAAGCCTTTCTCTGTCCCCCCCAGTTGCTAATGCCTTCTACTCTTATATAATTTGTATGGACCTAATTGTTTGTGTCATTTCCTCGATAAGAATGTGAGTCCCTTGGTTTTTGCCTTTCTTTGTATCTCCAAGGCTGAGCAAATTGCTTGGCACATAGTAAGTACTTAATAAATGCTTGTTGACTACATACCAGAAGCCAATGATAAAGGACACTGGCTCCTATATCCTCACCAGTTCTCAAGAATAGGACCTACAGCAGCCACAGCAAATCCAGTTCCATTTAACGTCCCTCAGTTTCCTCATCTGTAAATTCAGCTGGAGAAGGAAATGGCAAATCACTCTGGTATCTTTCCAAAAAAACCAAACCAAACCAAACCAAAAAAAAAACCCTAACAAACCCAAATGGGGTCACAAAGAGTCAGACAAGAAACGACTGAGCCACAACAAAATGTAACAGACTTTTCAGAAGCCCCCTGTGCCCTGCCGGCTCACTGAACACAGACCCTTACCAGGAGTTAATCAGATTTATCCTCAGGGCCAACAGGGATTTCAGCTCCAGTCACCTGCCTGTTGAACCCTGAAATTCCTTTAACAAAAAATAAACCCTTTCATGCCACAATTAGAAACAAAAAGCTTAGAAAACAAAGGCTAGAAGAAGAAAATAAGCTCCAAGTAATCTGCACTAAAATATAATCACTCAGTCAACAAATGAAAAGACAGGTATTGCTCCCCTTTCTGTTTTTGATTGGGGATGGGGGGTGAGGCTGTTGGGAAGGAAGATGTAAGAAGAGTAAGGGATTAACGGCCCCTGAAAAGGGAGAGTGGGAGGAGGAAGGGCTGACGCTAAGGAAAAGGTGCAGAAAGAGGAGAAAGAGATTGGAAATTTTAAGCTTATCGTCACCGTAAAGCTTTGTGCTCTCGCATGGATATCCACAAAATATTCACTATAGGATCTATGATTTTTCCACCACAGGAAATCCTTGATAGGGGAAGTATACCTCCAGCAGAGAGAAGTCAAATGATTTGCCCAGAGTCAAACTGAGGGCAGCCATGATGCCTCTACAGCGACAAAACAGTAAAAGTAAGAGTAGTCATATAAGTCAGGAAGACCTGTGTTCAAATCTAGTCTCAGATACTAGCTGGGTGACCCCGGGCAAGTCACTTAAAAAATAAAAAATCACCACCTGCCTCAGTTTCGTCATCTGTAAAATGGGATCATAATAGCACCTTCTCCTCCCCAGCCCCTTTGTTGTGAAGATCAAATTAGATAATATCTCTAAGGCATTTTACAAACCTTAAACTGCTATATAAATGCTAAATATTATAAGGAAGACAGAACATACAAAATATTATAGTTTGCAAAAGTTTTCATATATCATCATCATCATCATCACAGTTCACATTAGTGGATCCTTTGTGGAGGACTTCCAGAAAGATAAGCAAGAATTACCCAAGATGAGAAGAAGAAATAAACACTCCAACAAAAGTATCCAAGTGAGGGAAGGAAGGAATAAATATCTGTTAAACATCGACTGCATACCAGGCATTGCGCTAAGTGCTTTATAAACATTGTCTCATTTGATGGGAAATATGGTCCAGTGAAAAGTGTGCCGGAACGGGAGTCAAGACAGATGGGACTTTGAATTCCACTTCTAATATGCCCTGTAAAGACAAGAGCAATTTCCAACCTATCTGAAACCTCAATGTCCTCACATTATTTATTTTTTGGGGGGGGTAGGTGAACTTTTTTTTTTTTTTTTAGTTTACAACACACAGTTCTACATAATTTTGAGTTCCAGATTTTCTCCCCTCCCTCCCAGTTCCCTCCCCAAGACGGCATGGAGTCTCCTATAACTACCACATATAACTTCGTATTGAATTAATTTATACACTAGTCAAGTTGCGGAGAAGAATTATGAGCAATGGAATGAACCGCCTCACGTTATTTAGACATAATGATTCCTATCATTTGTTGTGAGGACCAAGAGAGTGATGTGTAAGTGAATTAAATGTCACTTCTTATTTGGGATAAGGAGATCTGGGAGAATACCCCAGCCAGCTACTGACTGTGTGATTTTGTGTAACTCATTTCTCTATGAGTCTTAATTTTTCTTATTGGTAAAAGAAGAGTTGGATCAGATAACTGGTGAGCTCCTTTGAGTTTGTGATCCTATAAACTCTTCTTCGGGTAGGATTTATTAATTTAGGTATTGCTATATAATAGTTCACAAGCTATGAAAGGGTGCGTATGGCATTTCAGCCAAGTATGCATGGAGCAGTGTGGCATGCTGGATAAAGAGCTGGCCTCAAAACCAGAGCAAGGATCAAGTTCTCCCTCAGATGTGCAAGGGGAGTGGGGCATGAGGCGAATCATTTAACTTCTCAGTACCCTAGGCAAAGTGACAAACGCGTTGCAATCTGCATTGGTGGAAGTGGTTTCCGTTGCAAGTGCTTCCTATGTGGATGAAATCACAGGTCCTGCCCACACTCCCTCACCCCAAAGAACAAGCTGTTCCTAACCCAAATCATAAACTCTTCGTATTTAACGAAAGGGCTCAGTATTACAAGAATTCAAACTACACTTCAAGGTGGTGATCATCAAAGTTATTTGGTACCAGTTCAACAGTAGAAAATGGCACCATAAATGACACCAAGTAGGTAAACAAGACTCAGAAGCAAATGAACATAGAGGCCTGGTATTAGATAAACATAAGGACAACAATTAGGGGTAAGGACTCTCTATTCAATGAAAAATGCTAGAAAAAAATTGGAACCGTGTGTAGCAGAAATTAGGTTTAGATAGTCACTTTACAATATATGCAACAATAACCAGCAAATGAATACATGATCTAAATATAAAAGGTCACATTCTAAAAAAAATTAGACAATGAAGGAAGTACCTTTAACAGCTATGGAGGGGAAGGATGTTCTTAGCTAAGCAAGATATAGAGGTAATCACAGAAAATAAAGTAGACAATTTTAATTACACCAAATTGAA
The DNA here is from genome assembly GCF_011100635.1 of Trichosurus vulpecula. Lineage (NCBI taxonomy): Eukaryota > Metazoa > Chordata > Mammalia > Diprotodontia > Phalangeridae > Trichosurus > Trichosurus vulpecula. The sequence goes on from NC_050577.1 coordinate 176,503,752, forward strand.
AGCTTATGCACAGACAAATCAACGCAGCTTGACTATGAAGAGAAATAGTTACTTGGGGAAAAACTTTGCAGCAAATATCTCTGACAAATGTTCACCAGCCTAGATACACAGGGAATTGGTACAAATACAAAAACAAGGGGGCAGCTAGGTGGCACACTGAGTAGAGTACCAGCCCTGGAGTCAGGAAGACCTGAGTTCAAATCTGGCATCAGACACTTGACACTTCCTAGCTGTGTGACCTTGGGCAAGTCACTTAACCCCAACTTCCTTGCCTTCCCCCTTCAAAAAAAAAAACCCTAATATAAAAACAAGAGCCATTCTAGACACTCCCTAGTGGACAAGTGGTCAAAGGATATGAACAGGCAGTTTTTGAAAGAAGAAATGCAAGTTTGTGGCAACTAAAAGAAAGAATATTCCAAATCACAAATCAAAAGCGAAATTAAAATTTAAACAATTTTACCTCACACTCAACAGTGTGGCAAAGATGACAAAAGACAAAAATGGTAAATGTGGAGAGACTATAAGAAGGTAGGTACACTAATAACGCACTATTAATGGAGCTGTGATTTGGTCCAACCACACAAGAAATTGATTTGTAATTTTCCTTTAAAACTAACTAAAATGTTCATACACTTTAACCAGATATCCTACTACTAGACATCTACTCTGACAGAGATCAAAGACAGAAGGGTCCTATCGTACCCCAAAATATTCCTGGCAATACTTTTTGTGGTAGCAAAGAATTGGAAATGAAATAAGTGACTACTGATTGGGGAATAGTTAAATAAATTGTAGGCCACAAATGTACTGAGCCATTGCTGCACTGTGAGAAATTACAAAGAATTCAGATAAGTATGGGAAGACTGGACAGAACCATGAGAACAATTTACAGAATGACCACAATATTATAAAGGAAAACATAACTGAAAGATTTCAGAACTCTGATCAATGCAGAACTAATTATGAATTCAGTCAGCAAGCATGTACTATATAAATGCTAGTAATTATAATTTTAATATCATATGTGACATTAATTATAACTATATTATATAATTATAATGCTTATAAAATTAATCATATAATATCACACTAGCATTCATACAGTAAATGCTATTGACTGAATTCACAATTGGTCACTGCATTGATCAAAGTTTTGAAGTATCATTAATATTATTATTAGTCTACTATGTGCCATACATTATGCTAAGCTCTGGGGTTACAAAGAGAGGCAATCTTTGAAGAGTAGATAAGATATGAATGAGCACCAAAGACTATAGAGGCATATGGTCTTTTCCCTGGTCAAATGACATATGAAATATTATCTTCAGTTCTGAAGAACAGTAATAAGCTGGAGGGTAGCCGGAGGAAAACAACCAAGGGGATAGCCCATGAGATCATGCTATACAAAGATCTCTTGAAGGAGCTGGGGACTAGTACCACGCAAAGAGCATTTACTTTGGAGTCAAAAGATGGGTTCAAATACTCACTTTCGATACTAACTACCTATGTGACCTTGGGCAGGTAATGATTTTACTGAACGGCAGTGATGGAAGACAGAAGGTAAAGCAGAGGTTAATTGTGACATCCATTACCATCAAGCTATGCAGTCCTATCCACTTCTGGGAAATATCAATCAAACTATGAACTATCTGCCAGGTAGGTATAAATAAGCCAACTGGGTGGCACAGTGGATAGAGTTCTGGACCTGGAGTCAAGATGACCTAAGTTCAAATCTGGCTTCAGACACTAACTAGCTGTGTGATCCTGGGCAAGTCACTTAACCTCTGTTTGCCTTAATTTGTTCATCTGTAAAATAGGGATAATAACAGTAACTGCCTTACAAGGTTGTCGTGAGGACCAAATGAGATAATAATTGTAGGCACATAATGAGTGCTATGTAAATGTTAGCTATTCTTGCCATAGGTTTTGTCTGATTACTCTTCATTTCTGCTCAGAGTAGGTGTTTTGTTGATCAGGTATAATGGTCCTTAGCCCACAGCTTTGCAAAATAAACTAAAAAAGAATACACTTAACTATCATTTGATTGCCTCAAGTAGACTTGTCTCTCATCTGCTTTCAACCTGGTTCTCTAGTACCATGGATTTCCAAAGAATTCACTGCTATGTTGTCCGTAACATCAGAAAGGGGTTGATTAGACCCTATCTTCCTGTTGGTGATTTCCCCACCTTTATCCTTCAGTACTATGACCTTAGTTAGGTCTACCATTAGGGATCTAATCCTTTATGGACACGAGTAAGAATGGTCTTTTCCCCTTCTTTATCTGTTGTCTCCTTACTTACCCTATTTTGGGAGACTTTCTGACTTTCCTCCCCACATGTCCCCTCCAAATCCTCCATAGAAACAATTGATGGCAACATCGCAGCATGAAGAAAAGGGGAGAAAAATATATCCTCTGGTTCTCCAAAGGCTTGCTGATGCTAGAGATCTGATCTGAGTGATAAGTATTTTTTTAATCCTTTAATTAGATATGGCACAAAGCAAAAGGAATTGCTAAATAAAAAGGTGATCTAGGAGACACTGAGCAAAGAACAAGCCTGGCCTTTTGTAAACAGCTTAAGAAACTCAGCAGGCACACTGCTCCTTAACAGTCAAAATTCTCTAATCACGCTCAGGTTTTGGCAAAGCTTCCATTTACTTTAGACTCATCAGCTGTTCCTCCCCAAAACCTCCAGAGTCAGTGATAAGGCATTATTCAACGTGGAGCAGGAGGAAACTAGGGCATAAGTAAATCACTTCCCAAGAGCTTCAAAACTGGGATAGTCAGGAACGATAGCTAGCATTTATTAAGCAAAACGCTTTATACTTACAGTCTTACTTAATCCTTACAACAATGTGAGACAGGTGCTACTAACGTCTTCATCTCACAGTTGAGGAAAATGAGGCTGAGGCAGACAGAAGTTGTTAAGCTAGCAGAGATCTGAGGTCATACTTGAACTCGAGTTTTCCTGACCCCAGGTCCCGCTCTACCCACTGCAACACCTGGCTGCACCCTTTATCACCTGGGTGACCCAGAAAGACCACCTGAGAGTTGTGCATGCAGAGCAGGGCAGCACACTCTGGAATCCTACATCTACCCCCAATCCCTGCCCGCCCCCCACACACACACACCTCATACTTCCTTGCTGTTGCCCGAAATTTAACATGAGATCTTACAAGTTCTGGGCCCTGGATCAGTATTTGCAACCAACCAGTTACCAAACCTAAATCTGTCCCCTTCTCACTGTTCACACAAAGACCGCCCTAGTCCAGGCCCTTACCTACTCTCCCTGGGACTAGGGCAACAGCCTTCAAATAATTCTCCCTGCCTGCAGCCCCATCCCCTGTCTGACCCATCCTCCCCACAGCTGCCAAAGGGACATTCCTGAAGCATTAGCTGGTCCATGTCCCTCCTAAGAAGCTCCCTCCTGCCTCCAGGATAAAACAGCTTATCAGCATTCTAAGCGCTTCACAATCAGGCTCCGAACCACTTTCCTAGGTTTGTTGCCTAAAATGCTCCTTCATGCATTCTACACTCTAGCCAGACTATCCTGTTTGCTGTTCCCTATACATGACATTCAGTCTCCCATATCTGTGCCTTTACATAGACCGTCTCATCCCCCAATCCACCCCCAATACCTAGGATGGACTCCTTCCTCATCTTTGCCTCATAAGAGTCCATCCAGGTTTAAAGTTCAGGTCAAGTGATATCTTCCACAGAAAGCTTATCTTACACTCTCAAGTTACTTGTGCCCCCTTTCTAAACTCCTTTATGTAAATCTTCTACAACCTAGTCTTTCCCAACCCCTCTTCATTCTAGTGCTTTCCCTCTTTTAATTATTTCCTACTTATCCTGTGTTAATTATTTCCTGTATTATCCTTGCTCATGCATATTTATTTGCTAATTATTGCCCTTAGATGGTAAGCTCCTTGAGGGCAAGGACTGTCTTTGCCTCTTTTTGTATCCTGGGAAGTGCCTGGTACATAATTTTCTATGTACATGTTCCCTCCCAACAATAGAATGTAAGCTCCTAGAGGGAAAGTCCTGCTCTATATTTTTCTTTGTATTAGCATTGCCCAGTACAGGACCAGGGCTGTAATAAATTCTTGTTGATTTGGATTTAATCATGTCACCTCCCATAGCTACCAAGTCTTCTCTCTTTCCAGCTGAACATGCCTAGTTCCCTCAGCCCATCTTAGAAGAGCGTGCTTTCTGGTCCCCTCATTATACTGGTTTTCCTCCATACAGAGATGTTTGTCAATGCCCTTTTAAAGTGCTATACTCAGAACCAATCACAGTGATCTGGGTGTTTCTGGTTTGTTAACCATGTTCGATTCAATAAGTATTTTATTCAGGGCCTGCTAGCTGCAAAGTACTGAGTTAGGTACTGAAGATAGTCAAAATGGAAAACACTCCTGCGGCTTACCTTCTACTGAAATAAATAGTAATAATAACTCATACTTACATAGGAGTTCTTAAAGTATTTTTTTGAATAAATGGTGTCATTTGAACTTCATAACAACCCTTAAGTAATTTAATAGATGGAGAAGCTTGAGGCCCAGAGTAGGTAGTGACTTGCCCATGGAAAACAGATGCAGGTTAATTTCTGGTACCATTTTAAGCAGTATAATGCAGTGGAACATTTTACTTGGGAGAAATACGGAAATAGAGAAGGTATCAGGGAGTAAGTGATCATCCACTCTACTGGAAGTTAGGCCACGGGAATAGTGAAGATGTCATGATACTGGTACATTTGAGAAGGGCTGGTAAAAACCTTTCTAACCCCTCCAGTCTAACCCAGTTAAAAACAAACAAGCCAAAACAACGACAACAACTCAAAATACCTACTGATGGTGTCCAAGTTTTCTGCAATTACAGATAGATATAAATACCATCAAAGCAATCCTTGCTTTGCGGTGAAGTAAGAGGCCCCTTTCCATCAGATTTATAAATTATTATATGTATCACATCATGTCATAATATATTACATATGATTTGTTATAAATTATTTTATAGATATCAAAAGATAAGGCCTCTTTCTAAAATTTTGTTCTGAAGGATCCCAGAATATAAACATAAAGCCCAGTGTCCAGAATTCCTTTCCTTCCCACCAAATTAAAGCTCAGATTTCAGAGAAAGTAGTACAATGAGTTAAAAAAAAAATCCCCTTACTTTGAGGCTCTTCCCAGCCCCATGTTACCTATAGTCAACAACCAGTTTCCTGTAATAATACCAGGTCAACAGTCCCATATCACTAGGCACTTGTCCAACAGAAAGCAAGCTAAGGGAGACATCCAGGACACAGTTTCCTATTTCCAAACACTCATGTTTTCTTGGCTAAGTGACTTCAGGTGGCCCTAAGCCAGTAGCTCCCAGTAAATCACTCAGGAATGGTAATCCTAACCCCACCAAGTTGATCTAGGGCTGAATGTTCTCTGCTTTTATGATCTGTCGTTGGGAGTGTCATGGACCACAGAGTCTAGAATAGGGTTTGTTTATTATTGATAACTTTTTCTAAGAACGAATGAACAACATAAGAAAGCCAACTGGCTTGTTTGGTTATTTGGGGGAGAGATAGGGAGCTGATTCAAGTTTTTCTAGCAAACATGGCTGGGTCATCGGGGGAAGGGAAAGGAAGGCAATAAGTAATCATACAGCCCTACCACATACCAGGCACTGGGCTAAATACTTTCCTGCTATCTCATTTGATCCTCACAACAAGGTAGGCAAAGTAGGCGCTATTATCAGCCCCATTTTAGAGGTGAGCAAACAAAGACCTCATATAACAACAGAGGCCTCAGGAAAGGCCTCCTGTAACAACAGGTAGCAAGCACTTTAGCGGAGCTCTGAAGAAAGCTAAGGATTCTCAGATTATAGCTTACACATGGAAGATTAAAGTGATTTGCCCAACACGACAATAGCAGGTCTGTGGCAATGCTAGAGACTAGACCCAGGGCTTTCGTTCTCCCACCAGACTACTTCCCTTTGGCACTAAGCCTCCTCTTGATCTAAGATGCCAATAAACAATAACAAGGAAAACGCTTTTTTCTTTAAGTTCCTCTGATGACATCAAAGCATTTTGCTCCGCCTGGCTGGCTCAACCAAGCTCAATCAACCTCTCTGATGAAAGCTTTGGAAGCTGCGTGGATCAAGAAGCATGTGTAAGAATCACATAACATTACCGAGTAGGAAGAAACCCTGGCATCACTCTCGGATGAGCCCAAACCAAGAGCTTCTTTGCTATCTCCAGTGTAATGCTAGGGTATTCCCAGGGAAAATCCCATACCTTTTCTTATCACTCGGTTGTCACTCTATTTTTCTCTCTTATGACTAAGCCTCTGAATGGAACCCAGAAACAAAAAAGGGAGGAAAATCATAATCATTTGCTTTATCTTATGATCAATCATGGTGCAGAAGGAAAGAATGACTAATCTGGAGTCAGGAAATTCCTAACTATATCTATCCATTATCCATTTTACAGATCTATTTTATATCCTCTACATTTCCCAATGTTATCCCTCACTCTTGCCACTCCTATAGAGCTGTCCGTATGACAAAAAAAGAAAAAGTAAAGAGAAACGGGGAAAGTTTAGCAAAGTTTTAAAAATATAAAAATAATCTAGTATTATATGTAGTCTCCTTACCCACGGTCTTCCACCTCTATAAAGATGTAAGGGAGATGTCTTCTCATATCTCTTCCTTCGGGCTAAGCATGGTCATTATAATTATTAAAGCATTAAATTCTGATTGCTTTCTTGTTATATCCATTTCAGTTTTTGTAGTCATTATATATATTGTTAACCTAGTTCTGTTTACTTTACTTTGCATCATTTCATGTAAGTCTTTCCATTCTTCTCTTATTTAGCGTTTCTTACAGTATAATAGTATTTCATTATATTCACATACCACAACTTGTTTGTTGTTGTTGTTCAGTCATGTCAGACTCTCCGTGACCCCATTTGGGGTTTTCTTGGCAAAGACCCTGGAGTGATCTGCTATTTCCTTCTCCAGCTCATTTTACAGATGAGAAAACTGAGGCAAAAAGGGTTAAGTGACTTGCTCAGGGTCACACAGCTAGTAAGTGTCTGGGCCTGATTTACACTTAGGAAGATGAGACTTCCTGATTCTAAGCCCAACACTCTATCTACTGTGCTACCTAGCTGCCTTTACCTAGTTCATGGGCACCCACTTCTAGTGAAAATTCAGAGAAGTCTTAGAATCAGAGAATTGAGAACTGAAAGGGATCTCAGAAGCCATCCAGCCAATGAGACCAGAATCCTCTACATGTACAGTATGTACATCCTGTACATACTCTCAGAGTTCATTTATGCGTTGGTTGGTTTTGCTGAAATTTCTTTTTCTCTAAACTTTTTTTGTTGTTATAAGGAATGGCTCACTGTGGTCATATAGGGAATATATTCAGAAATGAAAATGATAAAAACAAAAGCTTTGTGTAAAAAAAATTTATGTAAAAAGAAGTTATTAAATTCAACCACCAACCAAAGCATGAATTCCATCCAGGAGGCTAGTGGGTAGAGCGCTGAACCTGGAGTCAGGAAGGTACAAATTCGAATCCCACCTCAGACACTTGCTGGTTCTCTGACTCTGGGCAAGTCACTTAATCTCTGTTTGCCTGTTTCCTCAACTGCAAAAAGGGGCTAATAATACTACCTACCTCCCAGGATTGTTGTTAGGATCAAATGAGATGATATTCGTAAAGCACTTGGCACAGCACCTGGCGCACAGTAAGCACTATGTAAATATTGTTGTTATTATTATTATTTCAAATGGTTTGATCACTCCGCTGGTAAGCAGCAGAACCGGAATTCAAAACCCAAGTACCGGTGCTTTGAATCTTGTGCTGTTCCTGCAGGCTGTTGCTGACCTAAGAACATAGTTGTGGAAACCAGCACCATTTTGTCACAAAGAAAATTTCCTCTCTAATTTGCTACTTGAGAACTCCTCAAAATGAAGATGCCTCAAATCTCTCAAAACTTCCTTAGCAGGTAATGAATTTTGCCAGTTAATTATCAGCATAATAATACCCTTCATTAAGTCAGAACAATGATGAGAGGTTAGTCACGCTTAAAGAAAAATTTAAATTAAAAGAATTTAGTTTTGTTAGTTTCAAGAAGTGTATTTTCTAGTAAATATTTTTTGGCGAAATGTTTAGTCAAGGTCAATCAATTCCATATTAATAACTGGATCTAGGTGCATGTCCCCGAATTTCTCTGCCGGCTTCACGTTTTCCATGGGGTAAATGAGGATACATTTTTCAATGCGCTCAAGGAGCATCAAACTCATTCTTGCGCGTTACAGACCAAACCTTAGCCAAGGTCAGTCTACTCTTCTGCTAAGCAGTCCTAAGAACAGAGGGACACATTGTGTGACTTGGGTCACAACCCCCCTCAACACTGCTTTCATTTCCTACATAATGGACTTGCTATATTCCTAACATGAACACCTGTACCAGAGGGCAATCTGTGGAGGGATATACAATTCAGTTTCTCTGGGCTCCCTCACGTTTGCACACTCTATTGACTCTTAGGTCAATCACGGCTACCTACTTCTTTCCCTAAAATAAAGATTCCATTATTTCGGAGACCTTGGTGCTCAGGCCTTGTTCTAAGTTCTATTAAAATCTTATTGGGTCACCTCCCACCGAACCACTCATCCGCCGTCTCCATTTGCCTATTTGCAACATTAATTGCATAAGATTTTTTAATTGATCCAAACCTTTTAGATTATTAAATAAAAAGTGTTGTTAAAATCAAAAGAAATGGACCTGATAATTGTGTATACTTACTATCCTGTAGCTATAATACCTCCTAATGGGCAGAATTTATACACCTAAAGAAATCTTTTTCATTAGTCATAATAACAGATAGATTATTTGCAGAATTCCATTAGAAGCCCATGTAGACTTTTTTTTTCTTTTAAGGATTTCCTCCTCCTATCCACTGCCAGTCTTCTCCACCTCCCTAACTTTTCTGGATGAAGCTGACAGACATCACTCAGCAGTCACCTGCTAAAAGCCTGGCTAGAGAGAAGGCAGTGCACCTGGGTAAAAGAAATTACAAATTCTCCATGTAGAAAGGGACCAAACCCATCACATGATTTGGAGCTGAAAGGGACCTGAGAAGTCATGTGCTGTAACACAGATAGTCCATAAGATAAAATTTTCCATCTAGATAGGTTAAGTAATTTGCCCAAGGCCGCACAGGTGGCACTGTTGTAACTTTAATTCGGGTCCTTTGGCTTTAAATCCAGGGCCTTTTCTAATATGAATGTCATATAAAACATCGTAGTGGTTGAAAGGGACCCTAAAGATTATCTAGTCCAATCTACTCATTTTATAGGTGAGGAAACTGAGTCCCAAGGGGATTTAGAGACTTACCCAAGGTCACACAGCTGGTAAACAGCAGACCGGGGATTTGACAAGATCCTCTGACTCCAGATCCAGTCCTCTTTACACTGATGAATACCTGTTATGTCGGACTCTTCATGACCCCGTGGACCATGCTGTCCATGGAGTTTTCTTGGCAAAAATACTGGAGTAGTTTGCCATTTCCTTCTCCAGTAGATAAGGCAAATGAAGATTAAGTGACTTGCCCAGGGTCATATAACTAGTAAATATCTAAGGCTGGATTTGAACTCAGGTCTTTCTGATTCCACACTCAGTGCTCTATCCATTGAGCCACCTAGTTGCCCCCCCTACTGAATACTGCCATCCCTAAAATGTATTCATCCACTCTTCACATGAAGACTCCCAGTGCTCAGTATACCTTCTCCTCAAATAAGAGTGGTACAGGAAAAAAATGGGAAAAGAAATGAGAGTTTTGCAAGAAAATTATGAAAAGACAATTAACAGCTTGGTGAAAGAGGTACAAAACCACAAACAAGACACTCCATGTCTTGACTCCCGACGTTTTCTCTAGTTGTCCCGAATGCCTAGAACACTTTCCCTCCTCTGCTCTGACTACTGACCTCCCTGGATTCCTTTAAGTACCAATCAGAATCACATCTTTTACTGGAAGCTTCTTAATTCCAGTGCCTTCCATCAGTTAATTATTTTTTTTATCCTGTATAAAGACTACTTGTATATATTTGTTTGCATGCTGTCTCCCCCACTAGATTGTAAAGTTCTTGAGGGCAGGAACTGTCTTTTGGCTCTTTTTTTTTTATTTCCAGTGCTTGGCATAGTGCTTGACACATAGTAGGAGCTTAATAAAATGTTTATTAATTGATTAGTGCTTGAAAAGGATTATTTCCCTTGCCTTTGACAATATGGTACTGCTTGATATTCCTTTTAATTTAATATTATCAGTGTAAAAATTTTGAGGGCAGAAGATATGTGTGTGTGTATGTAAAACTATATACACGTACAATCACATGTATATATACAATACATATCACATATGCATAATATAAATTTTTACACTGACATACTCACAGATACATAGACAGATAAACAGACTGACAGACAGACAGTAAAACTGGATTCAAGACTACAATAATGCTGAATAGTAGAAGCAAGAAGAGAGATTGGTTTTGTGATAAATTCCAACAACAGAATTGCATCCCTTTAATTTAAGGCTTTAGTCCTAGGCAAATGTAAAATGCCCCTGGGCACTTTATCTGTTATCAGTTACTTATTCCCCACTGTGAATGAAATTATTTGTAGGCAGGTATGGGGCCTCTGCTGTACTTGGCATTATTTGAAAGAAATTTATCACCAGTTGATAGGTTAAGTAACATCATTTGGTTTAAGGGTCCAGGCCAGTCAACCTTCATTTGCCTCCCAGCTGTGCTTCTGACTATGAGGGTTTTAACACTATGAGGATACCACAGCTGCAGTTTCACCCTGGAACTTCCTTCAATGTCTTAGTTCTCACTTTGGAACATCCCTGTCCTGTGCCAGCCCCTTCTCCCCTAAGTGAGTTCCCTGCTGATGCCTCTATTTTGGGGAAGGGTCCAGGCCAATCAACCTTCTTCATTAACCTCCCTTCCAGTCTTCAACTCTGTATCTCTCCCAACTCTTTTTCAGCTCCCTTTCCCCATTATAGATAGATAGATAGATAGATAGATAGATAGATAGATAGATAGATAGATAGATAGGCAGACAGTTAGATATAGATATAGATATTGATATTTAAGTTGCTTGAAGACAGGAACTGTATTTTGGAGGGGTGTCTATTTGTACTCCCCGGATTTATCACTGTCTGACATACATTAAGCACTTAATAAGTGCTTGTTGCCTTGCTACCTTGGCTAGGTCACAAAGCTTAATGTCCCAAAGGCTCTTAGGGTAAGGCTGGGGCCTGGGTCTGTGATTTAATTGATATAGGGAAATCTTTATGAAGAAACTCCCTCTACTAATGCAGGCCAGGGCCCCTTCTCTACAACCCCACTGCTCTGGACACTCAAGTTTACACTGAAGGGCCAAGGAGGTGGGTAAATTATGTTTGCCCTTCGTTTTCAAAGAGGATCATGACATCAGGGTTGACTTTGATTTGAGGGAGGGCTGTGCAAGGTCACCAGCCTCACTTTCTCCTCCAGAGCCATCTGGATCCAGTGTCCTGATATTCACCAGGAGGACTGGAGATGACCCCGGATGCAATGGGAGACCCTGGCCCTTTCAGGCTAAGGCCTTTTCAGGTATACTCACTTAGAGTGAGGTAACGCACATTCAGTGAAGAGGCCTCTTTAAGAAGTAAGTCAAGTCATTGCCCCTTTAATTAGAAAAAAAGAAAAAAAATTAAGCTGGGAGGGGAAGACCCTCAGGGTTGCTGTTCCAAAGAGAAACAGTTACCACTAACATGTCCTCAAGAAGCCACAATTGGTCTAGCCTGGACAGTGTAACATCTCTATTAACTTAGAAATAAGGGTATTTCTGAGGCTCTAAAATCTTGGAAATATAAGGGATGTTTGAGATTATTGATTTCAAAATCCCCTTCAACGCAGGGAAGAATTGTCTCTCCCATGTGAAAGGAGGAATAGACTAGATATCTCCATCGTCCTTTCTAGCTCCAACATCCTGTGCTAAGTTTTTAGGAGGAGAAATGAAGGTGAAAAAAAAAAACATTCATTAAGTACCTATTACATGGTGCTAAGTGCTTTACAATTATTGACTCATTTAATCAGCACAACAATCTGGGAAAGTAGATTCTATCATTATCCCCATTTTACTGCTGTGCAAACTGAAGCTTATCAGCTTCAGGGCTATCAGGGTAAGTGACTTGCCCAGGTCACAGGCTAGTAAGCATCTGAGGTCTTCCTGACTCTAGACCCACCACTCTATCCACTGTGCTACCCAGCTGCCTACGGGAGCGACCATAAGCATATGCATTTAAGTGTACATAAATAAAGAACTTTAGATACTGACAAGGGGTGTGTCTCCCCTAAATTTTCCAGGCCAGTCCCCCTGAGCTCCCCCAAACCTCATCCCCCAGTTCCTCACATGATATGATTTATCAAGTCATTGTCTTTGTCACCATCTTATAGACTCTCCAGTTTGTTTTGTATCTCCAAACAAGGGCCACAAGAGAGTGGATTCCATGCCAGGGCAGAACTAGGGCTCCAATTCAGCCCAGATACCCAAGACCTTACCAATTCACTTATGCTTAGGCTGAAGTTTGGGGGGGGGGGGCAGAATCATAGACTCATAACACCATAGATGTAGTGACAGAAACAATTTTTGAGATCTTCTAGTCTACCTGGGTTCCCCAGATAAAGAAACTCAAGCCCAGAGAAGTTATATGTTTTGCCCAAGGTCACATAATTCATATAGAGCTGGAATTCAAGTCCAGTCCTTGGGTTTCAAATTCAGCATTCTTTCTACTGTCCTACAATAGCCTCAAGTGCTGTCCTCAAAAAGTAGCAAAAATTTAAGGTCCCCTCCTAAGATTATTTTTAACCTTAATACATACCTATCATCTACCTCCTCTCTTTGAAGGGAAGGAGGAATGCTTCAGCATCAGTCACAAAAGTCACTGACCTTCACATCCATCACTTTCAATCAGTTTTCTGAAATCTTTCATTGTTTTTTTCTTGTGAATAACTGTGGTCATCAAGTAAATTGCTTTTCTTTGTTCTGCTTACTTCAGGCTGTATCAGTTCAAACAAGTCTTCTCAAGTTTCTCTGAATAATTCAGTCATTCTTATAGGTCAAAAATATTCCATTACATTCATTTGCCACGATTTGTTCAGCCTTTGTTCAGCCCACTAGGTGGGCACCCATTTTTCTTGTAGTTTTTTACAATATATGGGGGTTTCTCTCCTGTCTTTGGTCTCCTTGAGGTAAGGGCACCTATAGTTTAATGACTCGATACAACTACAGTCAACTAGATGGTACCTACAGTGGACCTGGAGTTGGGAAGATCTGAATTCAAATCTTGCCTCAGACTCTCGTGAGCTGTGGGTGACTCTGGGCAAGTCACTTTAAAGCCTGTCTCCATCTCCTCATCTGTGAAATCAGGATAATAATAATAGGTACCTACCTCACAGAGCTGTTGTGAGGAGACAGTGAGGCAATATATGCAAAGAACTACATAAATGTCAGATAATTCCAAAATGTTTCTCATATGAGGTGACCAATTCACAGTTCCACCAACAGAACATTATTAGCATATCCTCCTACAGCCCTTCCCCTACCTCATCCTTTCTTATCTTTGCCAATCTGAATCTGAAATTGTTTTCATCTGTATTTCTCTTAGTAATTTTGTGCATTCTTTCATACAGTGGTCAAGAATTTTCAGGTCTTCTATGGAAAACTGCGGGTTCCTTTGATCACTTAACAATTGGGCAATGACTTTTTTTTCTTATACTGCATACTGTATCAATTACCTACCCATTTTAGATATGAGACTTTCCTCAGAGATGATGCTGCAATTTTTTTTCTCTTCTTGTGAAATCCTCAGAACCCAAACACACTGTGATGGCCCTCCTTAAACTTCTTTTTCCCCTTCTCCCTCCCCTCCCTTCCTTCCTTCTCCCCTCACCCCTACGCCACATACCTAAACATCTCCACCCAACAACCTGTCTCAACTATTTTCCCCACAGTTTACAAGGTCAGCCACTCCTAGGACTTCTCGAAAAGAATTTCGAGACAGAAAACAAAAACATCCCCCTCCCTCTCCTCACCCTCTCCAATTCTGTTAAAGCTGAGCACGAGTTTTTGGTCCCCGCTGCAGCAGCCAAAGCATGCCCCTTTCATGCGCATAAGGAAGAAGACGGCTCGTACAGGCCTAAAGAAGGAGGGTGGGGTGGGGTGGTGTGGAGGGGAACCCAGGCAGCTGCAGCTGCTGCTCCTACACAGCTCCACCCAGCCCCATGTGAACGGAGCATGGCCAGGCTGTGGGCAGTGGCTGGAGCTAGCTCGTGCTGCGCACCTAGAGACCAATCCCAAAGCAGGGAGCCCGGCTTCCCGTCCTCTGCCTTCCTCTCTCCTCCTCCCCTTCCCCTCCGTGTCCCCCTCCAGGAAAACACTCAGTCGTCCTTCCTTCAAGATAAACAGGGTCATGAGAACAGAGGAGGGGATAGCACCCCTAGCTAAATAAAGAGCTTTATGAAAACAAATCATCATCTTCATGTAGCCCAAAGGATGAAAATAACACCCTGCCACCAAAACATCAGAGTGCCTGAAGGTTTACATTAGAATGCCAGCTTCTTGGGGGTAGACAATCTTGCCCTTCTATTTGATGAGAAGTATTTTTGCACACAGTAGGCGCTCAATAGCAGGCCATACTCATTCATATTTCATGTCATTTGTTCCTCACATCAACCCTATGTAACAGACATTATTATGCCCATTTCACAAATAAGGAAACCAAGGATGAGAAAATTTAAGTCAATGAACCAGGATCACACAGCTAGTAACTATGGGAGGGCAGATTTGACTGCAACACCAGCTTTGTACCCAGGGCACCAACTTCTTTACATCAGCCTATTCCTATATGCTGGGCTCAGGTGAGTAGGAAATATTTATTTGGTCCCATAGTGTGTTCTCCCTCCCGGAATATAAGGCTGAGTGTTTTATGTTTCCCAGATTTGTTCATGCCTGCTTCTGAGTCCTGAGTATCATATGAGTTTTCTGTGGTGGGTGAAATAAATGAGTTCAAATCTGGCCTCTGACACTAATTAGCTGTGTCACCTTGGGCAAGTCACTTAACCCTGTTTGCCTCAGTTTCCTCATCTGTAAAATGAGCCGGAGAAAGAAACGGTGAACAACTCCAGTATCTTTGCCAAGAAAACCTCAAACAGACATGACTGAAAATGAATGAACAACAAACCGCAGAGAGAGCCGACTTCCCCTTCCTCCTGCTCTTAGTCCTCTGTGGTAAGTAGTCTAGCGGACTGCCCTGTGGGGAGGGCTGTGGCCCCATCTGCCAGGGGCAAGTTTCAATAACTCAATAATCTCAAGCAGTTAGTCTCCTCCACAGGCCACCCTTCTTTACCAGTATTTGAGTTGTCCCAAGGGGAAGGAGGCTATTATTTGAATTATTCCCAGGTTCACTGACTGACTATCCATCTTCTCTAAACCCTAGGGTTTTGCGTTTAAGCTCTGTCCCCTTACCCTACCCAAATTCCTCACAATAAAAATCTGCTGACAGGATGAATGTAAGCAAGCAACTAATGCTTCTGTCCTGTTGCCCAATTATAGGAGATCCTCAGTTGGGTCAAATGTCTCACTAGGGAAAAAACCAAACAAAGCACTTAAGTTTCTCCTCTGTGCTAAGTACTTTACAAACACGTTCTCATTTGATTCTCACAACAATCTTGTGAAGCAGATGCTATGATCACCATGCCCATTTTACATTTGAGTTAATTAAGACAGATAGAGGTTAAGTTGTGTATCTAGAGTCACGCAGCTAATAAGTATCTGAGGCCATATTTGAACTCAGGTCTTCCTGACTCCAGCCAAAGGTTCTATCCATGGTACCACCGAGCTGCCTCCAACCCCACTAGAGGTTTTGTTTACCTCTCCCTGTTTGTACATTTCCAGTCGCAGCTAAATAGTTGTTTTATTTTTTATATAATCTTTGTGCAATTTCTGAGGTCAAATGAATTGGTCCTTTCCACTGTGTTGTTAGTTTTGTCCAATTTTGAATAACTAGTCTTTCCTGTATTGGTTTTTAATCCTGGACTCATCTTTCTAGGTTTGCCTCTTATGTGTTTCAGTCTCCTTTGCTGATTCATCATCCATATCATGCCTAATAACTGTGGGTCTTCCCCAAAGTTCTGTCCTGGACCCTCTTTGGTCCTTTCTCATTTGGTGGCCTCAACAGCTCTCATGGGTTTAATATTGTCATATGAGGGACAGCTAGGTGACACGGTGGATTAGAGAGCCTAGAATCAGGAAGACCTAGATTCAAATCTGGCCTCAGACACTTACTAGTAGTGTGGACCTGAGCAAGTCACTTAACCCTGTTTGCTTCAGTTTGCTCATCTGTAAAATGAGCTGGAGAAGGAAATGACAAAACACTACAGTATCTCTGCCAAGAAAACCTGAAATGTAGGTCATGAAGTCAGACAAGATCAAACAAAAAATTCTTAGGATTCAATACATATATATTATATGTAAATATAATGTAAATATGTAAATAACCTTTCACTCATCAAACTTTGAAAGTTTCTGAAGGTCTTTCATGAGACACATGGAAATAACCCTGTCTCCCGAGGATATTAGAATACCAAAAATGAGACTTTCTACTTGTTGCAGACATTCACCTTCTGCTTTATCCAGTGGGTCCTTAAATAGCACTTTTGAAATGTACTTGGTTTCTCCTGTGCAAAGTCAACATTTCCAAACTTTCCTTTTCCCAAAGGACAACAAATTTCCTAGTCACCAGTTGCCCTCTGCCTTTTTTTTTAATTTCCCAGCTGAGAGGCCTGGCCACCTCTCCCTTTCCAAGAGGCCTTTCGGATCCTGGTGTGTGAGATTACTCATTGTTTTGGTGCTAATCAGTGGCCTGGAGAGAGGATGAATTACAGGTGTTGTCTCTATGAATTACAGCTATCCAATAATTACTGTGGCTGTTGATTCCGAACTGGTGACGTCCTTTCATGCATGGGAAGGAATTTGCAGAGGATGTGAGAAACAGAAGATTCACTAAATAGTTTCCTTATCTACAAAATGAGGGACTTGGCTTGGATAATGTGTAAAGATCTATTCTATCCCTTAACGTGCTGGGATTCCATGATTCTGTAATCTAGATCTAAGCTTAATTGATAATATGTAATCTTGGGAACATGATCATTCCTGTTACTTTAATTCACAATAGTCAAAGTTGGGGCTGGCATCCTTAGATTATGGTCTACTGTCTGCAGAGTTCTTTATATAGGACTTTGACTGGCCCCCACTTAATAGTATTTTTTTCCAATTATTTGTGTATTAATTGGATTAATTAATTCAATTAATTGGATTCCAATAATTTCCAATTCCAATTTTTCCAGTTCCCAGATCTCAATTTGTCTGAGGCCACACCTATTCAATGACTAAGGGCTCTGCAAGAATTGAGACAAAAGATAGCCTAATTTACCATCACAATACTATCAGCCTGGGAAGGGAAGTTCAGAGTTTCTGGCCAGAACAGTGTAAGGGCAAGCAAAGTGGGACTTTTTACTGTTTTTTCTTTTGGAGTGCTTCTCAGAACTAAGCAATTGAATGCCTTTGATTGAGTCTTGCTTTTGTTTGTAGGAAGGCCCACACTCTTTTGCTAATTAAGTCACCAGAGGCGTGAAACCCTCAAAAGATGTGAAGCCCTGGAGAGGTGTGAAGTGCTCTGACCCTGAAGAAGTGTATCTATACTCTGAGGTTAGCATTTTGTTTGGGGGCTCACTCATTGAAAGAGTGTTGGTGTAGAGACTCTGGATAGCCATTAAGGAGTCCCCCCTCACCCCACTGCTGCTTTGAAAACCCAGATGTTGGTGCTTCTCTCTCTGGTAAGTGTGGTCAGACACCTAGAAGCCCGGTCTGCTGATTTGTTCTGTTTATATAATTTCTGCTTGTAATTTCTGTTTGTATTTTCGCTGAAGTTCTGGATGCTGACTTTTTTCCCCTGAACTAAGTGAATGATATTTGTATTTTTGATTAAAGTTAGATTGTAAACCCCTGTAAGTTGCTTTCCCTAGGAAAGCAGATCAAATGACCTGTGCCAGCAGCCCTCCCGTGTGCTGGTGTTATTGGTCTTACACAGCTACAGTAGCGGCAAGTAGCATTGTTGTTACAAACAGAAAACTATGTAAAGATGGTTTTTAACACTCACTTTTATAAGATTTTGAGTCCCCAATTTTTTCTCCCCCCTCCCCAACACTACATGCAATCTGATATAGGCTATGCAGGAATATAAGACTTTGAGAGGGTATAAATCATTTTATACATATCTAACTTCAACCTAACAATAACTCTGTGAGGTACTAAAGTTGTTATTATTATGATTCTCATATTACAAATGAGGAAACTGAGGCCCAGAGAAATTAAGTAATGAGTATGAACATATAGCTACTAATTAGAAAAGGCAGGATTTGAACCTGACTTCAAGGATCATAGAGGTGGGATTTGAACCCAGGTCTTCTGGACTCCACTACACCACATTGCCTTTTGTTATTCAATTTCCTCCTGGCCAGACTGTAATGCATAGTGCACTGCAGAGAGGCAAGAGGATTTCAACAGACTGAAGTCAGGGCCAGAGGAAGGCTCTTCCATCTCCAGAAACATTAAAGATGCTACTATTCCTCCCCACCTCAGATAATCTTTAAAGGTCAAAAACTGATGTAAGAGATAAGAACCTTCCTAAAGAAAAACTAAAAAGGAACTGGATGTGATTCTACCCAACAAATTTGGTTCATGAATCTAGGCCTTCCTTCTCCAAACCTACTTTTTGGTTTCTAAAGTTTTTTAAGTGAATTCATGATTTAAAATAGGCAGACAGCCAAGGCATGAATGGGGCTTAAATCAAAATTTTTATTCTTTCTGTCATGGTTACGAGAAGAGAACAGCCCTTTACATTTCTTTTCAGGATCCAGACATCCCACCCAGGGCAAAAATAAACAGATGAAAGGAAGGCACCTAGAGCTAAAAGAGTGTCATAAAATGTTATGCTTCAACAGAAAGCACAAAGAAAGACTGGACCACTTGGGTACATTTGTTTCTCACTGCCAGAGACACAGGAATGCAGAAAGTCATTATGGGCATGATGAGGTCAGGGAACGATATATGTTGAGGTTTAGGGGTGCTCGAGACCCCAAAATACCCATGCCCCGGGGTCCTGCTCGAATGAATTCCACTCAAGCCTTCTTACAGCCAAAGAAAAACAAAGTTTATTAAAGATTCGCCATATTGGGTAGAGTCTTAGGAAATCTCACCATTGGTGATGCTACTTTTCACAAATGGGGCAGATTCAATCTACTGAGCTAGATTAAATCTGAGCTGTACAGAAAGCCTATGGGAGGGATCTAGGGTGGTCCTGGGGTGATGGGAGGAGGGGCTTAGGGAGGGTCTAGAGGAGAAGTCTAAGGAGGATCTTGATGGGACAGGGGGTATGGTCAGACTCCAGGAACCAGGAGAACTGGATTAAGGGTGGGAAGTAGCTACCTGGAGATGACAGACAATAGAGGGCTAGGGTAACAGACTTGGGTACAGATATTTTGATAGGATCAAGGGTGGGAAATGGCCAGAAGGCAATCTGGGCATGAAAAGCCAGATCAAGTGGGAAGATACAGGGTGAGGTAAAAATGGGTTCCCATAGACCAAACCCCATCAGGACCACCAGAGACAGCCAGGCCCACTGGCACATTATGAAAGGGGGAAGGGTTCATCTTGAATAAGAGCTGACTCCATGCCCCACTTTTGAGCATTCAGGAATTTGCTAGATTAGAACCCCAGAGAACTCCATATTTGACTATAGATCTGTAGCTGCATCCACCAAGAGTTGCTGGTTTGCTGGTCAAGCCATGGAGTGACCATGTCCCATTTCTCCTTCTATCACTGTGATATTGGAGCAGGGGAAGGGAATAGGCGACAGGTTTCCTTTCCCAACTTCTTTGCCAAAGTAATCTGGGAGAGCATAGGTTCCTTTGAAAAGAGACCAAACCAAGGCTGCTTTCCTTGGGAGGAATGAACATATGAACTCAGTCATCAAAAACCACTATTAATCAATAAACATTTAGTAAGTGCCTACTATGTGCCAGTCACTGTGTTGTTTATGCTGGAGATACAATGAGAGGCAAAAGACAGTCCCTGCTCTCTTGCAAGGAGTTGGTTGTTCCTCCTTCATTCCCCAAGAGGATCAAAGATGAGGGTGATAACCTCTTGACTTGCATGTAAACTAGACTGGAGTGAGGCAGAGCCCAGCAAAGTCATCAGCCCCCCTCTCTCTTGACTTTTGTCCAGATGACTGGAGATGGCCCAGGATGCAGTAGATGACCTTGGCCTTTCTAAATTAAAGTCTTTCCCAGATCTCAATTTGTCTGAGGCCACACCTATCCAATGACTAAGGATTTGTTAAGAATTGAGACAAAAGATAGCCTAATTTACCATCACAATAATATCAGTCTGGGAAGGGAAGTTCAGAGTTTCTGGCCAGAACAGAAAACAATTGCTATTTACACTCAAAAGCTAAACAAAGAGCCACAGAGGCTTGGGCTAGAAGAGACGCTTGGCCATTCCAATGAGAGCCAGAATGATTTGGGTTTAAAGGCATAGTGGAGAAGCTCCATTTGAAACACAATGAGCTTTTTTAAAGTTTGTTTTTTCAGAGCTATATTTCAAGATATCATAAATGAAAGTGAGGAGAAAGTAAGGCTGGTAACCTTGCACAGCCCTCCCTCACTCAAATCAAAGTCACCTGCAATTCATGTCATCATTTCCCTGATGTCATGGTCCTCTTCAAAAATGAAGGACAAACACAAAATGAAAACTTTACAAGACAAAGTAAATTGTCCCAGCTTTTTGAAAAACAAAGATAAGTAAACAAAATATATGAAAATTTAAAAGAATTTTTAAAAATCTAGCCTCCAAGCCCCAAAATATCTTACAAAATAGAACTGACCAAGAATTATATTCCTGTGGACAGAGGAGAGAGGGAATGATGAAGGTGCAGTCTCTGGGAACCCTCTTGAACTCTCCTTGAATCTTCCCACTTGATCTGGCTAGTTTCCACCTTTGATCTTGTCAAAGTGTCTATGCCCAAATCTGTCACCCTTAAACTAGCCTAGGCCCTCCATTGTCTGCCTAGTTTCCACCTTTGATCTTGTCAAAGTGTCTATGCCCAAATCTGTTACCCTTAAACTAGCCTAGACCTACATTGTCTTGTTATCTCCTGGTAGCCTTCAGCTACTTCCCACCCTTAATCCCATTCTCTTGGTTTCTGGAGTCTGACCTCATCCCAGTCCCACCAAGCTCCTCCTTGGACTCTTCCTCAAGACCCTCCCTAAACCCCTCCTCCTATCACCCCAGGACCACTGTAGATCCCTCCTACCATCTTTGTGTATATAAGTCTCATCCTGTCTCCATCCTGTCACACTCAATCTAGCTCAGCTCAGATTGAGTCTGGCCTGCTTGTGAAAACAGGCATCACAAAGGGTGAGATGTCTTAAGACAACCCATTATGGCAAACCCTCAATAAACTGTTTTTTTCTTTGGCTGAGAAGGCTTGGTGAATTGTTTAGGTAGGACCATGTGTGTTGGTATTTTGGGGTCTTGAGCACCCCTAAACCTATGGTTCCCTACCATCATCATTTTTGTTTAACCTCATCACTAGGGATAGATAACTTCTTTTTTGTTGTTGTTTTCAACTCTTTTTTTGTCCACTGGGAACATGAAAACACCTGGAGAATGCTTATTAAATTAGCAAATGAAAAATACAGTTGATTTGGGAAGGGGGAGGGCAGAGATAGCTAACAAATTGGATGACAGGATTATGAAATATTTTGATAGCTATGACAATGGGTCAAATCGAATAAGAAATTTAATAAGGGAAAATAGAAAATCCTATACTTGGGTTCAAAAAATCAACCTCACAAGTACAAGATACAGAAAGAGCAGCAAGACTACATTGGTGAGGGAGATTCTTAACGGTCTACACTGTCAGTATGAGTCAAATTATCAATAACCACCCCAAAATACTTTTCTAACAATTAGAGCTCTCCCAAAGGGGAATCAGATGGGTTCTTGTTCCCTAGAGAGCCTTAAGCTAAGGCAGGAGGACCACCTCTTTCTTGGTTGCTGTTGAAGAGGTAGACGATCTCTAAGGTTCCTTCTAGTCTCTTGTGACCCCTGATTGGGGTCAAGGTTTTATATCTCCTTGCTAGGTGGGGAGCAGCGATAAGTGAAATAACCCTTATGTATGGCTTTGTATGACATCAAACAATTATTGTCACACACCAGAAGGTAACTTCTTAACAATCAGCCTAATAAGTATAGGAAACAGTCCTTTTTCTGTCTTTAGAGAGGGCCCTGAGGACCCTTGGTGGACAACAACCCTTAATCAGATAGAGCAAGGCTAAATTTGACCTGAAGGTCAAAGACCAAAAGAGACAACTACCTTGGGCAATCTTATTAAAGGTCCTTTTCTACCAAGGATCCCCAAGGCCATCCCTAAGGTTAAAACAAAAACAAACAAAACCAGAAAGGAATAGTTTCCCTGTGCCCAGGAGAATTTAAGCATAAGCAAGCAGAGCAACCTTTTCCTAGTATGATCAATTTAATATACACTTTTAAAATTCATGTTTTCACATGTGGCTTGCTTTCTGTTCTTCTCTGAATAGTGAAATGTTGAAGTCCGTCAATAATTATATTCAATTTTTTTTTAAATTGAGTGTGGTTTTTATTTTTTTAATTTTTAAACAGTATTTTATTTTTTTCCAATTATACATAAAGATTAAAATATTTTAAAAATAAGCATATATTTGGCTGTACTGTAGAGTCTGACAATGTTTACTGGCATATCTCCCCAAAAGTATGTGTTTAGGACAGCAGAGCCTCTCACTTAGTCCCCCAGGTAACCAATGGCTGGCATTTGTGAGAGGGCTGGCCATTGTTTCTGTCTGCTCTGTGATTGAGAAACAGTTTTTTTTCTTGACCCAAGCCCAACTTGGAATGAAAGAGGTCCAGCTGTGTCCTGACCAAGTCACAATAAGGAGACAAGGAGGTCTAGGTGACCTCACAGGCCATTCCCACTGTGTCTGAGCCTTTATCATCCCTTCAGGATCCATAACAACCCTACAGGAGCTGTCAGAGAGAGTCATAGTAATTGATCCCTTTCACAGCTTCCCTAGTCCTTGAAAGCAAAATAGACTTCAGGAGTTTTCAGCAGTAGTAAGGGGAACCAAGGAATACCATATCTGGTCACACTTGTAACAGGAAAAAAAAATTCTTCTTTTGTTTGTCTGTGTCTTAATTTGGCTCAACCACAAAAGTGGGTGAGGAGGAGGAAAGAAGAGTTTTAAAAAAAGAAGAAAAGAGGGAGATGGAAAAAAACAGAGAGAGGAAGATAAAAGGGAAAGAAAAATGTGGCAGATGCAAACAGCTGCAAGACTGACCAGCCAGTCCAGAGGACCGATGTCGAAGACTGCTACATAGCCTTTGACAGAAAGGCTAGGGACTCTGGGTGCAGAATGAGGTGCTTTTTCAACATGGTCATTGCCAGATTTTATTTTGCTTGCCTATGCTTTAATGTTACAAAGAGATTTCTTTTTCTTTTTTTTTTTTACTTTTTTTTTCCTTTTTGAGGGCGGAAGGCAGGGCAATTGGGGTTAAGTGACTTGCCCAAGGTCACACAGCTAGTAGGTGTGTCAAGCGTCTGAGGCTGGATTTGAACTCAGGTCCTCCTGAGTCCAGGGCCAGCGCTCTACTCACTGCACCACCTAGCTGCCCCTTCTTTTTCTTTTTTAATGGAGGGAGGGGAATGGAAAGGAAAATAAATTTCTGTCCATTAAAAAAAATAATTTTTTAAAAAAGAACAGCTTACAAGGGGAGGGTGCTGACGTTCACAATCAAGAATGGGAAGGACGAAATATGAAATTATAAGAGGAAGAAGGGAATAAAGAAGTCTGTGAAACGGAAGGGAAAGTCCTTGGGAAAAGGAAGGGACAGATGGAAGAAAACAACAAAGAGGGGGAAAAAGTCAGAGATTTTAGAGACTCAGAAAAAGACTAGAAACTCAAAGATGAGGAATCCTAACAGCCAGTCACTCTGTGTGTGTGACCTTAGAGGAGTCCCTAACCTTCTCTGTGCTACTATTTCCTCCTCAGAAACCTGGGGAGTAAGGGAAGGGGAGGGGGGTGTCACCAAACTGAACTAATTCATTCAGTGCAACAAAATTTATTGGCTCTACAAAAACTTAATGCCTGTCCTTTCAGGGCTTACCCTTTCATAGGAGGGGGAATGATACCTGAACAAATAACTATAATTTGAAGACAAACATGGTAAGGAAATGAAAGAAATGTAAACAAAGTACTGAACAAGGAGTGTGGAGGAAAGGCCTGTTGCGAAGAATTAACACAAAATTGTATCCAGGTTGTCTCAAAAGTCTTTGTGCAGTTTTGAGCTTTAATAGCCTGTAGCTTAAAACTGCACAAGGACTTTGTATAAAAGTGAAAGGATGATTGAGAATCAAATACCTCAAGTTACTCCAATACTATAATGTATCAGTATTGTCATAGATGTGACTGTTCCCTCCAATGATGTAAATTGTGATCCATCCACACTAGCCTATCATTTGAAATTCCTATTTGTGTTTTCTTAGAAATCTGGCACAAGGGGGCTTACCACAACTACTGGGGAGGTGCTGCTGAAGGTCCCTGGCACAGCCCAAGTGGCCCCCAACTCCTCAGCCACCTATTGTGCTGCCCAGGACACAGGGACACTCCCAGTCTCTAGGTTTTCGGGTTCCAAATTACTCAGAGGCAGAGACCCCCCGAGACCACTTTAATGAGAAAGGAAAAGAGGAGAAGGATCGGAGGAGGCCAGACACTAGAGCCTAGGGCCAGAAACACACTGAGGCTCGGGACACTAGTCCTTGAACGCAGGCAGCAGATGAGTATATGGCCCTTGATGCCTCCTCAGCATAGCCTTGGCAAAGGGGTCCCTACTCAGGAGACAGAGCAAGGGAGGGAGGCAGGGACAGGGGCTGGAATGTAAGTCTGGAAGCCTCCTTTGGGTGGGGTCTCTTTTGTGTGTGTGTAAAGACTATTTTATGGAGAACTCACACAGCAGTCATTCACACGGTAATCAGAAGAAATGATACAAATATAATATCAGACACTTAATAGCTGTGTGACCCTGGGCAAGTCACGTAATCCTATTTCCTTCAGTTTCCTCATTTGCAAAATGAGCTGGAGAAGGAATGGCAAACCACTCTAGTACCTTTGCCAAGAAAACGCCAAATGGGGTCACAGAGTCAAAATGTGGAGGGTTAAGGGAGACGAGGTCCAGGAACCCCAAGACTGGAGTTCCCAGATGGGGTTGTTGAGGGGGAGTACGCCTCAAGGGCCCAAGTACTGGAGAGGGTTGGGGCTATCCGGAATGAATTCACGATCTCAAGCATTCTTTAAGTCAAGGTGGCAAAGATTTATCATGCTTTACAGCGGGCAAGAGTTCTTAGGGAACCTGCAACCTTATAGGGATGCAGGAAAAGTTTTTATATGAGATTTGCAGGTGAAACATGTCAATTTGGTGTTTTGGGGTAGGATTAGGTAGTGGTTAAGGGGTGGTCAGTTCTTAAAGGAATAAGCACTTTTTGTATCTACTGCACAAGTATCTTCCCCAGAGTTCACTGGGAAATAGCCCAAGATGGCGGGGCGGGGGGGGAGGTGCAGCAACTTGGAGGGGTAGCTTTTGCCTTGAAACATCACTAAGTCAACTAATGGTCAGGTCTGACTGGAAATATCCAGGCTGCTTCTATCAAATGTCTTGTTAGGCAAGATGAATTTAAGAGAGTATACATATGTCTGAGTCTAGCATGCACAAGATAGGCCAGTGAGTAGTGAATATCTTTATGACCCAGTACATGGTCAGTTCAGCACATACACAGGGAGTCGGACCAATAAATTCTACAGGTACAGCTGGCCGCAGTATCAGGAGGAGAAATAAGTATTATGCTAGGGCATGCTGCCCTGCTTTGCTAGAGAGAAACTGTTAGGGATAGTGTTTTGAGGCTAGGGAGAGATGTGATTTTAGAATTGGATGTGGTTTTGGAATTGGGGTCCAGGTACAGGCACCCAAGCAGAGGCTAAGGAGAAACGTTAGGATTAGGGTCCAAGCACAAGCACCCAAGCAACCCATCAAGACCTGACTGAAACAAAATAATAGCAATAATATATGAAAGAAAGATTTCATGACAGAACTGAGTTTAACTCTTATTTTAATATTATAAAGAGAATTCTTGAGACATTTTGCTACCCTGAGAGAGCTGAACAACCCTGAATTTTCAGGGTTGAGGAGAAATCATCAGTTGCAGTTGATAGTTAGAGGTGACTGGCTGTGACAAGTGCTGAAGTATTGTTTGTTAAACTGGTTATAAATTATATAGCCAGTAATATTTATTTTAGCAAATAAGACTAGAGGGGTTGATAATAACTGAAAGAGGTAAAAAAACCCTAAGAGAAAAAAAGATTTCTCCAGTCTGTTCTGTAAACTGGAGTCAAACTCCAGATCTAATGGACTAATTGCTAATTCATAAAAAAATTATGCCATTTCTATTAATATATGAAGAAATATCAGAACATAGCTCGGTTGCCATAGAATCCAGGATGAGAATTAACAAGGTAATGAATCAAGTAGCTGGGTGAAGGGTGAAGGTTTTGGTCTGGACCAACTACTGTGGTCTACCTAGTAGAAACAGCATGGAGTGGTGGAGACCTGGATTCAGATCCCACCCATTTACTAGCTACATGACCCTGGGAAAGTCACTTAAACTTTCTGGTCTTTTCCTCATCCGTAAAATGAGGGAATTAGACATGTTAGCTTCTATGCATCCTTAGAGCTTGTTTTAACAACCCAGCTAGCAGCTTCTGTGGGGGCGTAAGATGCACCCAGGACGCTGCCAGGACGCTGGAAAAGCACAGGTTCTTTTTATCTGCTTAAACAAGGAAAGCACGATGAAGGGGTTGACCAGCTTACTTTAATCCAGCATTCAGTTAGCATACAGATAACAATCATTTAGTTCGGGGGAAAACGCCAGCATTCAGTTAGCATTCAGTTAGTTCAGGGGAGCATACAGACAAGCATCAAGAGACAGACCAAATACAGATTCATTGACTTACTTCAGGGGAAAAAACCAGCACCCTGAGGTTCAAAACATTCATTTAGTTCGGGGGAAAAAACAAACCAGCATCCCGAACCTCAAAACCAAAATACAAACAAATTACAAATATCAACAGACAGACCCAACACAATTCATAGTTACCAACATCTGGGCTCGGCCCGAGAGCAAGGGCTGGCCCAGAGTCACACTTGCTTGCCGCTGCTCCCACACCAACCGGAAGAGGAAAGAGAGAGCTTCAAGCTGTCCTCTCCCCTCTTACAGAGTTTTTGACATCATCAAGCACCGCCTGAATGACCAGGGCTGACTGGTTCTTGACTTGGCCCCTCCCCCTAGCGTAGACCAGGTTCTGGAGCTAACACCTCCCCTCAGCCAGCCCCATGACTCATCACACAGGAAGTTGTCTGCTTCCTGGAATGCTCTTTGGGCTTCCTGCCCTGGAAGAGCAAGCCACAGTGTCCAGAGGCTCAATGAGGTAAGCTGAGTCATTCAAAGAAAACAAAGGCCATTCTGGTTACAGAGCTCTAAATCTATGATCAAAGAACACACAACCAGGGTGTTCTACAACAAAACCTTACTATCGGTATAACTATTAAAACATGCTCTGCTGTAGAATATTGCTCATAAAAGACTGCCTGTTCACTTCTTATACCTTCATTAAGGATGCCTTTGATGGGCAAATTGATGGTTTTGGGTATCTTAAGAATAGACTTATAAGTATGAATTCCTAATGAAAAACAATCAATCTTCCTCATTCATTAGACACTTCTGAACCACCTATGTCTTTCATTTTATTGCTTAAGAAAGTAAGATTATATGGGGAAAGGCAGTGCCTAACTCTTTCCCCAAATCAAATTGGATTGAGATGGAATCAAGGCCTATTAAACTATGGGATAATTAATATTTTTATTAGGTAAAATCAGTGCAAATGGTGGGAAGGTATGTGGAAGGGACAGTGGGTATAACGATTTGATTCCAATGAAGTGTATATATAAGGGACTGTACAATATAAGGGTGGAAAGGTAGACTGAAGTCATATTTCGATGGGTCTGAATGTCAGGTTAAGTTTAGACTTCAAAGGCTATGAAAGTCACTAAAACAACATAGAATCATAGAATTTAGAGCTAGAACAGAACTTACATATAATCTAGTCCAGGGGTTCTTAATCTTTGTGGGGGGTTATCATAGACTCCTTTGGAAGTCTGATAAAATCTATAGACTCCTCAGAATAATGTTTTGAAAAGTGTAAAATAAAATATATAAGATTATAAAGGAAATAAATTATTTTGAAACAAGGTTATGAAAATATTTTTTAACAACAAGTTCATGAATCCCAGGCTAAGAACCCCTAATCTAGCTGAACTACCAATCAAGTCCCACATGTAATACTTTCAGAAGATTAGTCTTAGGACGAGATGCCAAATGGTGTACAGTTACCACCCTTCAGCTTGACCAGCAGAGCCCATCAAAGGTTATGATAGAATGAGTTTCTTGGTAGTAATTAAACCCTCCCTCCACAGTTTGGGGTTCTCTTAGGGTGAGGGGGAGGTGCAACAGAGAAGTTCCTACACAACTGAGGGTCAGAACCTTGAATGAGCCAACATCGGAACCTTACAGATAGATGAGTCGAGGAATCAAAAGGGCCAGAGACAGAAGGTGGCATCCGAAGCAAAAACAGAATCAGTACCCAAGGTGGGGGACACCCCAGCTGTCTTCAAGAATTTGAAGCCTTGTCTTGTTTTTTTGTTTTGGGGTTTTTTGTTTTGAGGCAATCTGGGTTAAGTGACTTGCCCAGGGTCACAAAGCTAGTACATGTCTGAGGTCAGATTTGAATTCTGGCCCTTCTGGCTCCAGAGCCAGTACTCTATTTACTTCACCACCTAGCTGCCCCTGAAGGTTTGTCTTGTAGAAGAGGGATTCCTTGTCTTGTTTGGCCCAAGGGGCCAAACCAGGAGCAAAAAGTACAAGTTGCAAATAGGCCAATTTAGGCTTGATGCTAGTACAAAAAATTCCTAAGAATTAAAGCTGTCCAAGAGTGTAATGACAGACCTCCAGAGGTGACAGGCTCCTCTCCATCTTGGAGCTCTTCAAGCAGAGGATGTACCATCATTTGCTGGGTAGGTTACAAAGTAGATTTTCATCTAAGTGGGGCAGTAGATAGAGTGCAGGGCCCAGAGTCAGGAAGATTCATAGTCTTGAGCTCAAATTTGGCCTCAGAACTTACTAATAGTGTGGTCCTAAGAAAGTCACTTAACCCTGTTTGGCTCAGTTTCTTCATCTGTAAAATGAGCTGGAAAAGGAAATGGCAAACCACTCCAGTATCTTTGCCAAGAAAACCCCAAATGGGGTCATGAAGAGTCAGGTACAACTGAAACAACTACAATAAAATAGGTTGGACCAGCTGGCTGCCAACTCTCAAATTCTATTATTCTTAGATTCTGTAATATGTACTAGGAATCACAAAGGTTGAGAGAGGAGCTAATGCCACGCAAGGTTTAGGGATTTAGACTGTAAAGGTTTCTTAATGAGCAAAGCACCCAACCTCTGAGAATGGATATTCACCCTGACCACATTAATTTGGTGTGTTCAGGTGACCGAGCTAGATGAAAAGTCACCTTGGCACACTCATTTTGCCCGTGGGCATCTATGTGCTCGTCTGCCCAGCCAGCTGGCCGTCCACTCCAACTTTCCATGATGTCTGTTCCGCTGGAGAGCTCACAACCCCACACACCTCATTGTTCTCCATGGCAACCACAGATAGATAGATCGGCAAGGGGGAGAGACTGGAAAGAGGGAGGCCAGTTAGGGGACTATTGCAGTAGTTCAGGTGGGAGAAAATGATGGAACAAAGTAGTGGCATGGGGAAAGGAGAGGAGGGATTTAAGAAATAATAGAAGAACCATCAAGACTTGATGACTGACAGAAAGTGGGTAGGGAAGAAAAGAGGAGTAAAAGGGCCCCAGCAGAATGGCCTACTTAGAGTACTAATCCTCTGGTTTAACAACAACAATAAACTTTAATAACTCGCTTAATAGCTTAAAATGACACTAAGACTTTTGGAACACCTTGAATTAAAAAGCAGACAGGCATGGAAGAGGTAAAAGAATACAGGCAGATGTCTGGAGAAAGACAGGAGATCAGCGTTCTAGCCTAGAAACATGTAGCAACCTTTACTAAATCATAGGTTCACATATTTAGGTCTGGAAGGGAACTTCTAACTCATCTTATACACACCCTTTATTGTAAAGATAAGGAAACCCAGGACTGAAGAATTTATTAGTAATAATAATTAGCATTTATATAGCAGGAGAGCTAGGTGGAAAAAGCGATGGACTTGGAATCAGAAAGACTCGTCTTCCTGAGTTCAAATCCAGCCTCAGACACTTACTGGCTATGTGACCCCAAGTCACTTAACCCTATTTGCCTCAGTTTCCTCTTCTGCAAAATGAGCTGAAGAAGGAAATAGCAAACCATTCTAATATCTTTGCCAAGAAAACCCCAAATGGAGTCATGAAGAGCTGGACACTACTGAACAACAACAATTTACAATGCAAGCTATGTTACTATATTACAAATATTTTCTCATTTGATCCTGACAACAATTCTGGGAAGTAGGTGTTTTATGATCCCCATTTTACTGTTGAAGAAACTGAGGCACTTGGGGATTAAGTGACCTGCCCAAAGTCCCAAAGCTACTAAGTGTCCAAGGCTAAATCTGAACTCATGCCTTCTGACTCCGAGCCCAGGGCTCTATCCACTATGCCACCCAGCTGCCAGTGACTCGAGGCTCAGCTTGAGCCACTAGCTGCCCCGCTTCCCTGAGTATGACTCCACTCGTAAATGTTAAAAGATCTAGAGGAAGGCTTGAATAGACTGAGTAGACCCTCCATAGAGGACTTATAGGAATATATGGACAAGAAGACGTGGACAGTTTGTGATCTCCACTGACTGACAGAATGCACTGATGAACTTCCTACTAATAACAGCTAGAGTTTATATGGCTATTTAAAGTTTGCAAAGCACTTTACAAATATTATATGTAGTAGGCACTGAGGCCAACTCAATGACTACTGCCTTTCCTGGAAATGCCATTTTCATTAGAAGTCCCAGCCACACTGACTCCCTCATGACTCCAAACAGGCCTAAGACACTACGTTCTACGCATAAAAGATGCCACGCAAAGACAATGGCCAGAGAATCAAAGAATCTAAGATTTAGAATGTGCCTAATAGGTCATCTTGTCCTACCTGGACCTAAATGAAAATCTCCCCTTATACTGCGGTTTTTGTCATGTGGTCTTTGACCGCAAACCTCTACTGGGGGAAGAACCCACCACACCGTTGACGGAAGTCCATTCTACCTATTTTGGGGTTCAAAAAATCAAATTCAAACTTCAGTTGTGTCAATTAACTTCTCTTAGAAAACTTTTTGGCCTGAATAATAGGAAAAAATATTCCTCAGAAGCTTTCAAAAGAAAGGTAGAAGGAAGTTTTAAGTAATTTTTTTCATTAGCACAGTGCCTGGCAAATAGGAAGTATTTAATAAATGTTTACTGACTTGTAAAAAAAAAAAAACCAAATCCACAAGTATAAATGTAATGGTAAGAAGGGTGGGACTTTTTACTGTTTTCTCTTTTGGAATGCTAAGGCAATGAAGTGCCTTTTAATAAGTCTTGCCTTTGAATCCTGCAGGTAAAGTGGAATCTTTTGTTTTTTGTTTTGGAGGGCTTCTTAGCCCTGAGGCAATCCTATGTCTTTGAGTCTTGTTTTTGTTTGAACCAAGAGTCATTGATTGGAAAATAGCAAACCATTCTAATATCTTTGCCAAGAAAACCCCAAATGGAGTATATGATATGGTGCTAGTGAGTTAAGATCTTTCTCACACCCCTTTTTGCTAAGTAGGCACTGAGCCCTCAGGGCCTTAAGCAGGGTATATGAGCTCTGAGGTTGGCGTTTCCTTTTGGGGGTACGCTCATGTAGCCATAATGGCTTTTGTTTTCTTTGAATGGCTCAGCTTGCCTCATTGAGCCTCTGGACACTGTGGCTTGCTCTTCCGGGGCAGGAGGCCCGGGGAGCATGCCGGGAGGCAGACGGCTTCCTGTGTGGGGAGTCATGGGGCTGGCTGAGGGGAGGTGTTAGCTCCAGAACCTGGTCTACCCTAGGGGGAGGAGCCAACTCAGGAACCAATCGGCCCTGGTCATTTGGGCGGAGCTTGATGATGTCAGAAACCCTATAAGAGGGGAGAGGACAGCTTGAAGATTCTTCCTCTCTTTCCTTTTCCGGTTGGAGCCAGAGGCAGTTACAGAGGCAGTTACGACAGTTACGTCAGTTTCAGCCACAGACACAGCTGAGGCAGGAGCTGCCAGTAGCAGAGCTGATCTACGGGAGGAAGCTGAACAAAGACTTCAGTCCAGTGGGTAATCTTATTACCATCAAGGGGGAAACATGATTTTGCTTTACGCAATCATGTTTCTCTGTAGCCTCCTGGTTACTCTTTCAAGGCGTACCTATTGGGCCTGGAAGATTATGACCAACATATCAAAATGGGGCTTCTGGTTCATGGGTTGGTTACTGTGGAGCCTAAATAAATGTTTTGATTCTTCTGCCTTCTACTTTGAGAGTTTCTTCTATCCGGCGATTCCGAACCTTTCAGACATGTTTATGATCTTCTTTGAGATTATAAACTCTGCCCTCTTATTACAGCTCATTGGAAGAGTGTTGGTGATTTGGCCAGACTAGACTCTGGGTAGCCGTAGGATCCCCTGCTTTGAAAACCTAGATGTTGGTGCCTCTCTTTCTGGTAACTGTGTAGGTAATGTCCTGGTCAGACAGCTAGAGGTCTGTCTGTTGATTTCTGTGTGTTATTTGCTCACTTTATATAATTTCTGCTTGTAACTTCTGTTTGTGTTTTCTCTGAAGTTCAGGATGCTGACTTTTTCCTCTAAACTAAGTGAACAATATATGTAGGTTTAATTAAAGTGAGATTGTAAACCCCTTAAAATTGCTTTCCTTAGAAAAAAGCATATCAAACAACGTATGCTAGTAGCCCTCCTGTGTGCTGTTGCTGTTGGTCTTACGCCCCCACTGAGCTGCTAGCAACATTGTTGTTACAATAAGATGGAGAGAAATGTTTAGACAGGAGTCTTGTCTGTCTAAACAGACCACAAGCCTGTCAGGAGGAGTAAGTCATATGATGTGCCAAAAAAGTGAATGAGATCTTGGGTCCTTCTTAAGAGGGGACACAGTATCTAGAAATAAAGAGGTGATAGGTACTCTGTCCTGGTCAGGCCACATCAGGAGTATTGGGTTTACTTTAGGGCATCACAGTCTAAGAAAGAGTTTTTAAGCTGGAAAGCATCCAGAAGACAGGCAACCAGAACAGTCAGAGGCTTAGAACCATGCCCTATGAGGCTCCACTGAAGGATCTGGGAACGTTTAGCCTGGAAAAGAGAAGACTCAGGTGAGTCTTCACTATAGTTGTCTTTAACTATTTGAAAAGTTTTTTTTTTTTCAATGTCACCTCTCTATTTAAAAAAAAATTATTTTATTTTTAATTTAGGAAATAAAACAAGCATTTCTATTACATAATAGAATAAAAAAAGATGATGCACATGAATCTGCAAATCTATTAAGTACAATTTGTTATTCCTTTTCAATATATAATAAATTTATCATGTAAATTTCTTTTTTCCTCTTCCCTCCCCATAATTTCCACCCTAGAGATGGCTACCATTAGATACAAATATGTAAGTATATGTAAAATCATTCTACAGAGAGGTTAAACTTGTTCCTTTTGGCCCCAGGAAGTAGGACCAGGAATAACAGGTGTAAATTGCAAAAAGACCAATCTAGGCTCGATCTAAGGCAAACCATCCAAAGAATTAGAGCTGTCACAAAGGGTAATGGGTAGCCTCAGGACCTTTTTTCATTCAAAGGCCGGATTTACCATTAGTTGGGCATATTATAGTGGGAATTCTTCCTGAGTCAAACTAGATAGTCACTGAGGTCCCTTCTAACTCTAAAATTCTGGGCTTCTGTGAAGTGGATGAAGAAGATATATTACCCAAATGGTGTCAATTTAGCTAGATGGACATCACTATCACCATGGGCAGGCACTGTTGATTAATTAAAAGAACAGTGAAGTAGAGCATTTGGGAAATTGCACATAACTTCCAAAAATTCCAAGATGCTCCTTGACAAAAAACCTACTTTCTTAATACCAATATTCTCTTGGTATTGCCATAGGACTAAGAATCATTGAATACCAAGATCTCTAAAAAATCAGAATTATAGGCAGCCCAAGGGGTAAAAGAAATGTTGGATATAAATCAATAACAATATACAGGGTGTCCCAGAAGTCTTCCTATAATTATAAGGATCTTAACACACCCTCTACTACTAATGGTGATGTGTATGGAAGTAAAAGACATAAGTAGAATAGAAAATATAATCAAGACATATAAATGGAAGAGGAAGTGGGCCAGTTACGTACTCAAAAGTAAAAGATTCTTAACTTAGCCAGCCTGGGGTAGAACTGCTACATCAGAAATGTTAAAGGACTTAGAAGAAGGCCTTGGTACACTGAAGAGACCCTCCACGGATGATTTATGGGAAGATATGGACAAGAAGAGGTGGATAGTATGTGATCTCCACTGGCAGAGAGTATACATTTATGAAATGACTACCAGTAATAGCTAGCATTCATATAGCTATTTAAGGTTTGCAAAGCACTTTATAAATATTATTTTAACTAGGTGCTATTATTATCTCCTTCTGACAGATGAGGAAACTGAGGCAGAAGTAAAGTGACTTTCCAAAAGTCACATATCGAGTAGTATCTGTAGCCACATTTAAACTCTAGTCTTCCAGCCTGGCTATATCTTCCCACTAGCAGCCTAATACTCTAAACATAAATTTATCATAGATGATGAGTGAAGGCCCCAGTGAATTGCTAGGTGTGACCTCAAATTCACCTACTACCTAACCTCAATCTCCTTAGCTTTACTTGTCTCTCTGTCCTCTCACCAGGCTAGGTCTTTCTCTGCCTCCCCCTGTATCAGTAAGGCAGAATTCATGACTTCAAAGATAACCATGAATATGCCTGAATGGTCCAGAATTGCAGGATATAAGGAATTCTCTAAGTATAAGGCAGAGGAGTTAAAGTATTTATTGAAACTCAAAAGTAGCAGACCCATAGACCAGTGTCCCCAATCCAACATCCTGGCAAGAGCCTTCCAAGACCAGTATGCCCATTTCACAATAGTGACCAGGAAGCCACAGAAAAACATTATGGCAGCAAGCCAAGCCATACTGGTGCTTCCCTCCCCCAATGCCAGGGTCCTCCAGCAAGAAGACCACCCACTGGCCTCAAGCCCCTGCTCAGCACTCTCCAGTCTCCACAAGTGTTAGTCCTGCCTTTTTGTAGCACCTGCCGCCACTATCGTCACCACTTTTGCCAGCAATCTCCAAGCTGTGTTCCAGCCAGCTGACTGCTTCCTCTCTCTTTCAGCTCTTTACTGCTCTCACCAACTGCCTCTTAGCTCTGCTCCAACCTTCAGCAAGCTCCTCCCACCACAGGCTTCCATTGGCTCCAGTCCTAGCCACTCCCCCCAGGACCCTGAGAGCCCCGCCCCTGAAACCCACTCAAATGGGCAGGAAAGCTCTCCCCATTCACTGCCTTTACACCCCGCTTCTTCCCTCTCTTCACAATCCTCAGAAGTATACAATATGGAACCACAGCATCCTTTTTAACATATGTAGTACTTCAATAAAGTTTGTTCAATACTTCAGTATTAATGTGACCCTAGGGCCCACGGAATATTTAAAGGAAGCCTTCTAGTATCAGGTATACCTATCATGAGAGAATTCATTGGAAGACAGGGCTAAGACTTGAATGGGATGAAGTCATGGATGGGTTGCAATGTGTGGCACAAGAGGAAGTTCCTACATTAGTGACTTCATAGAGCCACTGCTACACTGAAGTTCTTAATTTTAAAAGCAGGTGTGCTCAATATTTTCCATTTCTCTCTATAAGAAGCCCTCTTTGCCCATGAAACCATTCCTATGATGTTTGTTTTTGTTATTCATTTGTTTCAGTCAGTTGTGTCTGACTCTTTGTGAGCCCATTCGGGGTTTTCTTGGCAAACGCACTGTAGTGATTTGCCATTTCCTTCTCCAGCTCATTTGACACATGAGGAAACTGAGGCAAACAGGGTTAAGTGACGGGCCCAGGGTCACACAGCTAGTAAGTATCTGAGGGACGATTTGAATTCATGAAGATGAGTCTTCCTGACTCCAGGTTAGTGTGCTACCCAGCTGCTCCCTCCTTTCATGTAGCTCTTAAATATTTTTCCCCCTCTGGTTCTATGACCCTTAAATGGAAAAGAGGTCCACAGTAACCTATGAGAAGTTTCATCCTTTGTCCTTAGAAGCTGTTATATAAATTTTAATTATATCAGATCTTTCTAGGGCAAAGGTAGTTTGACTGATAAGGATTTACTCTCTCTTCCATTTCAGTGCATTACTTTTCCCAAAGGAGTACCTTTGGCCTGTCTTACATTTAATGCAATTTAGATTTCACAAGAGTAGGTCAATAATTCTTTAAATAATAATAATAATAACTTACATTTGATAGCACCAAGTAATAAAATCAGTCTTAACCCACTACTGACTATGCCTCAGCCAATTACAATATAGCAGACAGAGCCCAGGATTCTGAGTTAGGAAATCTGAGCTCCCATCTTAGTTCTTCCACTTACCAGCTGTGTGAATATGGACAAATCAACTACCTTCTCTGAGTCTGTTTTCTTATCTTTAAAACTTACATCGTATTGCAAGATTTGCAAAGCATTTTACATGTCATATCATTTTAACCAACAATTTTCAAAAATTCTCTCTGAAAAACAATAATTTAATGCCTTAAGTCAGTATGGTTAGCTTGTTTTCAGTCGTGTCCATCTCTTTGTGACCCCATTTGGGGTTTTCTTGGCAAAGATACTGGAATGGTTTGCCATTTCCTTCTCCAGCTCATTTGACAGATGAGGAAACTGAGGTAAACAGGGTTAACTGACTTGCCTGGGGTCACACAGCTAGTAAGTGTCTGAGGCCATCTTGACTCCAGGCCTGGAACTCTGAGCACTATCCACAGCACCACCAACTCCCCTTGAATCTTCCCACTAGATGAGGCTTTTGCCTTGAAGCCATAAGCCTTTCATTATTGCTAGGCCCAAATCTCTAGGTTAGGTTAGGTTAGGTTATTCTAACCTAGCCTAGCCCTCCATTGTCTGGCTAGTTTCCACCTTTGATCTTGTCAAAGTATCTATGCCCAGATCCTTTACCCTTAAACTAGCCTAGCCCTACATTGTTATCTCCAGGTAGCCTTTAGCTACTTCCCACCCTTAATCCCATTCTCTTGGTTTCTGGAGTCTGACCTCATCCCAGTCCCATCAAGCTCCTCCTTAGACTCCTTCCCAAGACCCTCCCTAAACCTCTCCTCCCATCACCCCAGCACCACCCTAGATCCCTCCTACAATCTTTGTGTACGTAAGTTTCATCTTGCCTCCATCAAAGTGCTCAGATTCAGTAGACTGAATCTGGCCCGCTTGTGAAAACAAGCATCACAAAGGGTGAGATTTCTTAAGACAACCCGTTATGGCGAATCTTTAATAAACTTTGTCTTTTTCCTTGGCTGAGAAAGCTTGAGTCAAATTCTTTCTGCAGGACCCGGTGTGTCGGTATTTTGGTGTCTCAAGCACCCCTCAACCCCAAACCTCATCACCACCTAGAAACCTACAGACTCCTTTCAAAATAACATTTCCAATCCCAGTGCTCTATCCACTTAGGTCCCTGGGAATAGAGGTGGGGGACAGGAGAGGTTGGGAGGAGATGTAAACAGAAACAGCTTGAATGACCGATGAGTCCATTATAAGAATTTACAGAATTTATATAATTTCAGAGGTAGGACTTCAAAGCCCATCTAATCTAAACAATGGCTAAAAAAAAAAATCCCCTCCCCAACACAGCAAGTGATCATTCAGTTTGAGGCTGCCCATTACACTTTCAGATCACACCAATTGCTAGTTAGCTTTGTCTTACAATAAAGCCTAAATTCGACCTTTGGCAACTTCCACATATTACTCTTAATTTTGCCCTCTAAGGCTAAACCCCAGTTCACAATCTATCCTTCGAATAGCTGCCAAACTGATGTTACAAAAACAACTCATCTGACCATCCCACATCCCTTATCAGAAATCTCTAGTAGCTTCCTATTGCCTCCAGCCTAGGATTAAAAGCCCTCTCTTAATGGGCCCTACCAATCTTTCCGGTCATATTCTTAAGACTCTCTTAATGCACTCTCATTTGATTGCCAAAGGGGCTCAAGATACACAACCCCTCTCTTAGAAGGCTTCCCAGACTCATCTCTGTGCGGGTCCTAGTGTGGGAAGGAAGAGGAAGATGCAAAAGGCTTTCACTACCTAATCTTGTCACTACATCTCCATTTCCATTATCCTCTAAACGATAAAAACATTGCCTATCTAATCCCTCCAGATTATCCCCCAGTAGACCTTGTGATATCTTCAGTCCTCTCTT
Source organism: Trichosurus vulpecula (assembly GCF_011100635.1). NCBI lineage: Eukaryota > Metazoa > Chordata > Mammalia > Diprotodontia > Phalangeridae > Trichosurus > Trichosurus vulpecula. The sequence goes on from NC_050577.1 coordinate 176,542,601, forward strand.
AGCTTTCAAAGTTCCACCCTGACCCCTGACCCACATCACTTTTGACCTGTTTATAACAGTTCGCATTCATAAAGAACTTTGAAGCTTACTAAGTAATTCCTGACAACTTCTGTTAGGTATGCAAAGAAAATATGATTATCCCCATTTTAAAGATAAGAAAACTGAGACTCAGAGAAGGTAGTTGATTTGCCCGTATTCACACAGCTGGTAAGACGAAGAACTAGGATGGGAGCTCAGATTTCCTAACTCCAAATCCTGGGTTCTGTCTGCTATGTGATAATTGGCTGAGGCATAGTCAGTAGTGGGTTAAGACCGATTTTATTATTTGGTGCTATCAAATGAACCCTAGCATCTGGGCCTATTCCCACAGCGGTTATTTTTTTCCCTGGAACCTGACCCCATCCCATCAGCTCTTTCCAAAGGCCAAAAACAGATATCCCATCACCTCCTTCCTTTTCAGGCCATCCATTCACTGTCTGCTTCCTGCTTAAGAGATGATTCCCTTTTTCAGCTCACTTTCAAGAATAGAGAAGACAGATAGACAATGATCCCAAAGAGTAATCCACACCTCTGGGATTCCTTCTTCAGACTGCCCAAATTCCCTTGCATGACTCAGTACTCAAGGAGCCCCAGGCCTCCACCCAAGGAGAAATGTACCTTTACAATAACAAGACGCCTTCATCATAGGATAAAAATAAGAGGTATCATTTCCCCTAAGGGTTAAGGAGTCATCAATATAGATACAACCAAGTTGCTCCAGCTTGGTGAAGAGGGGAGCTAAATGGAAGGGGAAGCAAAGGTACAATCTATGTGACCCAGGCGAATCTCTAGGCCTCCATTTCTAGCTCTAGCAATTTATGATTCATCCTCACCAGGAAATAGTAATTTCGAAGTGAACCAAAGACATGTGGTTCTTTCTGATATTCACAGGCCAAGGAAGAAAGATGTCTGGTTGATTTTACTGCCTGTTGGCTGAGAGGTTAGTCATTTCCCCCAAACTACTGAGGTCTAAATGTACTCTGGAACCCATGCTCTTAAGAGGTAACAATACCCAAGATAGTGTTGGGCCAGGACACCAAACTTATGATGCTAATTTCCCTTAGCTGTCCCCCTAAGGAGAGTTTAAATTGAGCCAGAAAAATGCCTTATAGTGTCTTTTTTTTTCTTTTTGGGGGGGCTTTTGGGACAAAGTGATTTACCCGGGGTCACACAGATAGTGTCAGAGGTCAAATTTGAACTCAAACCCTCCTGACTCCAGGGCTGGTGTTCTACCCACTGTGCCACCTAGCTGCGCTTCTTATGAAGCCTTGAGAAAGAGAAGCCTGTGATGCTTCATGGTTGTTTACCAAGCATGCAATCCATCAGCTTCTTTTAGTTAGACAGTTGTGCCCTGAGGGACCTAATTATTCACTGATAAAACTTAGTCAATAAGCATTCAATATGTATTTATTACAGGGGTCCTCAGCCCTTTGGCAGTCTGGTGAAACCTATGAACTTCTTTTCTGAATAATGTTTTTAAATGCTTAAAAATATGCAGGATTACAAAGGAAACCAATTATGTTGAAATGCAGCCGTCAAAGTTGTTGTTTAAATACAAGTGAACAAATCCCCAGTTAAGAACCCTTGTTATATTCCAGGTACTATGATAGCAACTAGGGGTACAAAGAAAGGCAAAAATATGGTCCCTGCCCTCAAAGAGCTCACATTCAAAGGGAGAGAATACGCTACTAACTGTGTAGATAGAAAATAGCAAAGAGGTGATGGAAACTTATCTTAGAGTGAATAGGGAAGAGTAGAAGAGGAAGGACCAAAAAAAACATCCTAGGGAAGGTGAGATTTGAGTCGGGTCTTGTCATCTGGAATCAAGAGTAACCACTGCATTTAATCTGAGCTTGGCTTTGATTTTCTATTGTTTTATTTACATTTTTCCAGTTATTACGAATATTTCTCTGGTTCTGTCTCCTTTGCTCTCCTTCAGTCCACACAACTCTTTCATGTTTCTCTGAATCCCTCCCCCATAGTTCTACAACTTTTTGTCCTCTGAGGTTACTTAGCCATATCACCATTAAGTGCTCAATCCCTTTTCATTAAAAATGTTTTATCGATGCCTTTTGTTTTTATATCAGTCAATTCCAAATATATACCCCCATACATGAGGCCTCTCTCATAACAAATAAAATTAGTTAAGTAAAACCAACTTGATACAGTGACCAAATCTGAGTGTATGAACCATTCTACGCACCTGTTGTCCTTCACTTCTCAACCAAGAGGAGGAGGGCGCTACCTCATCTTTTCTCGAGAGCCAAGGTTAAATCATTACAACTACTCAGAGTTTGGCTTCATTTTAATGTTCTTTTCCATTTACACTACTGCATGACCACGAGTTCATAACCTGGAATCTATGATCTTTTTCAAAATATATCTTGATAACTATATTTCAATATAATTGGTTTCATGTGTATTTTGTACATTTAAAAATATTATTTTGAGAAAGTGTCTATAGCAGGGGTGGGGAACCTGTGGCCTCGAGGCCACACGTGGTCCTTTAGGTCCTCAAGTACAGGACTTTGACTGAATCCATACTTCACAGAACAAATCCCCTTAAAAAAAGGATTTGTTCAGTAAAACTTGGACTCAGTCAAAAGGCTATGCCCAAAGACCTAGAAGGTCACATGCGGCCTGGGGGCCAAAGGTTCTTCACTCCTGGTCTACAGGCTTCATAGGAATGCTAAGGTGGTCCACGATACAAAAACAAGGTTAGCCAGGTGGCACTGTGCATAGAATAGAGAGAGTTGCCAGGTCTGGAGTCACGAAGACTCATCTTCCTGAGTTCAAATCTGGCCTCAGTCACTTACTAGCTGTGTGACTCTGGGCAAGTCACTTAATCTTGTTTGCCTCAGTTTCCTCATCTGTAAAATCAGGTGGAGAAGGAAACAGCAAATCACTCCAGTATCTTTGCCAAGAAATTCTCAAATGGGGTCACAAAGAGTTAGAAATGACTAAAAAATGACTCAACAACTTACGAAGGGGAGGGGAAGGAAATAAGCATTTATATAGTGCCTACTATGTGCCTGGCACTATGCTAAACACTTTACAAATAATAAGGAGAATAGCTAACATTAACATAGTGCCTACTATGTGCCTGGTACTATGCTAAACACTTTACAAATAATAATAAGAATAGCTAACATTAATATAGTGCCTATTATGTGCCTGGCACTATGCTAAACACTTTACAAATAATAATAAGAATAGCTAACATTAATATAGTGCCTACTATGTGTCAGCCGCTGTGCTAAGTACTTTCCAATTATTATCTCATTTGATCCTCACAACAACATTAGGAGGTAGGTGCCATTATTATCCCCATTTTACAGTTGAGAAAATTGAGGCAAACATAGGTCAAGTGACTTGCCCAAGGTCACACAACTAGAAAGTGTCTTGAGCTGGATTTGAACTCATCTTCCTGATGCCATATCCAGCACCCTATGTACTGCAGCACTTAGCTGCCAGAGTGACTTTATATATGGTCATGGTGATTCTGCATTCTTTACTGTGGATCAGTTCAAACATCTTTCCATGTTTCTCTGAATTCCTAAAATTCATTATTTCGTACAGTGCAATAATATTCAATTACACTTATATATTATAATTTGTTCAGTCATTCCCCAATCTGTGAATGCCAGCTTTCCAGGTTGCTATGAACATCTGGAATCCTTTTTCTGTCTGTGACCTCCTTGGGGTACATGCTTAATAGTGGGATCACTGGCCTAAAAGAGTATGAACAGTTTCATGACTTTTTGTACATAATTCTATGTTGTTTTCAAGAACGGTCAGACCAGTTCATAGCTTCACTAGCAATATGTGACAGTGCCTGGTTTTCTGAAGCCCCTTCTCCTACCCAATGTCTCTTTAATGCAGTCATCAGTGACCCAATTAAACCAACTTTAGCGAAGCAATTGATTCAGTCCTATTATCCAGACCTGCTGCTGCCTGGGTCATGTTGTATGCCTCTGGCCAAATCCTAGTCATCATCTGTTTGTTTGTTTTTTTCCAAAGGTCTTTCTTCTAATGAACAGCTACTACCTGACCCTGTTTAGTTTCTCAGATCACACTACCAATAACTACAGAATTTCAGAGGTGAACTAGATCCTTAGAAGTCATCTCATCCAACTGCTGATACCTGAAGCATGAATTTTCTTGCCAACATTCTCGATAAGGGATCATTCCACCTCTGTCTGAAGATCCTCAGTGACAGGGGAATCACTGCCTCTCAAAGCAGTCAGTTCACTTTGAGTCAACTCTGATTATAAAGAAAGGCTTCCCTGTGTTGAGCCAAAATTTGCCTCCATGTAATTTTTACCTTTTGGTCTTAGTTCTGCCCTCTGGGGCCAAGAAGAACCATAGAATTATAAATTTAGAACTAGAAGGGCTTTGGAGGCCATTGAGTATATGCCTTAATTTTACAGATGAAGAAAAAAAGGCAAGGAGAAGTTAAGTGACGTCCAATTTGGACACGTCTTCCTGGCTATAATTCCTCTGTAATATAACAGCATTCAAATATTTGAAGACAATTAATGTCCATTTATTCATCCGTCCTGGTCATCCTTCAATGGAACTTGACATAGTATTCCAGATGCAGTCTTAATGCAAAATAGGACTATTAACTTGTACTGAATCTGTGATTTCACCAGTGTAAGGAAATTCTTGGGAGGAAACTCTTTGTGCCAATGCAGATTACTCTCCAATTTCAGTTTTAGAGACCCGCCTAGGCAGTGTTTCTGAAACCGTGGGTCACAACCCCATCCAGGATTGTGAAAAATTTAGCAACAGTAAAGATTTCTGAATGCACAATGGGCAAAATTTAATTCAAAATCAAACCCATTAATGAATTTGAGGTGCTTCTGGCAGCACTTGCATGTACTGTATCTTGTAACTTCACTGCAGCCTTGGTTTTGAACACGAAGCATGTATACTTTGCACTGAGCGTGCCCTCAGGCCATGCAAAGCCAATGAATGCTGCCAAACCAGAAAAGGGGTCCTAAGTGGAAAAAAGTTGAAGAAGCCCTGGCCTAGAATACTGAGAGATTAAGTGATTTACATGGAGTCCCATAAGTAGTATGTATCAAAAGCAGGACTTGCAACCAAGTGCTTCAGATGCTAAGTCCAGTTTATTATTAAATAAATTGTTCATTAATTAAATGTATTGTTAAACTAATAACTTTATAAAAACATTATAGCATATAATAAATATATTAACTATATTAAACATATTGTTTCTATTTCGAAACAAAAGTGTACATGTTTATTTTTTATTAATTAAAATAATTTAAATAAAATTTATTATTAATAAAAAGCCAATGATTGCAACTAGTTTCTTCATAAGCGCTTAAGCAAATTAGTTCATTAAGTTATTATAAAGAAAAGATTACTAAATGTATTTACATTGGACATTGTGATCACTGTCATTAATATAAATTCATTAGCAACCAAACATTTGCTAATAAATTAATCAACCCCTGGAATTAATTCCCATCCCTAGAATTTCAAAAGGGTAGGGCAGTACCTAGTGCTGACTTCTTCACAAATGACACATACAGAAATCTATAAGCTGAGGTTAAAAGCCTACAGAGAAAACCTGTGTCATGTGAAAATTTTCTTTTGATTTAGAATTAATTTTTTGGTAGAGTTTTAGAGAAAAGAGGAATTGGATGGGGAAACCCTCTGAGAAACTACTTTCCACAAACCTTCATCCTTGGAGAGCTTGGATCCCTTGGTGATCCTGGCAAATTTTATTACAGGGACAAAGTCTTTAAAGAGCAAAGTTTGATATGTTGAGAATTCTTTTTGCCACCTGAAGCTAACTTGGCCAAGTGTCCAAGAGCTAAAAAACCTGACGAGGGCAGTAAGTCATAGAGTAGCTAGTAACTTAGTGAACTTCTGGAATTCTCCTCTGTCTCATTATATTCTGCTTTGAATCACACTTATTTCTCTACATATAAAATCCATTCATTAAACTGCCAACTCTTTGGGGGTAAGAATAATGAGTTTTTTTCATCTTGGAATGCCAGACAAACTCTGAGACCTCTCCTCCTTTGAAGGTTCCTCTATCCATCTGTATCATCATTAGCTATTCAATCACCTTTTCATTTAAAATAAGCATTTAATGTTTAACATGATTGTACATGTATGACCTATATCAAATCGCTTGCTATCTTGGGGAGGGGAGAGGGAAGGAAGGGAAGGAGAAAAAAAATGCTACCACTTGACTCCCTTCCATGAGGGAGCCATAATTGATGCAATGGGCAAGTCACTGGGGGGAGGGGAAAGTTGATGCCAAGGAGAACAGCTGGGCGAAAGTGATGTTTTAGAAAGTTGAATCCCTCAGCTCTATACAGAAGGGAAGGGATGAGACCAGAGTCCAATGATGCTCTTAATCTAAAGCCTCTATTATACAAATTCAGCCTTTATAGGCAGGTGGAGTGCTAATGGAGGTAACATCCCTGTCCTTAGAAATCATACTGTTGACACTGTCGTAGACGTACCCCTCCATGTCACAGACACGTCATACACATATTACACAAGTACTCTTTTCTCTTCTGGTTTTTAATGCAACTCTTACAAAGATACTGAAGAATGCAACGAGTGTCCTGCATCTCACCTGCCCATAATGGACACTGCTGCACTTAAGTCATGGAAGAACCGTGGGTGACAGGGTTGGCTGAGTTAATTTTCATAGACTCTTAAACCTAGGAGGGAATCTCAAGAGGTCAACTAGCAGGTGTAATGCTCCCCTGCCACTTAGAGAGATTGTTGTCTATCCTATTTGCAAAGCTATCTAAGGAAAAAAGGCTCTGCAATTTTGTATACAATCTAAGTTCTACAGTTATCTTTGGTTATCTAATTCCCTCATTCATCATCTTTTAGGACTGCTGTTTAGTCATTTCAGTCAGAGCCAACTCTCCTGTGATCCCATTTGGGGTTTTCTTGGCAAAGATACTGGAGTGGTTTGCCATTTCCTTCTCCAGATCATCTGACAGATGAGGAAACTGAGGCAAGCAGACACACTTGCCCAAGGTCACACAGCTAATAAGCTAGATTTGAACTTGGGTCCTCTAAACTCCAAGCTGCCTGCTCCATCCACTGTGACACGTAGCTGCATCTGGGAGCACAGATCCAGCCTAAATCTTTTCTATTTGAAATTAAGCTTTATCTCCATGTAGCATCCATCAGGCTAAAACCCTACATGATAACTAAAGGTTGGGATCAGTGAAGACCCTTTTTTCTTTCCCCAAGAAAAACCCACCTTAACAACTCCTATATGCTAAAGAACAGGATAGCACCCAGGATTTAATTTATTATTATTCGTAACTTTCATTTACAACAGAGGTTCCTAACATGGGGTTATGAACTTTAAAAAAATAAATTATTTAAATATAATTAATTTCTTTTATAATTCTAAATTTTAAATTTATAATTCTAAATACACACAAATGCATAATTTCCTTTTGTATTTTTTATGCATTCGGAGAAGAGGCCCACAAGCTTCACCAGACTGCCTAAGGGGTCTATGACATGAAAAAGGTTAAGAACACTCAATTTATACAGGGTTTTACAGTTCCCAAGGCACTTTCTTCACAACATCCTTTAAGGTAGGTAACACAATTATAATTATCCCCATTTGACAGATGCTGAAACTGAGACACAGAGAGGTGATAGGACTTGTTCATACAAGGCTAACAAGTGATAGAGGTGGAATGTGAGCTCACCTCTCCAGAATCTAAGAAGGGTATTTAATCTACTACACCCCATCAGCTTTTGCCTAAAGAACCTGTTTCTATTGGCAAGACGTCATGGTCAATTGAACAGTACCATCCTAAATCTATCACATATCGTTTCATCTTTACTTGCTGTCATAGTCCAATCAATGACCTCAATAATGCTGCATCTTAGGGGATACATTCAGAAAAACCTGGGAAGACTTGTATGAACTGATACATAGTGAAGAAAGCAGAACTATGAGAACTGGGGCAGCGGGGGGGGGGGGGGGGGGGGGGGGGGAGCGAGCCAAGATGGCAGCTGGAAAGCAGGCATTTGTTTCAGCTCTCCCCCAAATCCCTCTAAACACCTGTAAAAATGGCTCTGAACAAATTCTAGAGCTACAAAACCCATGAAATAGCAGAGGGAAACATCTCCAGCCCAGGAGAGCCTGGATGGTCGCCAGGAAGGGTCTATCCCATGGTGCTGAGAGTGAAGGGCAGCCCAGCATGGGCCAAGTTGGGACAGATCCAGGGTCAGCCAGCTGGAACAGGCCTTGGGGCCATGAAACAGTGAGCTGTGGCAGTTACCAGACTTCTCAATCCACAAATGCCAAACAGCAGGTTGGGGGAAACTGGGGGATTGAGTTCAGAGGCGTCCAGCCACCAGCCGTAGGGGTGGAAGAGGTGGTACAGTGGTGGCGGGTAGCAGCAACAGGAAGCCCCTGAGGCTGCTTCCAGAACTCCAACGTCAGCTGCTTCCCAAGTTCCTGGCTCACACGATGGGATGAATCTAGCAGCAGATCAGAGCGGGAGTGCAAGGAGTACTTTGTGGGCACAAAGGCAGATTCTCTTGCTGTGCTCTGCTTGGATCTGTATTGAGGTCCTGGTTGGCGGTTCTTGGGGGAGGAGGAGCGCTGCTGGGACAGAGCCTGGGGTGATGGTGGAGTAGAAGTAGCTCTGAAAACAGCAGTGCTTGGACCCTAAAGCTTGGGACAAAGTACTCTCTACTCTACAAGCAGTCATATCCTGACAAAAAGTTCAAGGGTCAAGTAGTTGGCTGGGAACATGAACAGGCAGCGAAAACAAACTCAGACTCAAATGCAGACTCAAACTCAAACTCTAGATTGCTTTTTTGGTGACAAAGAAGATCAAAACATACAGCCAGAAGAAGTCAACAAAGTCAAAGAGTCTACATCAAAAGCTTCCAAGAAAAATATGAATTGGTCTCAGGCCATGGAAGAGCTCAAAAAGGATTTGGAATAGCAAGTAAGAGAAGTAGAGGAAAAATTGGGAAGAATAATGAGAGTGATGCAGGAAAACCATGAAAAACAAGTCAATGACTTGCTAAAGGAGACCCAAAAAAATACTGAAGAAAATAACACCTTAAGAAAAGGAGGTCCAAAAGACCACTGAAGAAAATACCACCTTAAAAATTAGACTGGAGCAGGTGGAAGCTAGTGACTTTATGAGAAATCAAGATATTATAAAACAGAACCAAAGGAATGAAAAAATGGAAGACAATGTGAAATATCTCATTGGAAAAACCACTGACCTGGAGAATAGATCCAAGAGAGAGAGTTTAAAAAATACTGGACTACCTGAAAGCCATGATCAAAAAAATAGCCTGGAAATCATCTTTCAAGAAATTATCAAGGAAAACTTCCCTGATATTCTAGAACCAGAGGGTAAAATAGACATTGAAAGAATCTACCGATCACCTCCTGAAAAAGATCCCCAAAAGAAAACTCCTAGGAAAATTGTCGCCAAATCCCAGAGTTTCCAGATCAAGGAGAAAATATTGCAAGCAGCCAGAAAGATACAATTTGAATACTGTGGAAACATAATAAGAATAACACAAGATCTAGCAGCTTCTACATTAAGGAATCAAAGGGCTTGGAATATGATACTCTGGAGGTCAAAGGAGCTAGGATTAAAACCAAGAATCACCTACCTGGCAAAACTGAGTATAATGCTCCACGGCAAAATATGGACTTTCAATAAAATACAGGACTTTCAAGCTTTCTCAATGAAAAGACCACAGCTGAATAGAAAATTTGACTTTCAAATACAAGAATCAAGAGAAGCATGAAAAGGTAAACAAGAAAGAGAATTCATAAGGGACTTACTAAAGTTGAACTGTTATGTTTACATTCCTACATGGAAAGCTGATGTGTGTAATTCATGAGACCTTTCTCAGTATTAGGGGCATTGAAGGGAATACAGACAGAGGGCACACGGTGAGTTGAATATGAAGGGATGATATCTTAAAAAATGAAATAAATTTAAGGGGTGAGAGAGGAATATATTGACAGAGGGAGAAATGAAGAGATAGAATTGGGTAAATTATTTCACATAAAAGTGGCAAGAAGAAGTAGTTCTGTTGGAAGGGAAAAGGGGGCAAGTGAGGGGGAATGAGTGAATCATACTCCATTGGATCCAACTTGAGGAGGGAATAACATACACACTCAACTGGGTATCTTACTCCACAGGAAAGTAAGGGGAAGGGGAAAAAAAGGGGGGGATGATAGAAGGGAGGGCACATAGGGGGAGGAGGTAATCAAAAGCAAACACCTTTGAAAAGGGACAGGGTCAAGGGAGAAAATTGAATAAAGGGGGACAGGATAGGATGGAAGGAAATACAGTTAGTCTTTCACAGCATGAGTATTGTGGAAGTGTTTTGCATAATGATACATGTGTGATCTATGTTGACTAGCTTGCCTTCCTAGGGAGGGTGGGTGGGAAGGGAAGAGGGGAGAGAATTTGGAATGCAAAGTTTTAAAAGCAGATGCTTAAAAAAATTTTTAAAAAGTTGTTTTTTGCATGCAGCTGGGAAACAAAACATATAGGGAATGGGAAATAGAAATCTATCCTGCCCTACAAGAGAGTAAGGGGAAAGGAGATGGGAGGGGAGTGGAGTGAAAGGGGGGAGGGCTAACTGGGGAACGAGGCAATCAGAATATATGCCATCTTGGAATGGGCGGGAGGGTAGAAATGGGGAGAAAATTTGTAGCTCAAAATCATGTGGAAATCAATGTTGAAAACTAAAATATTAAATAAAAATTAAATTAAAAAATAAGTAGGAGAACTATTATACAGTAACAGCAATATTGTAAACATAATCAACTTTGAAAGACTTATTAACTCAGATCAACACAATGACCAACCACAATTCTATGCTTTCCACAAGGAAGTATGCTACCTATTTCCCATACAGACCTGATGGACTAAGAGTACAGACTGAGGCCATGTGGCCTTAAAGCCTCAGGTTTCCCTCTCCTAGACCGAAGTATATTTCCTTCTGTTTCTTTCTTTTTCTTACTTTTTTGGGGCATGGGGGAAGGTAGCTAATATAGAAATTTGTTTTGCTTAGTTATGCATATTCGTAAGGGGTTTTGTTTCTCTTACCTTCTTAGTGGTTAGGGGAGAAAGGGGAGATATTTGAAACTAAAGATAAAATTAAATTGAACTTAAAATTTTTAGATTAAATAAAGTAAAATAGAACATTGAAAGAAATCAGTACTTTATCATAAGCTTGGAGGTATCTGAAAAATAGAATACAAGTACTTTTGGTTGGGAGCAGTTAGGTGGTGGAGTGGATAAAATGCCAGAGCTGGAGTCAGGAAGACTCATCATTTGTGAGTTCAAATCAGACCTCAAACACTTCCTAGCTATGTGACCCTGGGCAAGTCACTTAACCCAGTTTGCTTCAGTTTCCTCATCTGTAAAATGAGCTGAAGAAGAAAATTGCAAACCACTTTAGTATCTCCGCCAAGAAAACCCCAAATGGGGTCACGAAGAGTTGAACGCGACTGAAACAACTCAGCAACGACAACAACAAAAACCACCTTTGGCTGGCACACAAGAATCAAACATTAAGTTTGTGACACACATTTTTCTGAGTCACTATCAGTACAAAGGTACCAGGTTATATGTGCCAAAAGATATTGGTGCTTGGCATTACGGCAGGGATGACCTCTACTCTACATACAGAAATTGAGAACAGCGGAGATAAAAATCACTCGTCCTGAGTTCTGAAGCAAGTCACTATCAATGACAAGAATATAGACCCCACTGCTATCCTCTCCATATTCTGTCACAGTACTCTCAGAGGGGCTGATAAAAACCAAAATTCCTGCTATGTTGGTAGTCAGTTTCCAGCTCAAAACTTGCTGTGTATCCTGCATTTCTGGCATTCACAAAGAGGCTGTGATCAGAGAGAGAAGTCAGTCAAAAAATATTTATTAAGTGCTTACCATGTGCCAGATAGTGTGCTAAGAACTGGGCAAAAAGACGCAAAAGATGGTCCCTGTTGTCAGTAGCATGGGGTGGTGGAAAGAGCACTCAATATCAGACTTGAAATCAGAAGACTCGTGTTTCAGTCCCAGATCCACTACTTTTTAGATGTATGACTTTTCCATTGTCCTCAAGCCTCAATCCTGCTTCTGTGAAATGGGGATAAATAATACCCACTCTACCTACCTCACAGGGGAGTTGTAAGGATCCAGTGAAATAAGGTATACAGAAGCATCTTATAAACTATAAAGCTCTAAAAAAAGGGCATTGGTTATAAATTATACTTTGATACTTGCATCCCAGGCCATCTATGACTCTGGGAGACCGAGGCTGACAACTTTGTGCAACTCTGCCTCACTTGAATGAAATTCACTCACGAATCAAGACACCATTGGTCCTCTGAAAAAATGAAGGACGAATAACAATTATACTTCAATACTTACCTGTGGCTTTGTCAGTTCTTGTAAAATAGGCGACAACTTCCATGACACCTTAGGAGAGAGGTGACAGTGATCACTGTTGGAGGAGGAGTTTCTGAGGCTGAAAAATTCATCCCCAAGAGGTCACTCTGCGGATGAACCTCTCTGAACATGGCTCAGCCGATCACCAGGCCCAGAGATGCGTGCATCTCAGCATCAGAGCGGCATGCAAGTGACCCTGAATTACTCAATACATGTATATAAATATATTTACATAGCTTACAAATACTGCTAATTTATTATTACCTTGGTATTTCAACGGACATGTTGGAGTACTGGAGATCGCATCCAGGGAAGTACTCTCTCTAGGGGGGCAAGGTAAAATCCATGCCTCCTCATCCTGAGCATCTCACGCTCACGTCCCTTGAAGTCAAGGACTATCCTAATTTATTGTTTTTTGTGTCCCCAGTCTTTAGCCCAGTACCTGACATGTAGTAGGTTTTTATTTCATCGATTCATTGGCCCTTGTTCATTCATTGATGTCCTCCCATAATTCCTCCACAGGGAGTGTCTACCCAATATGCTGAGAGACTTGATTTCATGAACTTGTTTTCTTAGTATTTTAATAACTTTTGTTGTTGTTGACTTGTGACTGACTCTTTGTGACCCCATTTGGGGCTTTCTTGGCAAAGATATTGGAGTGGTTTGCATTTCCTTCTCCGGCTCATTTTGCAGACGCGGGAACTGAGGCAAACAGGGTAAAGTGACTTGCCCAGAGTCACACGGGTAAGAAGTATCTCAGGCCAGATTTGAACTCAGCTGTTCCTGACTCCAGCCCTGTGCTCTACCCACTGCGCCACCTAGCTGCTCTTTAATAACTGTAGTTCCATATGTGTGGGATACAAGATTGTTTGTGAAAGCTTCCCATGAATAAATCAAGCAAGGTAATACTCAGATAGTACAAATTTAGTTAGGATGGAGACCTCACTAGGCCTAAGTTTCGTTTTCCTGTAAATCATATGATTTCGGGGAAATCAGGTGGTCTCCCCCTCTCCCCCTCCCGTAGCCTACTCGCATGCCGTCATCTTAACATTGAGATTTCCCTATAAGGTAATTCTGTAGTTTCTGTGCTAGTATTGGATAAACTTACTCTGGGGTAGGTTGTGAGGCCACCTGTCCCAGCAAATAGGGACAGGGGTCCAGCCTCTAGGGGTGGAATTTCTTAGAATTGTTTGTACAAGGTTATATATCCCCTTGCTTGCCTTCTCCCCCTTGCCTCTCTGCACTACCATCCCACCCTGGTAGTGGGAGATGCCCAATTCTCGCGAGACATGATCAAATAAAGCTTCTGTTTTGTTTCTACCTTGAGAAAACCGAGACACTTCTGTTTTTGTTTATTTTGAGCCTGTGGTTTGTCCCACACACATACAATCAGTCTCCTTTGTCATACCATAGCTTTTATTTTATGCATTTAAAATATTTCCCAAGAAAGGGTCCATAGGCTCCACTGGACTTCCAAAGGGGTGCATCAAACAAACAAACAAACAAACAAACAAAAAGGTTTAGATAGACTCTCTGCTCTAGACCTCTTGATGCTGCATGGATGCCAATGGATCACCTGTTAACCTTCTTGCATACATGATGGCCTTGCTCTTTTTCCAGTCTAAAAATATTACATCCCTGAATCGCTTCCTGATACTTCTCCTTTTGGTGATTCTTTGTTGGTAATATGTTGCAACTCTGCACGGCCTTATAATAATCATTATTATTATTATTATTATTATTATTTTTAGTGATGATGATATAGGATACTACAGAGACACCACCCTATGACTTAAGGGATTCAAATGATGACAGTTGTCAAAACTATTGGACGGTGCCCTGGATGTTCTACTAAGCTGAAAGTGGTAACAAGGAAATTTGAACAGAGATGGCTTCTGCCCTTCTGGAGTCTGAACCTTGAGGCACACAGCGATGATGCTGCCACATGTCAAAAGCCTTCATCCGTTCCGACATGTGAAAGAACTCCAAATGAGACAAAGAATGATGTGCTGGAAGGGAAAGCTGACCCCAAGTTGTCATCAGCGATGGGTAGGGGATAACTGAGGCACCCCAAAGGGCAATGATTAGATGACTCAGCCCTGGAGGGTAAGAGAAGAACAAAACCCTGCCCCTGCCTTTTGGTTCCCACTCCTACTCACGATGGAACATTCTCATCTTCTCTTCCGCTCTGAAACACAAAGTAGCAAATAACTGTCTCATCCTCTTCCAGAGGTGGCTCGATTTCAGAGAAAAGCAGGAGAAACCATTCTCGTCTGACTGGTTGTTGAGCTCATAAAGGCCCCGTGGAAATAAATATAATGGGTAAGAGCCAAGAGACTCCACAATGCAACTTGGAAGGCTTGGCAATGGCCGTGGATTGAAAGAGAACATGATCCATGGAATACAGATAAGTCTGGAAACTGTGAGCCTGTTCATTCTTTCTAATTTCATGACTGATGCTCAGCAATTAAAGAATTAGGACACGAATAGCCAGGACATACACAATGTTTATATTGCATGAAAGAGTTTTAGCCGGAGAAGCTAGATTAATTCTTGAGTAATCATCATTCACAAGAGCCCAAGTGATTCCCAACCACAACAAACACTGGATGGGGAGAGCACCACCTTTCTATTTCAGTTGCAGACTCTCCCCAAACCAAAAAAACCAAAGCAAGTCTTCCCCACAGCTGGTGGGGTTTGCTGACGGCCACTCCCACCAGTTTCTGCAGCAGCCTGGCTGAGGCAGAAGAGACTTTGTGTGTGCCAGTACCGGTTTTGTTTCTGCTAATGATTTTGCTCCATCTCTTCCCCTGCTAGGCTGGCTTCTCGCCTTCGCCACATGCAAAACGAGGGCCCACGTGGAAGTGGCCTACCTTCATCCTAGGGAGGGAAGGATGGTAGTGGGGGGAGGAGACCCTCGAGGGCACAACATAAGGAAGAAAAAAGGGGACTGAACGAAATTGGGTCAGAAAGGTCTCTTTTACTGCGGAGATCCCGCTCAAACTGAAACCAGAGTTTGTTGCATACTACCTTGCTAAGCCAGGGTCACCCAGACCTGGCTAGCCCCACGATATGCCCTACGCACACAGCTCTTTCAGACAAGTGCACTTAGTGAAACACTGAAATCTCAATCTATACAAAGCTCCCAATACCATCCCACTCTTTACAAGGTTACCTCGAAAACTCCAGCTCAGTGAAATCCCTGAAAGATTCCGTATCCCCTCTTTTATCTGCAACCCTAAAAGTCTCCAAGATTGGCAAGAACTACACTCTGAGCTCAGAGCCGCACCTTCTGATTCCCAAGACAACCGAAACGACATAAATCTGTCCCATTTGTGGAGGCAGGGCTGGACAGTAGGCAGGCAGAATATGGACCTATGGAAGCATCTTCCGCCTCAAAGAATTGGAGTAGGGAAGGAGGTGGTGGACAAGCTAGGCAAACAGGCAGCCAGAAAAAGCAGGTGAAAGTCCCTAGAATGGAACTAAGCAGCAAGTCGAAATCTCTGATCTTAGCCTAAGAACTTCATGCTGATGTGAACCAGGCAGGCAGCTGCCTCAGCAAACCCATGCAAAGCCACTGCAGCATCGTCGCTTCCTTCCTTCATTAACAACCTAGAGAGGTGGGGAGGGGAGGTTGGGGAGAATGCGCGGGTCTGCCTAACTCCACCCCCGAGCCAGTCCCGCCTTCTTCCCGTTGCCTAGGGGTATTTTGAGCCGGGATGCAAACCGAGCCCCGCAACAAGTTTGGAAGAGAGCTCTGCCTACCTTTCCTGAAGGGCATCTCGCCACAGCGAGGAAGCTAAGTCCCGGGAGGATGCAGAAATGGCCAAGGCTTCCAAAGGATGACGAAGGCGCCTGCAGCGCCGGGACGAATCCTTCTGCGCGTCCCGGGCACCGGGATGGTGGAAGTCTAAGTCTCCAGGAGCCAACCTTGGACTCCACGGCCAGTGCGGGAACCCGACGCCTGCGGAGGCAGCTGCGGGAGGAAGGGAAATGGACATATTTGGTCATCGCCGGCTGGCGTCATTGGCGAGCGAGGCAGGAACTGCTGGGAACCAGGAAACCCTGATAATCCGGGAGGTTGCTACTTTCGGAAATTGTAACCCTTCCTCTCCCGGGACTAAAGGCCGACTTGGGGAGGGAGGGAGGGAGAGAAGGCGGGGGGGGGGGGGGTTGGGGTGGAGGGGCTGAAACAGCCAAGGTTTTGGCCCCCGGGGAGCTGCGCGCACGGTTTCCATTCATTAACCTCCTCTACCGCCTCTGGACGCGAGTGAAAAACTGCTTCCCCATCAACCCCCCCCACCCCACTGGACTCGGGGACGAGATGCTCCTAGAGCCCAAGTGGGTGCTGCGCAGGGAAAGCGAGGGAAAACGGAGCCAGACCTGGGAAAGCAATTGCCCAGTGCTTGTTTTGTGGGTGCCTGCTCAGGAGGCTCTTTCTGAATGATTTTATTGCAAAGTCCGGTGCAAAAAGAAACAGAAACAGAGGCAATAGAAACAGCAAGGACCTAGACTGAGGAAGTCAAAGACAAGGGAAAACGAAAACGAGGAGAATGCAAGCGATTTCTTTTAAAAATTTGCGAACCTGGAGGCAAATTATAGGCGGTGGAAGATCTTTCTGGCCATCTCCCTCCCTCCCCGCCCCCAACCTTCTCAGGCTCATACCGTCCCTCAAATTCACCCGGTATACATTTTGTAGGTACAAAGAAATGTCTATGTTGTCTCCCCCTTTAGAATCTAAACTAATTGAGGAACAGAGACCGGGAGTTTTTTGTTGTTGTTGTTTTGGGGGGGGGGGGGAGTTGACTTTATCTCCACACATAAGTGATTAAGATGTTCTTGTTGACTTACTGATTGACTACCTGCTGCAGGGTGATACGCTGAAAGAGGAGTTGGACTGAATCCAGAGACTTCATTTCTGGACCCCACCCATCTTTTGCTAACTGGTGTGACCAAGGTTTAATCAGTTTCTTGACAACTTAAAATCTGCTAGGACCACTACTTTTTAAGCTCTGAATATTCAACTAGCTCCAAATCCATCTAACTGTATAAGAATCTAGCCCACACCTGTCCGTCTTTCTCAACAGAATATCGTGAGAGACTTTATCAACCGACTTGCTAAAATGTGGGTAAGCCATAAGCTACAGAAACTAGCTTGGTCTCCAGTTTAGTAACCTCAAGAAAGAAAGGATGGTTTGCCATGATCCATTTCATAGGATCATATATTTAGCACTTGAGAGAACTTAGGACAGTTAATCTAATCCTCTCATTTTTACCAACGAGGAAGGGGAGCCCAAGGAAATTAAGAGGCAGGATTAGAATTTAAGACCTCTGATTCCAAATTTTTATGTTAATTACCGTTTCATCTATTAATTCATTTTTCCTTGCAGGTTCTGTTCAATGCAAAGCAATTTCATAACCAGACTAATTACTATATATCAAAGCATGATGACGCAAACAGAATATAAAATAACCTCAATTGGGTAACTGCTTCCAAAACACAACAGAAAGGAACCTCTCCTCTTTTCACAACCACAGAAGATTGTGACATTATATTGGGATGTTCTGGCGGGATACTAAGGATGGCAAACATTCTTTGTTTTGTTAAGAAGTTGATTTCCCAATAGATAAATGGTCAAAGGATATGAACAGGCAGTTTTCCAAGGAAGAAATCTAAACTATCAAAGAAGTGCTCCAAATGACAAATAGAAAAATGTAAATTAAAGCAATTCAGTTTCCCTCTCATACCCATCAGTTTGACAAAGATGACCTAAGAACAAAGTAACAAATGTTGAAGGGTTTAAGGGAAAACAGGCATAGAGATGCACTATTGGTGGGGTCTAAACATTCTGGAAAGCAATTTCAAATTATGTTCCTCCATATCCCAAAACTGTGCAATAATAATACCAGGCCTATACCCCAGAAGAAATCAAAGAAAGAGGAAAAGGGCGCATGTGCTCAAAAAATATTTATAGAAAATCTTTTTGCAGTGGCAAAGAACAGGAAACAAAAGGGAGGCCCATCAAATGAAGAATGGCTGAACAGATTGCAGTACATTAATGTAATGAAATTATATTAAGGAGGGGAATCTAGGTGGCATAGTGAGTAGAGTACCGGCCCTGGAGTCAGGAGGACCTGAGTTCAAATCCAGCCTCAGACACTTGACACACTTACTAGCTGTGTGACCTTGGGCAAGTCACTTAACCCCAATTGCCCTACCTTCCCTCTTCTAAAAATAAAAAAGAAATTATATTAAGCCATAAGACATAATGAAAGGGATGGTTTCAGAGAAGTCTGGGAAGACTTATATGAAGTGATTCAGAGTAAAGTGAATAGAAACAAGAAAACAATTTATACAGTAACAACAATGTAAAGAAAAGCAACATTGAAAAACTTAAGAATTCATATCAATATAAATGACTCTCCATGTTTCCAGAATATCAATGAAAAGTATGCCAACAACCTCCTGACAGAGAAGTAATGGATTCAAGGTACAGAATGAGAAACGCATTTTTGGACATGACCAATATGGGAATTTATTTTGCTTTGCTATGCATATTTGTTACAAGGGGTTTTTTCTCTTCTGTTCTTTTCAATGAGAGGAGTAGGAAAGGGGACTAATAGGTGTCCTTCCATCCCTCAAATGAGAAGAGAACAGAAGGAATCTGTGACAAGCAGGACAGCTTTGAAAGTTACCTACTGAACTGATTATATATTTAAAGGAAAGGCAAGCTCTGCACAGAGGCACACAGTTTCTTTTACAATCTCCTTGTCTTCTATTTGTGTATATGGAAACATTTTGTTGTTCATTAATTTCAGAATAAAAAAATTTAAATGACTGGAAGAAAAGAAGGTGGAATAGTATGGTCATATTGGATACCTCAAATCTAAGTAACAGTGTGTGAACACATGAACTAATAACGTGAGTGGGTATTTCTTTTCAAAATTTCAGCATTGAAACATTAGTAAAATATTTTCTTTCCTGAATAAAGTCAAATTTAGGCCTAGTTCCAGACTCTATCTAGCTATTCCAAATCACAAAGATTTTTCTAAAAATCTTTTCTAGAAAGTACAAAAGAGGTCTTGTGAAATTAGAATGACGGACATTCAGGGAAGCTCCCAGTCCTTAGATTCTATTTACTCAGTTTACCCTGCTTTTTGGCTTTTCTATGCTTGCCTCTTAATTAAATTTTTTATTAATATATTTTGTTTTTACATCACTTACATATCCCAACATATCCCTATTCCCCTCCTGGGGAGCCATCTCTTTAAGGAAAGAATAAAGAAATAAAAAAGTTGAGCCAAACTAGCCAACACACTAAAAAAAAAGTGACATTATATATAGTATTATCACACCCAGTCCCCCACCTTCTTTCACTCTTCATTTTAAGATTTTGGGATAAAACTTTAAAATGGATAACCTCTAAGTTATTTCAGCAGGTGAAAAAAAGAAAATGAAGCATTTGAAAGTCACTCAAGAAGATGTGAACTTAAAAACCTCATTAGCACATAAGCTATGACTTAAGATCTCAGTGACCCCAGGAATTCTCTAAAACTAAAAATTGCAGAACAATTGTTGACAGGCTTCCAAATATCCCCCAAATGAAATCTGACATTTTGTTGGATGAGCATGTAAAGGGAATATCTCTCTTTTAACAGGACATTATGTAAGCCAGGTACACTAATTAAACATGCTTTTAAGAATGGTTCCCATCCAATTTTGTTCTGGCACATTTCCTTTAACCTAAATTCCCAAGCCCCGGAGTAAATAATTCAGTTCTTATGATACCTTAACATTTTTAAAGGCATTTATAATTAACAGGTATTCAAAGTTGTACTGTACATGAAGAATTTACTACAAAAGCTCCTTCCACTGTGCGTCTTCGGAGAAACACATAAGCTTTTCATTATTTTATGGACATAGAGATTCAATGAACCAAAGGGAAAACCAGATCTCTATTCTGTAACCTTTTCTCTTTGCTAAGTCCAAATAAAACCTACCCTTTTTTGCAAAATGCAGTTTCTTGTTGTCCATATTTACTAAGGCATAGATAGTGGTTCTTAACTTTTTGTAATGAAACATTTTGTTTTAAACTTAGTGTAGAACATCAGTGCAACCCACTAAACTTGCTTAGTGACCATTTACGCTGAAATTTATTTCAGTGTATAGAGCATCATACTAACATTTTTCAGTCACTCTTGCTAGGTCCCCTTCAGGATTCTCTGTCCATTCACTCTCATTCACTTTTATAGGGTTAGATTTAGCATGCATTCCATTCTTCTGGTTCTTTTTTTGCTTTTTTTTCTTTCATTTTGCATTATCTCACAAAGGTCTTTCCAGCTCATTTTATATTCCTTATTCTTTTTAGTCTTACTGATATTAGTGAATTCTGTTGCAATAATATACTAGAATTTTTTAAACTATTCATGTTGCACAGTAGAGAGAGCACAGAGGATCTTGGGTTCAAATCCTGCTTCAGTCTGTCCTTAGTTTCTTCATTAGTAAAATGAGGGTGATTGATTGATGGAGTCTACAATGTTATCCAGCTTTAAATCAATGATCTAGACTTTTATGTTGATTGAAGGCATTTTTGCAATGATATATGATGCTAATATGAAAATCCCTGAAGAAGTAACCTGTTTTGGTTTCGATAACACTATCTGGATAAGCAAATTTATAACACAAACTAAGCAATTTTGGACATTGTCTCTCTTCAGTCTTGTATTTGACATTCCACTGGCCTCCAACACCATTTAACTCTGATTCAATCCTCCAGATTCTTTTCGAATCAAATTTGGGGAAAGAAGCCTGCAATATCCCCCAGATCAGATTTATGGCAATAAAAAGATAAGACAGAATTACATAGATCTGGTAAAGATGTTTCCACTTTTTGGATTTTATTTTGTTCCTTGATATATGAATGATTATGGAAAAGATCCAGGATGTGAGGAGCTATAAGCACAAGACTGAGATCCAGTCCATTTAGATAAGCCAGGGGTTCAGAAATTTGAATTTGGCTTTGTGTGATTTTATAGTAGGCACATATTTGGCACAGGACCTTTGGGAATTAGGTGGAATGGATATTCACCTTTAAAACAAGCCTCTGTAAGCTCCTACCCAAGTCAAGCCAACAAGTGCTTATTAACCTCCAACTATAGACCAGGCACTGTGCTAAGTGCTAGAAAGGCAAAAATAGTTCCTGTCCTCAAGGAGCTTACATTCCAGTAGGGGAATATAACATGTAAACAACTATGTACAAACAAGATATATGCATATAAATTAGAGGTAATTTCACAGGGAAGGTACTAGCATTAAGGGGGATTAGTAAAGACTTCCTATAGAAGGTAGAATTTTAGCTGAGCCTTGAAGGAAGCCAGGGTAGTCAGGAAAGGGAGAGAAGAGGCAGAGAATTTCAGACGTGGGGGAAGGCATGGAATTAGGCAACGGGAGTGTCTTGTGTGAAGAACAGCAAGAAGCTCAGTATCATCGGATCAAAGAGTACACAAAGGAAAGTGAGGAGACTGGAAAGGTGAGAGATTATGAAGGAGTTTAAAAGTCGGAGATTTTTAAACGACCCTGTAGTTGAGAGGGAGCCACTGGAGTTTACTGAGTGGGAGGGAGGAGGGTGTGTGTGACATGGCCAGACCTGAGCTTTAAGATCACTTTGACAGCTGAGTGAAGATTGAACCAGAACAGAGAGTGGCTTTAGGTAAGGAGACCAATCAGAAGGCCATTGCAACAGTCCAAGTGTATAGTGATGAAGGAATTAAGGATCTAATAATGGTTAAGGTTAAATATGGGAATTAGGGTCAGAGAAAGTCAAAGTTCAAGAAACAGTTGATACAAGCTGGAAAGGAGGAGAAAGGTCTTGCAATAAGCTGGATTTGCAAATGCATGAAACATACAGCAGGAGATCTACCTTGTCCATCAGCACTGCTCAGACAGCTCTGCAATGGAAGCAAGGAGACTTTGATTTCTAGTTCTGGTTATATGGCCCAGGGTAGAAAGATGGGTTCCAGAGCAGTAGGGAGGGAGTAGGACTTAGAAGAGATTGCTTGGCAGAACAAAGGAGGAATTTCATGGAATATTAAGTGTTAGAAGGGACCTTAAAGATCATCTAATTCAGTTCCCCCTCCCCAATTTTATACATGAAGGAAAAAGGTGTCATCCAATTCAAGGTCCTATCCTGAATTCACACTAGGTATCTCTCTAGAAGCTCATTTTGCCTTTCATTCTGCTGCTTGCTCTAAGCGAGAAATTGAATTCAAGTATTTATTTATTAAGCATCTTTTATTTTCCAAGGCACTGTCTAGGTCTGAGATTTTAACCTGGGGTGTGTGAATTTGGGTTGTTTAAAAAATATTCTGAGAACTGTATTTTAATATAATTGGTTTCCTTTGCATTCCTGTCTTGTGCATTTAAGAACATTATTCTGAGAAGGGTTTACCAGGCTGCCAAAGAGGACGATTATACCAAAAAAAAGACTAAGAACCTCTGCTCTAGGTGCTAGGCAGACAAAGACAAACTATTTCTGATGCCCACCTCCAGCCAAATGTCTGTCTCACTGTCTCAGCTTCCTCCTATAACCGTCCACAACAGGGCCCTCCCTCTTCCTGCTTGTAGTACCAATAGAGGGCCTAGAATCTGTGTGAAATCTAAGCCACCTGGTCTCTGACCACTGCTCATCTTTCTCCCCACTAGTGACAATTTCACCTTGATATCCAAGGAAGTAAGGAAAATCTTACATATCAAGTCCTAATATAAGGGCAGGGATTTGTCTTCTTTCATTGCATCCCCAGCACTTAGCCCAGGAGTCATTGCCACTGGACCCAGATGGCTCTGGAGGAGAGAGTGAGGCTAGTGACTTTCTCACTTAAATCCAGTTCACTTGCAAGTCATGACATCATCTCCCTGATGTCATGATTGAAGGACAAACAATGGGCACCTAGCCTAGGGCCTGGCACATAATAAATGCCAATAAATGCTCATTGAATGCCTGACCTCCAATAAGTTTATTCTTATGATGAATATATGATCCTCATCTATGCCAAATGGGTCCCTATTCTCAGATACCTTTCACTCTTATCTTGCTTACTAGGTTGCTGTATTATCTCTTAGGTACATTAGACTTTTTACATTAGTGTTAAGGGCAGCTAGGTGGCATAGTAGATAGAGTGCTGGGCCTGGAGTCTGGAAGATTCTTCCTGAGTTCAAATCTGGCCTCGGATACTGGCTAGCTGTGAGACCCTGGGCGAGTCACTTAGCCCTGTTAGCCTCAGTTTCCTTATCTGTAAAATGAGCTGGAGAAAGAAAAGGCAAACCACTCCAGTAGCTTTGCGAAAATAAACTCAAATGGGGTCATGAAGAGTTGGACAGGACTGAATAACATCAGTGTTAGTGATTTAGATCAGTGCTTCTTAAACTTTTTCCATTCCTGACCACTTTTTGCCCAAGAAATTTTTACATGACCCCAGGTAGATAGGTATATAAAATAAGCATACAAATCAAACAATTAATAATATGATAATAAATCATAAAGAAATTTATTTTAAAACAATTCTTTGGTGTATATATATGCATATATATATACATACACACACACACACATAATTTTACACTTATTAAAGGTAATAGTCTCAAATCTGAGCCAAGGCGTTTCTGGCAGTGTTTGTTGGTGTTGCGTGGCGTGGCGGCATGCAGAGTACCAAGTATACATGCTATGTGTTCAGAACCAAGGCTGCAGTGAAGTCACTCAATGCAACATGGGCAAGTGCTGCCCAAAACACCTCAGATTCATTATTTGTTTGATTTTGCATTAATTTTGGTCATTTGGTGTTCAGAAACCTTTTACTACTATTAATTTTTCACAATCCCTACATTCAGTTACACAACCCCATATGGGGTCAAGACACACATTTTAGGAAACACTGCTTTAGATTTCCTAATAATCCAGTGCGGGGGGCAGGGTGGAGGAGCAAGATAAGGTCATTTTTTTCTTTAACAAAGAAAAAGTTCCCTTAACAAGTAAAAGCATTCAAATATATCAATAGGAACAAAAGAAAACCAAGCAAAATTAGAAAAAGGAGAGATTGCAAATGGCTATATGTCATATATACATTTATTTACATATCTATATCCAACACATATATAACTTTTATGGTTACCCCCATCAAAAAGGGAGCATTTTAATTTTAATCCACTCTGGTTATCTTGATTTGGTGATCCATTTTTATCCTTCTTTTCTATGTCTTTAACATAGATGTGTCACTGATGGAGTCAGGGAGGTTGGCTGGAACCAAGTAAAGAGGTTTCTGTACTGACTGAAACCATTCACACACTCTGATTTTAGTTGGTCTTTAATTAGAGAGTTGTAATCAACATGCACATTTTTCATTTTATCCTGTTTTCTTCATGCTACATAACTCCATATGTCTTCTCATGTTTCTCTGAATTCTCCATATTTGTAATTTTTCATGTGTAATAATATTCCATTATAGTAATATGCCACAAAAATTTGTTCAGCTAGTCACTAATGCCTGAAAACTGGTGAATTTCTCTTCAAGATTTCTTGCCCTCTCTCCCTTCCTATGCTCACTGGAATGATCACCAAAGGCTTTTGGTTTCTAATGTTGAACCGTTTGATAGTGCTGAGGATTTTGGCATCAAGAACTTTCTTTCCCAGGTCTTTAGTAGTTATCACTACGGAGCAAATGTGGAAGGGGGAGGAGGTTAGGTAAAGCATCTCTGGAGGCAGCAGCCAAGTCAAATCTATGCAAAGTTGCTCTTCCGGATGATGGCTCCCCGGGCTTAGCTGGTACAGTAGGAAGGCTAATAGGCTGGAGGGCATTGATGTTTCTGGGACTCTTGGTCTGTCTCCGCCAGAGTCTGAAGAGGTGGTGATGAAGGCTGGCTTAGTAGTTCTACCTGACTGGCACATACAACCTCTTATTTCTCTCTCAAAGCACCTTGATACTTCAGTGAGGGCAAATTGGTTGGCATTAAGTACTGGTGGTGGCAGGGATGGCAGGCCCCTCTGCCTAAGAGTGGCTCCTTTTAAAGATGGGCATGGGGGACAGGTTGGAAGTAGAATTATAGAATGGGGAGGTGAAATTACTCATCTCATGTGCAGATTATGGATCCAGCTACACAGTATCTGGGTCAGGAAGGGGGCACCCTCAATAGAGGCAGCCCTTCATGGCAGAAAAAATTAATTTTGTTTCAAGACCTTCAACTGT
The DNA here is from genome assembly GCF_011100635.1 of Trichosurus vulpecula. Lineage (NCBI taxonomy): Eukaryota > Metazoa > Chordata > Mammalia > Diprotodontia > Phalangeridae > Trichosurus > Trichosurus vulpecula. Next base: position 176,568,351 of record NC_050577.1, read on the forward strand.
GAATGCCATTGCAGAAAAAGCCATCGTTACAATGATGCATTTTAGAACATATTACTTACTAGTTCTGATAACGAGAGGAATGGGCTGCTGTAGTCTAGCAGAGATGCCCCACCCCCATCTCCACGGAGAGATGAATCCAGAGAGGTCAGAGAGAGACTAGTTTGCGATGTGTTGCTGGAGAACGGGAGACAAAGGTCACAAAGTCTCTCAGAATTCTCTAGCTAGTACAACGTTGGCTATTTTTCATAGAACAGAAGGGCTACTGGGTGAGGTTAAAATTGTTTATTTAGCAATGTTCCTCAAACCCTTTCTGTATGAGGAAGAGATCTGGTGAGATTTACCTCAGCCCAGGAGTATAAGACCTCAAAAATAAAATGCATTTCTAACTATAAGTTAGAAAATAGTGGAATCAAGAGATAGAGGGTAGGGCAAGGGAGGAAGTTAACAATTCATGACCCTGGACAAGTCACTTACCCCTGTTTGCCTCAGTTTCTTCACCTGAAAAAAGAGTTGGAGAAGGAAATAACAAATCACTCCAGTATCTTTGCCAAGAAAATCCCAAATGGGGTCACAAAGAATCAGACACAACTGAAAAATGAACATAACAAAATCAGGAGATAGATCTGATGTTATCCTGGCCTTCTAGACCTTTTGATGTGTGTTTGTCCTTCATTTTCAAAGGGGACCATAGCATCAGGGAAATGATGACATGACTTGCACTTGACTTTGAGTGAGGGAAGGCTGTGCAAGGTCACCAGCCTCAGTTTCTCCTCCACAGCCATCTGGGTCCAGTGGCCTGAAATTTACCAGGATGAATGGGGATGGGCCAGGATGCATTGGGAAACCCTGGCCCTTTTAGGCTAAGATCCTTTCAGGTACTCACTGTGAGTGAGGTATTGCCCATTCAGTGAATAGGCCTCTTTAAGAAGTTAATCAAGAGATGGCCCCTTTAATCAAAAACTCAAAAAAAAAAAATCAACCTGGGAGGGGAAGACTCTCAGGGTTCCTGGACAAAAGAGAAACAGCTACTAGACCTTCCGATGAAATCTAGATGAAGGGAAGAACTTTTCAGACACTGGGGAGGGGTGACTGGGAAAATTGCACAAAGCTTCATGGCCACTGGCTGAGAATGCTGACTGAAGATTAGCTTTCTGTGTTGCTAGGGACTGCCATGTTAGACTCACAGACTGATGAAGCAGCAAGTGTCCAGGAAATGTTTGTTGAAAAGAATTGCAAGTATTATTTCATAGTACCCAAGTTTAACTGGGTCCTCATCATTGCATAGCAATACCTTCATTCATCTCTGATAGACTTTCCATTACTAATCCACACAGCAACTGCCCCCAACTTTTCTCCTTCCTTTTCTGTGTTTTAGGAATAATAATAAGCTAGATAATGGAAAGCAAAGTTTTCTCATATGTTTAATATACAGAATCACACAACATTTGAGAGCATTAAGGCACTTCGGTAGCTGTCTAGTGCAACCTAATTATCCAGCCCAGAGAATGAGATGGTCTACCTTGCTAGGGGCAATCCCTCTTTCCACTGATGCTGTCAATCTATCCATCTCCCTGTAAGTTGAAGCTTATTTGTTTGTTGTGGTTGTTGCTCTGTCATTCCAGTCATCTCTGACTTTTTGTGACCCTGTTTGGGGTTTTCTTGGCAAGGATACTAGAGTGGTTTGCCATTTCCTTCTCCAGCTCGTTTGACTTGCCAGCTCAGTGACTTGCCTCTCTTGCTTAGGCTTCCCTTAAACAGGTATCACAGGATCTTAGGCTTACTCACCTAGAACAGCAAGGGACCCCACAGGCCATCTAATCCAATATCATCTTATAGATAAGGAAAAACAGCCCTAGGGAGGTTGTGAATGACTAGCAATTTACGGTTACATCATAAATTTCTACATGGGATTCAGTCCAGAAGAAATTGCTGTTACACGAAGAGGTACATTGCAATAATTAATGGAAATTACCAGAAAAGCCATATAAGAGAGAAGAAAAAGAAAAGAGAAAGCCAGAAATGAGGGCTCATAAATCTAAGTTAACTTTACCTTTAATTGTCTCCTACCAAGAGCAATGGGTCAGTAAAATTACATTACCTCTTTAAGTCCATCTCCCTTATCAGACTGAATGGTGTTGCATACTAAGGAAAACTTTTGATATACTGCCCATTTTACTGCCTTGCTCGTCTCAGGCAAGTGAGGGGAATCCTCCCTACTCCTTATTCCATGCACTCTTGTAAATATTGAAATAAAACCTCACTTTTTCTGGGAGGTATTTTTTTTTTGCCATCATTCCATTTTAAGTTACAGTTAATCACATCCAAGGAAATCTATGCAAGTCTATTCTTTCAGCACCAGCCCAGTTCATCCCCACTCCCAAAGACTCTACTGCAGTAAGCTTTCCAATTGGTCCCTCAGCCTCAAATGATTTTCCTAAAGTGCAGCTCAGACACCTCCAGCGGCTCCCTACACATCTGGTATAAAAGACAATCTCCTCCATTTGGTATTGAAATGCTCACAATCTGGCTCCAGCCTACCTTTCTGACTTTATTATGTGCTACTCGCCTTCATAACGCCTCCAGTACAGCTAAGCTGGCCCATTTTGTGCTCAGGTGAGACCCTCCATCACCCTTCTCTGTGCCTTCCTACAGCTGTCTCCCATGCCTGGAATACACTTCCTTCTCCCCCCTGTCAGTCTGGGTCCACTGTTGTTCTTCAGTCGTTCAGTCAAGTCCTGACTCTGTGACCCCTGTGGGCCATAGCGTGTCAATACTGCCCATGGGGTTTTCGTGGCAAAGATACTAGAGTGGTTTACTAATTCCTTCTCCAGTGGATTAAGGCAAACAGAAGTTAAGTGACTTGCCCAGGGTCACACAGCTAGTAAGTGTCTGAAGCCAAATTTGAACTGAGGTCTTCCTGACTTCAGGCCCAGTGTTCTATCCATTGAGCCCTCAAAGCCTAGCTCAAGGGCTACTTCTGATAGGGGGCCTTTCTCCACCTGGTAGATCCATCCATCCCAGTTGTTTTATATACTTTATACATATTTTTGTATTTACAGCTGTACATATTGTTTCTACTGATAGCATGTAACCTCTCTGAGAGTAAGGAGTTTGATGTTTGTCTTTGTATGCCCAGCTAACTCAGTGTCTAGCATATATAGTAGGTTCTTAAGGTAAGAGGAAGTCAATGAAGTTTACTTGGGGGGGGTGTCAGAATAACATGGTCAACCTCACACTTTAGGAAGATCACTTTGAAAGCTGAACGGAGAACAGACTGGAGTTGGGGAGACTTGAGACATGAAGACCATCTACCAGGCTATTGCAATGATCCAGGCATAAAGATTGCCACCAAGGTGGTGGCTATGTAAGTAGAGAAAGAGGACTAGACGTTTTTAATCTATTAATTTACAGAAATCTACATGATTCCTTACCATCTTTTTTTAGCATTCTTTTTTTAAATTTTTAAATTTTTGAGTTCCAAATTCTCTCCCTCCTTCCAGCCCCTCCTCACTTGAGAAGGCAAGCAATACAATACCCATCACACATGTGAAGTCACGCAAAACATTTTCATATTAACCATGTTGCCAAAAAACCCAACCCACACACCTCACAATCTTTTGATGGTGTTATCCTCCAATATCTAGGCTTAGACAGTCTACTAAAATCTTTTAATTTAAAATATCATAAATGGTTAGCAGAACTAAATTCAGTCAGGCATCTGACTCATTTTAATCAAGATGTTTTGTAAGCTCTCTCACTGAAACTCTGCTTTTGTCCTGGATTGCGCTTTTATCAGAGGCTCCTTATTCTCTCTCCGAAGGATTAACTATCACCATACAAAGGCAGAGAGAAGATGATGGCTGCCATCATGGTGCAGGCTGTCATCGCCTTGACTACTTTGCAAGGGCCAGCTCGTTGGTTTCCCTGCCTCAGGTCCCTCCTCACTCCAGTCATCCTGCACTCAGATGTCAAATTGATCTTTCTCAAACACAGGTCTGATGATGTTCCCCAACTTCCTCCCCCCAATCCCTTTCAAGAAACTTCAGTGTTTCTCTATCACCTCCAGGACCAAATATAAAATTCTCTGGCATTTGGAGCAGCTAGGTGGCACAGTGAGTAGAGCGTTGGCTCTGGAGTCAGGGGGACCTAAGTTCAAATCTGGTCCCAGACACTTGACACATGTACTAGCTGTGTGACATTGGGCAAGTCACTTAACCCCAATTGCCCTCCCCCCACCCCAAAAAAATTCTCTGGCATTTAAATCCCTTTCTAACCTGGTTCATAGGTACTCTGGAGCTTGTTTGATGAGAGTTGATTTTTAAATGTTCAGCATATTTACTTGGAAATAGAATATGCTACCAATTGGGGCTTGATTTATTATTTTGTTGATTGTATATATTTAAGAAAATTATGGAGGAAATATTAATGCAACTTAAAAGTGTGTCCAGCATTTTTGGAATTGGTAGTTAAAACATTTACAATATATCTCTGACCTTACTCCCATGTACCCAATAACACTGGCCTACTTGCTTTTCTTTGCCCATCACACCCCATCTCTCAATTCCATTAATTTTCTTTTTTTGTTGTTGTTGTTGTTTTCTTTAATTCCATTAATTTTCACTGGTTGTCCCCAATCCCTGGAATTCTCTTTCTCCTCATCTTTACCTTCAGGCTTTCTTGGCTTCCTTCAAGTCTCAGCTAAAGAAAGTCCCATCTTGTGTAAGGAGCCTTTTCCAGTCCTCCTTAATGTAAGTTCCTTCCCTCTGAGATTATCTCCAATTTATCCTGTAAATATTTTTCTTGTTTATGGTTTTCAGGATGTCTGCCCCAGTAGACTGTGAGCACCTTGAGAGCGGGGACTGCCGTTGGTTTGTTTTTAACCTTTCTTTATATGCTATGTTTATCACTACTTGTACAGTACCTAGCACATAGTAGGTACTTAATAAATGCTTGTTGGCTGACTGATTGACTAGCAGTTCCCTTGTATCTTAAATCTTGTAAAAAAAAAAAAAGAGAGATTATATATTATAAAACATCACCTGTGAGTATACATTTAAGCAAATATAGACAGACAGACAAAGCATTTCATATATGAGTTGTGAGACACATATATACAGATTTTGAATTGGGCACACCAACTTTTAAAGCACCAATCTGCTAGCTCTCTTGAAACCATGCCAGGCATAGTACATTCCTTTACTCTCTCCTCAATTCATTTAGGAGATAGGTAATAGGAGAAGGGTGATAGTCTCTGAATTCTTTTACCTACTCTATGATTTAAGCATTTGTAATTATATTTTTAGTTCAATCAACCTTGCTAGAATTTGTGCCTTCTACTCAACTGTCTCAGATGCAGATTGGACTCCTACAACTAATTATTCTGCAGCCGGGTTGAGATCTTTACCAACTGCTATTTAAACCACCCAACCCCATCCATTCTAATTCTATTCCCTATTAAGATAGCCAAGTTTCTACCACTTTAGTTTGTTCCCTTCTCCTCCACAGGAAACATTTCTTGCCCCATACAAGGGGGATAGATGTTGAACTACTTGGCAAAATAAAATAAAAGGAAAACAAGTGCAAGGGTTTCTCCAACCTGGGATTCACACACTGTACACTCAATATGCAATCTACACTACCATTTTCCCTGAGACTGACATCTTTAACTAAGGCAGTTGAGTCTGTTCCTAATTACCTGCCCATCTCCCACCTCTGTGATACCAATTATGTTAGGATTGGGATTTCAAGGAACAGAGATATTTCCGTACCTACCCTATGCTAACTATAGGGTTTACTGAGCAAAGTATAAACCATATATACAAAATCATACAAGAATACAAAGTATGGTTAACAAACAGGATGAACTAGACATTTTAATGACCTCTAAAGTATCACTGAAACTAGATGGGATGAGACCTATGACTGGAATTTGGTGCTGTACAGGTATAACCTATTCAAAATAAATGAAACAGATAGAGGGGAGGCAAGGTAGCACTGAATATTAAGAATATAAACTCACGTGAGGAAATTCAGGAACCAAAGCGGAAAAGAATGATGGACAGCATCTGAATAATGATCAATGGAGGCAGAAATAGAAATATGTTTATCAGTAATATACTAAAGACCACCAGATGAAAAGAGGAAATTGAAGAGGTCAGGAAATATTACAAGCCTGACGAAAAGATGTGGTAGTATAGTGATATAAAAATTCAATTACCTGGGCATCTGCCAGAGTTTTCTATTTACCAAAAGAGGGGTACCAAACAGTTTCTTGGCTTGACTTACTGATTCCATATTTCAAAAGCTTGTGAAATTCTATTTTCAACCTGATTTTCAGGTGGGAACTACAGGGAGTACATGTTTGCTAGAAAGGTCATGAAGATTGGAAAATGTGACAGGTATCATGAATTTCGAGAGTTTAGACTTCAAAAGGTTGAAATAAAGATAGCTAGGATTCCATGCATTAAAATTCTAAAGAAGTCAAATTTCTCTGATAAGGGTTTGGTATCTGAGATACACAAACACTTGGGGAGGGGAGGGAAGGAAGATGTGTATGTAGGAACAAAAGCCATTCCCCAATAGATAAGTAGTTAAAAGACAGGAACAAATAGTACTTAAAAGAATTGTAAACTATTAACAACCATATAAAAGAATGTTCCAAATCACTAATAAAGAGAAACAAAAATCAAAACAACCCTGAGAATTCACCTTATACTATACAAATTAGCAAAAATGAGAACAGTCACTATTTCGAGGGTTGTGGAATTATGGGGGACGAGCATGGTTAGAAGGGTTGAAGGGAATAACGGTTTGTTAGTGGGAGGTAGATGGTGCTGTGGATAGAGCACTGTATCTGGAGTCAGAAAGACCTGAGTTCAAATTTGGCCTTAGACACTGACTAGCTGTGTGACCCTGGGCAAGTCACTTCACCCTATTTGCCTCAGTCTCCTCATATGTAAAATGAATTAGAGAAGGAAATGGCAAACCACTCCAGTATCTTTGCCAAGGAAACCCCAAATGGGGTCACAAAGAGTTAGATATAACTGGAACAACTGAACAGCAACAAAGAGCTTTTTATATGCCAGACACTATGCTTGTTAAGAATAGATTCCCTTCTTTACAGGTATGAAAGGTTTTTTTTTTATTGGAGGGGATTATTATTTTCAATTTGGGCATTCTAATTCTTGGATGCGGAATCACCTTCCATTTTCCAAAGTTTAAAAGCAGGATGATACCTTCAGATTTTGAGGAAGAGGGTAAAAAAGAAAAAAAAAAGGGCAAAGAAGGTAACAAGGAGCAGAAGCAAAAGGAAGAAAAAGAAGAGGAAAAGAAGTCTGACATAAAAAAGTCTGTAGGGAAATGGCACAAATTTGTAAAGAGTTTTCTCAGATCGATAAGACTTCAAAGGATATAAAGGTGGTTTGTCAAAAGAAGAAACAACTATCAACAACCATTAGAAAATGTGATCAAAACCAGTAATAATTAGAAAACTTTACATTAAAACTCTAGGATACCACCTTCTATCCATCAGACTGGCAACGAAAGTAAAAGGTGACAAAATTCTGCGTTGGCAGGGATATAGGAAAACAGGCACCCTAATTTATTGCAAGTGAAGTTGTGGGTTGATCTGACTGTTTTAAAAAGCAACACAGTATTGTCCAATAAATGTTACAATAAAATATCCATACTTTTTGACCCAGCAATTCCACTTGTAGCTTTTACTTGTAGCACTTCCACTAATGAAGTTAGTGAGAGGAAAATAAGACCCATTTTTACAAACATTCATAGCAGCGCTATTTGTAAGAGCAAAAGACTGGAAGCAAAGTGGCCAGCAATTGGAGAATGGCTAACTAAATTGTGAGACATAAATGGAATGGAATGCCTGTTCAATATAGAATGACAAATGTGAAGAATTCAAAGAAATACGGGAAGACTAGGAATTTATACTGAATGAAAAGAGCAGAACCAAAAGCTCAAGGATTACAACTACTGAAAGGACAATAGCAAACAGTAACAAAATTCATGATAAAGAAAATGCACAGGATTGATGCTACCTTTTAAAGTTAGTTGTATGTAGCTTTTGTTTCTTTTACCAATTAAGAAATGACATATGCCTGCAGTTTGCATGTACAATCATTGGGCAACCATATTTTAAATACTTTTCCTAATTTTTAAGGGTTTTTTTTGGGGGGGGTGTCATTTTTATTTTTGTTTTGCTTTATGCATGTTTGTTTTTTGTTTGGGAGTTGGTTATTGTATGTGGGTTTTTGGTTGTCCCAATTTTGCTTGTATTCATTTTTTTGATCTTGTTCTCATATTTGAACATGTATATCTATTGCTAGAAGTTTAAATAAAAATTCAGTAAAATTTTTAAAAATCATCTGGTACAATGCCTTCATTTTACAGATGAGAAACATCTATAAGATGTATTTGTGCCATTTATAGGAAGATAGAAAGAAATTTTAGAACTGGAAGATACCTCAGAGATCCAACCTCCTTGGCACTATACTGTATTTATGTATCATTTTGTATTTGTGTATATATGCTATTAAAGCTTAGAACTGCACTAAGATTTTAAAAATCCTTTGTAGAAAGGGTGGTGGAGGGGGAGAGAGAGATCATTTTCATAGAGCAAAGATGGACCATGATTTATACAACTAGGATCAGATTGGTTAGGGAAAAGGTACCTTGAATAAACTAGGGCTAGGGGAGATTTTTCTAACAGACAGGAGCCCTATACACAAAGCCTCATACCTCCCCATTCCTCTGACACAAAAGGTCTGACAGCCAGGTACATCCTATGAACGTCTAAAATTGTTCTGAAGGGAAGGCACACCAAATCTGTTTGTGCCTGTTTGAGTCCTTGACTGTTGTAGAACTTAATGGACTAGTTCCCCACCCCCCTTTTTTTTTTGCAAGATGATTTTTTTAGATCCTGTTTTCTTAGCGGATTTGATTACAGAGATTCATCCTGCCTATGGAAGACAGCAGTGATAGCTCAAACTTGTTGGAGAAGAGGACTTTACTTCTAACTTTGTAATATATATCAGTTAAATTAACCTAGCATTTTATCATGTAAAGTAGACAACACCAAGTATAAGACCTTGGTTTTGCCCTTAAGGAACCTACACAAAGGATAGGAAGTCACAGATAACACCCAAAACAACCAACAATTCAAAACATTATCTACAGTAATTAAAAACTGAATTATGTGGTTTGGCCTGTAAGGGCTGTGGAATCTCAGATAAGAGAACAATCTTCAGCAAGAGCTGGGGCATGTTTCCCCCACAGTTGGGGAACAGGCTTGTCCAACATGGTGCAACATCACATATTCCTTAGGGTCAGTTTCAATGGACACTATAGTTAATCAGTTAAGTTTAGGACTGCAAGGTTGGTTTCCCCATGCCTAACCTACTCACCACACCTCAGAATCCTTGACTTCCTCCACTTACTAGCTTGACATGGAAAGGGAAGAATGAAAGCAGCCAGAAGGAGGGTGGGTGGAAAGAGTCTGCTGACAGAGAACTGGCCTGAATTAGGCCCCCTGATGCCAGAGGTGAGACTTACCTCTCTTGTACATGGTTGCAGGACTACATTGCCAAAAATTGTATTTGGGAGAGACTTCTAAACAATGGTGCTTTATAAATAATTGTACTTTGAATATTCAAAAATAAATAAAGTCCATCAAAAAACATTGATCTTAATTGAATCTCTTTCCAACACAGCCAGCAGCTTCAAGGGGCGCTCTTAAAAGAAAAACAGCTTGAAGGTGAAAGATTCTGCATTTGCAGCTATGTCTTGGTCACACACATTGCCAGAGATAATGATGATGGCAATACTAACAACTAGCATTTACGTAGCAACTTACAGATCCGGTCTCATTTTATCCTCTCAACAACCTGGGAGCTACTGCTATCTTCATTTTATAGATGAGGAAACTAAGGCAAGCTAAGATGAAGTGATGGGCCCAGGGTCACATATCTGGTAAGTATATGAGGCTGGATTAGAATTCATGTCTTCCTGATTCCAGGTCCAGCATCCTATTCACTGAGCCATCTACAAGATCAGCCTTAAAGAAGCTGCCTAAGAGACATCGAGCACATGGAAGAACAGGTACGCCTGTGGTGAAGCAAGAGTGAAGGAGGGCAGATGGACAGCCTATGGACCGCAAAGACCAAGAGAAGAGTCTGTAGTCGTTGGCTAGCCCTCCTACAAAGGATTTGTAGCAGAATAACACAGGATGGGAAGACGTGGGGACGGGCTGAGATCTGCAGATGTGGTTAGACTGCCCACATCAGTGAGATTAGAGTCCCTGAAGTCCCAAAGAAGACTGTGCAACTGCAGTCACTTCAGGATTCGTTTTATCCTGGCAACAACCCTGTAAGGTAGGTACTAAAGATATCAGTATGCCTGGTTTACAGATGAAGAAACTGAGGCTGTGAGGGGTGAGGTGGTTCTTCTGTGTTCACATAGCTATGGAGTGCGGGAGGTGAGATTCAAAGCTAGGTTTTTCCTAATTCCAAATATATCCTTGTGATCACTACCAGCCGCTCTCACTTTAAACCACATCAAATCTGCTTTATCTTTCTTCACAGAGTCTGAGACCTAGAAAAATATGGTAATTTGATTATACCAAGTGAGGAACTAATGAAATGAGTTGAAGGGAAACCAAGAATAATCCAATTGTTGAGGTTTAGGGGTGTTTGGTTCCCCACAATACCAACACACCGGACCGGGTCCTGCCCAAATGAATTCGACCCAAGCCTTCTTTCCGTCAAAGAAAAAAGAGTTTATTAAAAAAACGCCATATTGGCCAGACTCTTAAGAAATCTCAGCATTGGCTAGACTCTTAAGGAATATGAGTACTTGTATCACTAATGCCAGCGGGCCAGATTGAATCTGAGCACCTTCATGGAGGCAAGATGGATCTTATATACAGAAAGACAGTGGGAGGGATCTAGGGGTGGTCAAGTAGTCTGGAGTGATAGGAGGATCTTGAGGAGTCTAAGGAGCATCTTGATGGGACTGGGTGACTCCAGGAATCAAGAGAATGGGATTAAGGGTGGGAGGTAGCTGAAGGAGGGCTGGTCTGGGTTTAAGGGTAACAGAGCTTTGGGCCTAGAGATAATGAAAGGCTCATGGCCTCAGGGGAATGCCATATCATGTGGCAAGATTCAAGGAGAGTTCTAGGGGGTTCCCAGAGCCTATACCCCATTACAGTCATAGGCAAGGGACAAATTTGCCTGTTTAAGGTGTGAAGGAAGAGAGAGGAGGTGGGAATGATATATACCTACTAACAGCCATTAAAATCTTCTAATCACAATGATTTTATCCCTACAAACAAAAGAATGATTTTCTTTTCCTGAAGGTTTAACATTTTTGCCATTTTTACTTATAAAAGTATTTTTTTTACATCTTCAAATTCCCAAGACCTTGGACTCTTCTCTGTCTTCCTTGCCTAATAATAATAATAAAACTTACATTTATACATCATTTTAGGATTGGGCAAATCACTTTCACCTTATCTCATTTATTTCTCACAATGCTTTTGTGAAGTCCCTAGATCTCTAAGGCTCAAAGTAGCTAAGTCACTGGGCAAAGGTCACAGCTTCTAAGTAGCAGAGCTAGGCCTCAAACACAGGCCTTCTGACCATTTTGCTAGGCCCTTCTTCCCACACCTACCAAAAAAAAAGAAAAAAAGGATACCAGAAATGCTATTTCAATTCTGGCTTTAGGCCATGGAGAGGGATGCCTACAGTTTCCTTTCAATGGCTTTTCAGTGTTGCCCACACCACTGTCATTGCAAGTTAATCCCACTCACTGAAGGGAAATCGTGAATAGCTCAAAGAATGAATCATTTCCAGAACATCTTAGCTACTGCCTAGAATAGAGCTTTGTTTCCAATATGAAGGTTTGCAGGGTTAAATGGGAAGAACCAAAGGTGGCAAAAAGCACCAACCTACAAAATATATAAAAAAAGAAAAATACCTTAAAAACAGGAGGTCAGAACAAGTGGGAAGTGATAAGTGACCTAACCTACAGAACAAAGGAGCCAGAAACAGAACAATTTCCTGAAAGTGGTTTAGACACATAGAAAGGCAGAACAATTGTGAAGGAGTGGACATAAGTGATCTTCGCTTATCCCTTGTCAACTTTAAAAATATATATTTTATTGATGCTTTCCTAATCATTTCCTGATATACCCTGTCCCCAAATGAACCTACTTAAGAAAAAGTCAAGCAAAATTGATCTGCAACGTTATCACATCTGACATCATATGTAACATTTTGCAACCATAGCCTCACTACCTCTTTATTTTGAGGAGAGATGTCCACCCTCCACTTTCATAAATTCAGTTAGTAATTCAGCAAACATTTATTAAACACTTATGATAACAGCTAGCATTTATATGGTGCTTTAGGGTTTGCACAAAGCTTTACATGTTAATGCATTTGATCTCAGCAATGAATTTGTGGGGTAGGTGCTATTCTTATTCCCATTTTATAGATGAGGAAATTGAGACAGAGAAGTTAAGTGACTTTTGTAAGGTCACAGAAGAAGCACTTGAAAGTATTTGTCTGAGGAAATCTTTGAAAACTCAGGTCTTCCTGACTCTCTGTCCCAGGCTCCATCCTAGGTACAAGTTAGCTGCCATACTAAGCGCTGGAGATAAAAAAGCAAAAACATGGTCCCTGCCCTCAAGAAGTGGGGAAGTCAAGTAAATAATTAGGTATTTACAAACTATATGGAGAAGATGGAGGGAAATCTGAGAGGGGGAGGTCCCAGCAACTAGGGAGACAGGGAAGAGCCTGCAGAAGGTGGGACCTGAGCTGAGTCTCAAGGAAGCCAGGAAATCAAAGGGTGGGATAAGAGGGTAGAATATTCTAGGCAAAGGCACAGAGAAAGATGATGGGATGTCATGTTTGAGGAACTAAAAGCAGGTCAGTGTAGCTGGATCATAGAGGGAGTACGTGCAGAAGAGCAAAGTGTATGAAGACTGGAAAAATAGGAAAAGGCTAGGTTATGATGTACTTCAAATACCAAGCAGAGAAGTTGGCTGGTCCTAAAGGTAAAAGGGAGCCAGTGGGGGCTCAATGAATGGGGGACAGGGAAGGGTTAACAAGGGCAGACATGCACTTTAGAAAAATGGCAGTTGAATGGGAGATTGATTGGAGTGGGGAGAGACTTAAGACAGGAGACCAGATAGAAAATTATTGCAATAGTCCAGAGGGCACAGGCTAGAATTATAACAGTGTAGAGAAGGGACATATCCAAGAGATGTTATGGAGGTAGAAATGATAAGATTTGGCAAAAGACTAGATACGTGAAGTGAATGTGAGTGAGGGAAGAAGAGAATGATGATGTCTCTCCACAGTGGTAGGAAAAGCACCGGACCTGAAGTCAAAAGGACCCGAGTTCAAAGCCGGCCTCAGACACTTACTGGCTATATGACCCTGGGCAAGTCACTTAACCCTGCCTTGCCCCAAAAAATTTTTATAGGGAAGCTGAGAAGAGGAGAGGCTTTGGGGAAAAGGATAATACGTTGTTTTGGACATGTTGCCTATAGGACATCCAGTCTGAGATGTCCAAGAGGCATGATGAGCACCTAGGGCTACAGATACAGAGATATGGGAACTACCTATGTAGAGACAATTTAATTCAAAGGGAACTGGTTAGATCACCAAGTAAGATGGTATATGGAGTAAAAAAAAGATTCACGGTACAGCCCAGGGGACACCCAGGGTTAGTGGGTATGACCAGAACCAGCAAAGGTGAGAAGCACTAAGACAGGAACAGAAACAGGAGAGAGAAATGTCACAAACACTTGTGAGGAGATGGCATCTAAGTAAAAGAGGTAATCAACAACTGTGTCATGCTGCAGAGGGGACAAGAGAATGAGTATTGAGAAAAAGGCCATTAGATTTGGCAAGAGATTACTGGTAATTTTGAAGACAGCAATTTAGTTAATAATGAGATGAGAAACCAGATTACAGTGGTTTAGAAATGAGAGAAGTAGACACCTAGGGTAAGTAGCCTCCAGTTTTATTGAGAAGGAGAAGAGATATTCAGGAGATAGCCAAGAGGATAATAGGATCAAGTGAGGGTCCACTCTCTTTATGTGGCATCATCTTACCCTCGGGCTGCCTAGGGCCTCTCAGGTAGGCTGGCCCTTTCTAAGCACACAGTCCTGGGATCTGAATCCATCTTTATCTCCCTTCTACTCATCCCCTGTTCCATCAGAACTTTCTTAACACAAATCAAACTGAAAAGGATTTGGTAACCTCATTTTATATTTAGAGGTTAATGGAAAATAATGGCTTAAAATGTTAACCATCCCAAAATTATTTACATGTTGACAGAGGACCATAAATTAACCCAAAGGAATGAAGAGTCTAGGGAGAAAAGGAATTCATTGATCAGCTTAGATTATTAAAGCATATCCACAGAAAATAAAAACAAAAACAGGTGACTAAGGATAAATACAGAAGTATATAAGAAAACAAAAATCACTTTCTAAAGGCTATGTTGAGGCAAGAAGAAAGTAAGAGTTAGGACTACTGCAGGGATGGATGAGGCAATAAAAGTCAGCGAGAGAAGGCAGGAAATACTCAAAATACTTTATTTTGCTTCCATATTTTATTTCTGTCAAGAAAAATATCTTTAGACCAAGAAGACAGAACAAGCATGGCTAACAGGGTGTTTAAGGTAAGGGGATGGTAAAAACATCCAGTTGCTCTCCATGAATTCAAATGAACAGGAATGGAATAACTATACCTTGGGGTACCGAAAATAAAACAAAAGCCAGAACAGGTGGATGTGACTGCTAAGCCTTAGTTAATTGTTTGAAAAATCATGATGTTGAACATGCAGGTGTTCCAAGACTACAGATGGGTAAACACAATTCCAATTTCCAAAAAAATCAAGGGGAAGAGGGCAGTTTTCACCTTATATGCTGGTGAATGTGACTTTGATGGCTGGAAAAATTCTAGAATATTTCTAAAGGGATAGTTTATAACCATTTGGCAAAGGATATGGTGATCACTAAAGCTAGCAAAGCTTCATCAGGAACAAGTCATGCCATATTAATTTCACTTCCTTTATTGATAAGATTAGTAATTGGTAGATGGGGGGATGCTGTAGACATAGCATGGCTAGATTTCAGCAAAGCATCTGAGAAACTCTTCCATGTTGTCTTTGGAGAGATACGGGTTAGTTATCTAATAGTACAGTTAGGTACTATTAGATTCAGGACTGATTGAATGACTTGATCTAAAGTCAATGTCAATTTGGAGAGGCATCTTTAATGGAATGCCATACAACTTGATCTCATCCTCATCCCCATGCTGTTAACATTTTTATCAATGACTTGCATAAAGGCATATCTGACTTGCTAAAGAGGGAATTATCCCTTACTATCAGATTTGCGGGATGACACAAAGTTGGGAGAGATAGTTAACAAATTAGATGACAGAGCCAGGATTCAAAGGTTATTTCAATAAGTTAGACTAGTAAGCCAAATATAACACATGAAATTTGGTAGGGGTAAACATAGACTCCTATGCTTAGATTTTTAAAAATCAATTATGCAAGCATAGAGTGTAAGGATCATGGCTGGCCAATATTTCATGGGAAAAAAAACCTGGTATTTATAGTGAACCACAAACTCATTGTGACATAGCAGCCACAAAAAGCTAGTGTGATCTTACAGGGGATTTTAAAAAATACAGTGTGTCCATAACACAGGAGAGCCCTGCTGTCTTTTGTCCTGGTCAGAACACATTTGGAGTACTGTGTTCAATTCTGGGTGCCATATGTTAGGAATGACGTTGATAAACTGGTCTGTGTCTCCAGAACTGGATAACTAGGATGGACTGAAGACCATGCCATGTAAGAGTCAGTTAAAAAAACCAAGACAGTGTAAATACAGTAATTTTCTTGAAGAACTGCTAAGTAGAAAAGAGATTATAGTTGTTTTGGTTGGCCCCAGAGAGAACTAGGAATAATGAATGAAAGCTTCAGAGAGGCAGACTGCTTTGATGAAAGGAACACTTTCCTAATAATTAGGCTGCCACAAGATGTTAATTATTCTCTCTCCAAAAATCTCTAAATAGACTGGATGGCTGTCTGGGATACTGTAGAGAAGATTCCTGTTTAGGAACGAGTCTGACTAGATGATTTTGGGGTCACTCCAACACTTAGTTCCTGCCATTCTAAGTCTCTAATGGCAGAAATACAGGCATCAGCAGCAGGATTGTGGAAGAGGTATTTTTGGGGTAGGGGATGGGGCCTTCAAATCAGAGGCAGACACCTATTTTGGTAGCCTAGTTCTGACTAATGTTATTTCTCCTCTGGAATTTATATAGCAGATTCTCATCCCTTCAGGATGGTGTCAGGGTGATTTGGTCTGAAGGTAGGATGGATTAGATGGCCTTTCAAAGTTCCTTCCAGAATTGTCCAGAGATGGTTGAAAATTTTCTTTCATTATGTGAAAAGAACAGTAGCCTTAAGATCACAATCCTAAGTTCAAGTTGTCATTTATTACCATTTCCAATTTCCAAATGGTCACACCAAGTCTTAAGGTGGCAGCATTATTTGTTTAGTGAATTAGTAGTGATGCTGAAAATGGAACAACTCAGGACCACCTCTGCCTTTGGGGAGATGCAGGCGTTTTTAGTTTTTGCAGGCCTGACTAAATTTTGCTTAAGTATGAAGGCAAGGATTTGTTCAAGGTTGAAGATGTAAAAATAAGGAGTTCCTGAGTGAAAAATGTTTTGCCTTTTCCCAGAAGCTCCAGGAGTGGGTACACATTTTGGTAATTTTAAAGAAGTCCTCAGAAAAGTCTCAAAGGAAAAATAAAAATATTTCCTCCCCCAGCACAGTGTGTGGGAAAAGGAACTTCAAGTGATCTTCCTTGTCTGTACCTCTCACTTTGGCACTTAGCATATCCTGACTCATTGTCTCAAATTTTTCTTGTGTACCCAATTAGATGGCAAGTTCCTGCATGGAGGAGAGTATTTTGTGCTTCTTCCCCCTCCTCACTGACTAACCCAACCAATCATCTCAGTGTTGCTCGGGCTAGTTATCATTTTATAAAGCATTTTCTAATTCACTACATACTCAGAATAGCTTGGTGAGGTAGATGGGACAGATCTCTCTAAGACATGGAAGGCTGGTGACTTGCCTGAAGCCACACAGTAAATGGTAGCCCAAGGTTCCCACAGGGCAGGTGTTGAAAAAGTTTAGGTTGAACGAATAACGGAGGTTATACATCTTTGGGGGAGGAGGTTCTCTTCTAGGTCCACATAAAAGCCTGCTCTAAGATTGTTGGATTGGTGTAGGGGCTGCGAGGAGAACTTAAGTGAACTAGCTTAAAAAGACATGGACAGCATGATAAAAATTACATAATGATGTGTAACAAGGAACTTCACACATTCAGCTTATTTTGATAAGATCTTGAAAATTACTTGCTTTCTTTGCTATGAGGTAGAAATCTGCCCATGTGTAACTTTCAATTGTTCTCAGTTCTCTCTGGAACCACACATGAATCCTTCAAATAGCTGAAGATAATTATGCACCTTTCTTCTCTCAAGTTTTCTCATCTCCAGCCTAACCAGTCTCCAGTCCTTCGAATGAGCCTCATATTACATGCTTTTAGGTCCCATCTCTATCTTGGCCACCCTAGAGCTGTTCACCAATGTCACTTAAAAAGTAACATCTAGAACAGAACCAAAACTCTAAGGACAGACCATGAAGAACAGAGTGACTAATAATAGCTTCCATTCTAGGCATTATATTTCTATTAAGTGTTGTTCAGCACTTTCAACCTTCTCCCTGAAACAGAATTCCATCATTGTAACACAAATATTATTCCAATGATACTCTAGGACTGCCAACCATGCCATGGTACAGTCTCTAGGGAATCATGATTTATAATGGGCATAAAAAGGCCTCAAAAATGTATTGGAAAGATTACTGTGGAGGGATTATGGAAGAATGTGGACAAAATTCACACGGGGTGGGTGGAGGACAGGGAAGAGTTTAGGGGTTTGATCTACAACCCACATCAATGAGCTCATCAAAGAAATTTCCTCTACAAGTTTCAGAGGATAAATTCATTGATTTTAATTACTGTCACTTTCTTTTCCCCTCTCTTTTCCAAGGGCTATACTATTCACTATCAATATTTAACAATTCAGGGGCAGAGCCAAGATGGCAGAGTACAAGCCAGGACTCAGGGGTCCCAGATGAATTCTCCCAACATTCCTCTCCAAATAACTTTAAAATAACGTCTCAAATTAAATTTTGGAGTGGCAGAACCAACAAAAGGTCAGAGGCTGTCATTTTCCCTGCCTAAGACAACCTAAAATGTCCACAGGAGAGGTCTATTACACCAGGCCCTGAGCATGGCAGGAGCACCAACAGTAGACTTTGAAGGTGGCTGTGACAGCAGCAGCAAGAGCTTCTTAAGCTTAGTCCAGAGATGGTAAAGGTGTCAGACAATTGGTAAGAGATTATAGGAGACCTTTTATGGGCACTGGGTGCAGCTAGCACTGATCAGTAACTATAGCCCACATCCAGTTCTGGTTTGCAGTTCTACGGTGAAGAAGACAGGAGAGCTTATGATCAGTCAAAAGGGAGCAGGAGCCCTGGTCACAGTTCCAGGGCCAAGAGAAGTGCTAGAATTTTTGGCTGCAAGTGAGCAGGGGCACTTCCTGGGTGAAGACCAGAAAGCACACCAGGAGAGCAGTGATTGTACCTCAACAAGGATCACATCGCCTTGGAAGTACCAAACACTTGCAGAACCCCAGAACAAGCTGTGAAAACAACAGCACAAAAAAGTCTATCTTGGCACAACACCTCCTTGCCCCTAGGTGATCAAAGCCCAACTTTAACATAAAATTCAAAGTGAAGAAAGAGGTTGGGAAAATGAGCAAGTAACAAAAAAGGAACGTGCAGGGGAAGACCAAGCCATAAACTTAGAAGACATCACTGTGAAAACACCTACAAGCAAAGTCGTAAGGAAAAATGCTAATTGGACACAAGACCAGCTACAATAACTGGAAGAGTTAAAGAAAGAGCTAAGAGTGGTACAGGAAAAATTGGGAAAAGAAATAAGAGGGTTGCAAGAAAATTATGAAAAGAGATTAACAGCTTAGTAAAAGAGGCATGAAAAAATACAGAAGAAAATAACACCTTAAAAAACAGAATTGACTTAATGGCAAAAACTTACATAAACTGATGCAAAGTGAAGTGAGCAGAACCAGGAGAACACTACTGTACACAGTAACAATAATATTGTATGATGAAGAACTGTGAATGGCTTAGCTATTCTCAACAACACAATGATCTAAGACAATCCTAAAGGACAAATAATGAAGCATACTGTCCACCTCCAGAGAATGAACTGATATTATTTGAATATTGACTTAAGCATGCTATTTTTCACTTTGTTTTACGTGAATGGACATGTGTTACCTATATTTGATTGCTTAGTATCTCAGTGAGGGGGGAGGGGAGGGACAGAATTTGGAATTCGAAATTTTTTTTTAAAATGTTTAAAAATTGTTTTACTATGTAATTGGGGGCAGGGTAGGGGGTGCCACACTGAATAGAGTACTGACCCTCAGAGTCAGGACAACCTGAATTCAAATCTAGCCTCAGACACTTGACACTAGTTGTGTGACCCTGGGCAAGTCACTTAACTCTGTTGGCCTAGCATAAGCAAAAAAAAAATGTAACTGGGGAAAGAAAATATTATATATTAAAAAATATCCCCAGAACTTAAATAAAATGGAGGGGATAAGGTGGGGGGGATAGTGATCGACGCTTGAACTTTACTCTCAAGAACTGGCTCAAATGGGGAACACACACACACACACACACACACACACAGAGTTCCCAACAGGGAAAAAGGTGGGTGGGTGGGGTATGATAAAAGAGAGGGTGGATTAAGGGTGTTCAGTGGTCAGAAGCAAAACAGACTTTTGAAGAGGGATAAGATAGAGAGAGAGAAGAGAGAGAAGAAAAAGAAGAAAATACATATTAATCACAACTATGAATGTGAATAGGATGGGCTAACCCATAAAACAGAAGGAGATAGCAGCATGGATTAGAAACCAGAATCCAACAATATGCAGTATACAAGAAACACACACACAGAGTTAAAATAAAGGGCTGGAGCAGAATCTATTATGCTTTAGCTGAAGTAAAAAAGGCAGGGATAGCACTGAATCTCAGACAAAACCAAAACAGATTTAATTAAAAGAGGTAACTAGGAAAACTGCATTTTGCTAAAAGGTGCCACAGACAATGCAATAATATCAAAAATTTTTATACCAAGTTTCTCTGGTAAAGACCTCATTTCTCAAATATACAGGAAACAATCAAATTTACAAAAGAGTCATTCACCAATTGATAAATGTCAAGTGATAGGAACTGGCAGTTTTTCGGAAGAAATCAAAGCTATCTGTAGTTATCTGAAAAAAAAAGCTCTAAATCACTATGACTAGAGAAAGCAAACAACTCTGGGGTACTACCTCATACCTACAGAAATGACAAATGCTAAGGGGATGAAGGAAAATAGGCATATATTAGAACTATTGGCGCATAGTGAACTGATCCAACCATTCTGGAGAATAATCTGGAGCTATACTCAAAGGGCTATAAAGCTGGGTATACCCTTTCATCTAGTAATACCAATATTAGTTTTGTACCCCACAGAGATTAAAGAAAAAAGGAAAAGGACCTGAATATACAAAAATATTTATAGCAACTTTTTCTGGTGGCAAAAATGGAAATTGAGAGGATGCTCATCAAATGGAGAATGGCTAAACAAGTTGTAGCATATAACTGAGAGAGTACTATCGTGTCATGAGAAATGATGCGGAGGGTGGTTTCATAAAAATTTGGAAGACCTATATGAACTGATGCAAAGTAAAGTGAGAAGAACTGGGAGATCATTGTGCACCATAACAACAATGCTGTAATGATGATCAACTGTGAAGGACTTGGCTACTCTGATGAATATGACAATCCAAGATAATTCCAAAGGCCCCATGATGAAAAAATGTTATCCACCTCCAGAGAGAGAAGTGATTAACTCTTAGTGCAAACTGAAGTATAATTTTCTTGCTTTATTTTTTTGTGATATGACACTTGTATCACTGATAAACTGCCCTCTCAATGGTGGAGTAAGGGTGAGAATCTCGAACTCCAAACTTGCACTTTCTTCACAACCTATTCAAGGCAGTGCAAGTGTCACCCCTAGCTGAAATCAGAAAACTTCAGCTCAAAGGTTTAGTAATTAACTCAAAGTCAAAGAGCTAGTAAATCATCAAGTCAGGACATGAACCCAGATACTGATTCCAAATTCAATGCTCTTTCTATTACACAACAGTGCAATCTCTCAAGAGGTAGAAGGGACCAAAACTTCCTTCGATGCTTCAGGAGGTACATGTTGCTTGTAAGAGATAAGGATAATAGAAGGGATTTTTAATAGCAAGTATTTTCATATTGTTTGAAACAAATGCAGGAATGAAAGAAGATGGCTGCCAAGTAAAGAAAAAGAACTGGGTTTATTACCAAGTAATTAAAGTTTTTTGGGAAAGAATTAAAGCTAAAAAGCATTAGCTAATCTTTTAATTTTCAAATAGTGGCTTTTCCATTTTCTTAGGTAAGATATTTTCAATGAAGAGACATCAGAATGGTGAATCATAAGGAGAATCCTTTCCACGTTAAAATGTATTTTAAAATTGAAATTGAGTGGGCTATATGCTATTCAACAACTATCTTCACAGAATAAGAGAATGGCAGACTTTTCAAGACTGCTGAATCCTTACATTTCAACTGGTAGAATCAATTTGACAAATAAGGAAACTGAGGCCTGGAGTGATTAAGTGACTTACTCAGTCATGCAGCCAGGTAATGGCAAAGATATGCCTCAAACCTGGTTCCTTCTAACTCCACGTGTACTGTTCTTTAGTGTGGAGTTGGGACCAGATCTAAGTTTCCCGACTTATAGGCCAGTATGCTTTCAAACACCTCACTACTCTCCTCCATTCACATGAAGACAAAGCTGAAAGATAATACAGAATGAGGGAGAAACTATTCTTTAAAAACTGAAACAAATATTTTTTGTATTATTAAAGATAGAGGCCTTGTTATATTAATGGATAACTACAGTGCTAGACTGCAGTTATCAGGAAGACCTTAGCTCAGAGCTTACCTCTAATACTTAACTAGCTGTATGACCTTGGACAAATCATTTAATCTCTCAATGCCCGAGATTCCTCTGCACTTATCTACTAAGTCATTGCTTGAACTAATGAAATCAGATTGTTCAAGTATGCAAAACATACACAAATGAACAAAAAAGAAGTGAGCTACAATAATCTTTGGCCAGGTAGGACACATTCTTCTTTGCTTTCCTCACTAATGGGGAAGAAGCTCATGGATAGCTCTAAACTGTTTATATATCCAAATGCTTTGGAATAACTACATTTTTAAAAAACTTTTTTTTCTATCAGCCATATCTGATCACATTTACTGCAAACCAACACTAAAAATTATTTTGAATTTCCTAGAAACACACTGTTTTGGAGAAAAGTAGACAGAAGTGTGGATCTATCATGGTATTAAAAGCTTGTTGTAAATAATGTGGTATTTCACACATAACAGAAAAAGTTAGAAACTTTGATGAAATTTCTAACTCCAGGGCTAACTGAAATAAAAGTAGGATAAGCTACTCATCTTTTTTTGCCTGGTGTTTATCATGGACAATTCTATGAAATCACACACAAAATAAATAGTAAATCTCTTATAAAATATATGAATAAAAATGCAACCTAAAGAAGATAGTTTGTAGTGCTGACCAGTGGTGGGATTCAGCCGGTTCGCACCAGTTCCCTAGAACCAGTACCTAATTTTAGGTTGAGTTTCGGCAAACTGGTTGTTAGCAGGGGTGGAGCCTCGGCTCAGTTCCATGGAGAACTGGTTGTTAATTCATTTTAATCCCACCACTGGTGCTGACCAATATTAAAATATGTTGTATATTTTTGTTACATAGTATTTACAATTTTAAAATTGAAGCTGCATCTCAAAATTTCAAAGAATCTTAGTGCGGCAGCTACCCTCTAAAATAGAATTCCATTGTGCCATAGATCAAAAAATCCTTAACTCCACAAGTATTTCACAGAGCACTATCTATCCTCATAAACATTTTCTCAACGCACAAAAACTCAACGAAATAAACACCACCACAAAAACTGAAATGTTACTATTTTATTTATATGAACTAAAAACATCTGGAAAAAATTTTAAAGGCAAAAAATAGTTCTCAAACCTCCAAATCAGGTCTAGGGCATTAATCAAGAGATTAAATATTGGGATTCCTTTTTTTGCCCCCTAAGGATCATAATACACTTCCACATTGAAGAACAACTTAAAAAATAGAACACTTGTCCCATTGCTGCCACTTCTGGGGAAAGAGTAGTTTGCAACTTAACATTCTGGCAAACAACAGGACAGAACATAGGCACAGATTTATATACCAGATACACTCCCAACTCTGACAGTGAACCTTATATATAGCACTGGCCATTTTGCCAGTTCTCTTTTTTTCTGGCCCTATTAACTTTTAGACCACATCTAACCTTGCATTCAAATAATCCAATACTTTCATCACACTAGTGGAATCATTAATCCACTAACGTCTTGAAATGAAGTGGATAGGTTCTATCTTAAATTAAGGATCTTGTTTATATAATAGTAAAATCAACACTATGACAAATCTTGCACAAAATTTGGCCAGCAGGGGTATAGGGTTTGCTCTAACTTGTATTTCTCTACCCACACAATGATGTACTTAGATCTTTGGAGGCAAGAGATTAGGTCTACTGATTCCTGTATCAACACACAATCAATCCAAACCTTTCCCAAGTCCTATTTGTCTTGGCTTGAAGAGAGAGGGTTCGTTCAAACTCATTCTCTCATATTCATGATTCTCCAATTTTGCTTCTGAATGTAAAGAGGTTTTCCAAAAATCAACAGAAAGGTTTTACTAGCTCCAAAAAGAGCAGACGTATTCACCATTGGCAGAGCTGCCAAGATGATTACTGTGGGGTTTGTGTAGCTATTTTTTTTTATAGCTAGCACATTACTAAGAAAGTGAAGGATCACATGTTATGATTGCCCTCCTCCCCCCCGCCCTGCCCTTTGATATCTTCAAGATTTTCCAGAGCTCATGAAATATCACATCACTGATGCATTCAAGAATCATCATAAGGGCCTATCAATAAATGTAAACAACTATGGTGTAGTGAAAAACAAAGAAACAATCAGAGAGGCATAGAGCTTTTTTTTTTTAAGGATTTTATACTATATTAAAAAAAAAACCACAAAATAAAAAAGGGTCAGTCAACATGAATTTTAGGAGTCCTTCCCAAAAGTCTCAGTACCCACTGGTCAAGCAGGCTTGCCTTCTTTCCTCTTTGCTTTCAGCCTAAAGGCTTACTAAGGATTGCCAGAGGTGATTTGTGCTCTGAGTTCTTAAAATCAGACTTGCTCTGCCAGATCCAAGACTCTGAATTTATCCAAGTTGTAGAAACAAGCTTTCACTACCCGTCCACCAAAATACCTCCCATTCAGATCAACAACAGCTAGAATGCAAACAGAAAAAGGTGATTAAATGCAAAGATGAAAACCAGTGACTCTTGAAAAATTCTCCAATATAAAGCATATATAATTGTATATTTTAATTTACCTTTAATTGCTGATTCAACTCTTTCAAACTCTAAAAATATTCGTACAGCTTCATCATCAGGAGCACCAGGAATCTGAAACAGAGATCAAATCGTATTAATTAAAGTTTTATGTTCCTATGCTAAGAGTGGCCTACATATATATACCAAACTTCACGGTTTAACAATAGTTAGCACTGATCTGACACTTTAGGATTTGCAAAGCACTTTACAAACATCATCTCATTTTATCCTCAAAACAGCTGTGGGAAGAAGGTGCTATTAATCTTTTTTTTTTTTTTTTTGCTTTTTGGCAGGGCAATTGGGGTTAAGTGACTTGCCCAAGGTCACACAGATAGTACACGTCAAGTGTCTGAGGCCGCATTTCAACTCAGATCCTCCTGACTCCAGGGCCAGTGCTCTACTCACTGTGCCGCCTAGCTGCCCCAGCGCTATTAATCTTACAAGTCATTTTCCTTACAACTGCCTTGTGAGATAGGTAGTATATGGATGATTATCTCAATTTTACAAATGAAGACACTACAATAAGGCTCAGAGAAGTTATATGACTTGTCCAGTCATACGATATGTGGAAGAGCCAGGACTCATCTTTTGGTTACATTTTCTTGTAATTAGGTAGTAATTTACCATGCCATCACTCCTCCACCTACAGCAGAGAACAATTTGTTCGAAGACTAACACCCTACTGCCTTCTGAGCCAGTCCTGGGGCACACTGAATTATCTTCTACACTATCAAGATATCTTACTAAATATCCTACTTTGGCAATTTGACAATATGTGGGAGGAGCAAGATGAGAAGCTGAGGATAAAACCAAAGCTGAAAACATGGGAAGGATGGTAGTACCCCTCAGCGGAAAGCAGACAGTTTGAAAGAGAAATGAGTTTTTTGGAGAAAGGTAATAACTTCTTTTTGGACATGCTGAATTTGAGATGTCTGTGAGACATACAATTTGAAACGTCCAGCAGGCAGTTTAATGATGTGGCACTGAAACTCAGGAGACCCTGGGACTGAAGACAGAGAGACAGACAGACACACCCCTGGGAGTTAACTCCACAGAGGAAATTAAGTTCATGGGAGCTGATAGTCACTAAATAAAGAGTAAAGAAAAAAAGAGGACCCATGACTGAGACTTGGGGCACACCCATAGTTGGGGGAAAATATAGATGATGAGCCAGCAAAGAACACCAGAGAACAGATAAGTGACGGAACCAAAAGAGAGTAATGTTAGGAAATCCTAGAAGCAATACCCAGGAGAGGATGGTCAAAAGTAACAAATGCTGCAGAGAGATCAAGAAGAATGAGAAATGAGAAAAGACTACCAGTTAGCAACTATGGTATGACTGGTAACTTTGGAGAGAACAAAGTAAAATTGCCAAAATAATCTCTCAGCTGTGGACTCAGAGCATCTGGCTTTAAATCTTGCCTCTGACACTACTTGTATGACCTTGAGTGACTCACTTAATCTCCCTATGCCTCAGTTTCCTCTGTTCAAAACCTTTTAAGCTTTGCCATCTTTGCCTACTCCTAACCCCTTTTACAAGTCGAACTCAAATGACACCTCCTCTCTGGGACTTTTCCCCTTATACAGCACTTAGCACACAGGCACTTAATAGATGTATATTGAATAGCAAGCAGTTGACAAAGAACCAAAGCATGGAAGGAACCTTCTATGTATCTGCTGATACGTTATATTTCTGTTCTTCTTATCTTTCTAAAAGAAGTTGATCATCAAAGGTGGAGAATTTTTTTGGCAACAGCAACTCACGAAGAATATTTATTGAATTGTGGAAGGGCTGGAATCTGCATCAGTATATGGAGTAACCCAAAGTATTATCTCCACATTCAAACTGTCATAGTACAGCAAGAGAACTGTGGGCAACATATGAGAAATACCCTTATAATTAGGTAGTAATTTACCTTGCCATTACTCGTCCACCTAGAGCAGAGAACAATTTGTTGAAGCTATGTTCTGGCAAAAAGAAGTTAGCATAATAGTCCCTGAAGCTGCAATACAGGGGAAAAGAGGTCTTACTCTTGGCTTAAAAGTTTTTCTTTCTAAATGTTTTTCATTATAAGTATATAAATGTTCTTCGGAGGATTAAAAAAAGAAAGGCCATTACTTCAAAAATTACACATTTTCCAACTTTGCCATATTTTTCACATTCTTCCTTGGTTTCGCCTTCTAGATCTTCATCTACTTCTCCAGCACCCACCATGTTCTGCAAATCAAGGAAAAGAAATTCAATGACTATATATCAAACTGGATGGTTATAGGTAAGCAAACAACAAATCTTAAAATTTCATAATGGCAAATTTCCTACTTCAATCCTGACATATTGAAAATGTTCATCCCTGAAACATCCCAAAGCTAACAGTTCTTTTAAAAATTAAAGGCATTTATATTAAAGAAAGCCCTGGGCATCAGGTCAAAGAAGGTCCTATTCAGGCACTAGAATTCTGCAAAGCTTTCAAGTAGCAGAACAAAGAAATGTCAAAAATACTATTTTCTCCTGGTCTGAGAAACTATCATCACAGCAATCTTAAAGAAAGTAATTTCTACCCACCGAACTGCAAAGAAATGAATACTTCAATGCAATAACTAAAACCATATTTTAATTTTTTACAATTTGAGTCAAGGAAAGGAAAATCTTTCTTTTACAATATCCTGCAATAACTAGTATCTCTAGGACTTGCATTTCTTTATTATTAGTCAGTTCTTGAATTCTTCCCAAATGTCAACTATGACCCTGATTCTCTTGACAGTCACTGACACAATACATTGTAGCTTATGGAGCAACTTTGGTGAATTAACATGCACTTTTAAAAAGCAAAATTAGTAAGCCATAATTTGCATTTAGGTGATCCCTGGACATAAATTATGCAGGGGAAATAATTTAAGCAGTTGTTTTTGTTTTTTTTATACTAGAACAATATTTGAAATGAAGCCAGACAAAAAGACTTTTTTCTACTCACCCTTAGCAGAACCACTTTTGTAGGACATTTAAGGATCTCAGTTAATGGATTTGAATCTGACTTCTTGGATGCATCTGCAGCAACAGAATAAACCAATATGTATGTTATCACAGTAAAAAGCTGGGTCAACCTTTGCCATCATGAAACAATGCAATCCGCAATGAGCATCCAGTGCCATCTCAAGCACTTCAGCCATCTTTCACCCAACAAAAAAGGATGCCTACTTAGAAAAAGGTGACCAGCTGGCTTTGTTTTAGGGAATGCTCATCACAGTGACTTTCAAGACGGTTTTCAAAGAGAGGTTTTAAGCTGCTGGATAAGTTATTATTTCACTTCTCAAGGTAGAGCAAACGGCTTAGGAGGACAAATGCTCACAACTTATTAGTGTAGAATTCTGGCTTGGATAACAGAAAAGCTTGACAAACAGCCACTGGTTCCATATCAATTCCTTATCAGTAACAGTTTATGGCAAGTTAATAACTTTATGGCAAGTTAATAACTGAGTGCAGATTCCAATTACTTTACTGGTAGAATAGCCTAAGGAAAGGGACGGCAGTAAAGTACAAAAAAAAAATTGTTTGCCAGTAGCCTTGTGATACTAATAGAACACTATCCCAGGTGAGGAGTTGGAATGGAACTCAAAGGCCATCTACTCCAACTCCTCCCCAAATCCTGAATCCTATCAATAACAACCTCAAATAGTCATTGGGCCTCTGCCTTGTCATCTGTGCTAACATGGAACTATTCCTAGAGGCAGCCATTTTCATTTTTTGAACAGCTCAGATGTTAGGAAGTTTTCCATTATAGCTGGCCAATCTCCCACTCCTCTTCCACAAGGGAGTCCTTTAAATATCTAAAAACAATTATGATCCTAAAACTTGTTCTCTACAGGCTAAACATTCCATCTACTGTAAAACTAACTCCTTATTGTAAGGTAATGGTTTTTAATCATACCACTGCTTCCAGAAAGCAAGTGGAAAAGTGAGCAAATGAAAGCAATGGGTATAGACAACTTTTTCTGGGCGTTTGTGTATGAAAGGGAGGAAGGATATATGGGTTGATCAGCTCAAGGAAATGGTAGGCCCAGGTGAAGGTTTTAAAGGTTATAGGCTGTAGGCCACAAGTAAAGCACCAGTGGCTAAGAAGTTGGGAACTAGGGAGAGATGACTGAAGGGGAAGGCAACCTTAGAAAAAGAAGAGATGAGATTAAGGATGCAAATAAAGGATCAGAGATTTAGGGTAGGAAGGATCTCAGAAGCACTGAATCCAACTGCTATATTTTGCAGATGAGGAAATAGGTACATAGAGGTTAAATGGCTTGCACAGGGTCACGACTAGTAAATGTCTAAGAATGGACATGAACCCAGGACTTCTTGACTCCAAGGCCAGTGTCCTATCCATTACGCTACGCTACCTCTCAAGCGCTGGCATGGGAAAGAAGGGGTACTCTTTCTCTAAGTTGGAGGATAATGCTGAAATGATATGCAACAGAGAACTGGGGAGGAAAAAGAACTTGTAACATCATTATGGAAAGTGTAATAAGAACTGGACAAGGAATAAAAAATTGGTGTAAGGCAGTGAAAGACCAGTTGAAATTGTATAACCTAAGTTTGTAGGTAACTTTTAGGCAGATGATGACATAATTCAGGGCTGAGATCTGAAAAAAGATAAGCAACAATATGATAACAAGAAAACAAGAGACTTAAAGGTAGGGGACAAAGAGTGCAAAATTCAACTAGTTATCTCAAAGGTTAAGATTTTGAAGGACAAA
Organism: Trichosurus vulpecula; assembly: GCF_011100635.1. Taxonomy (NCBI): domain Eukaryota; kingdom Metazoa; phylum Chordata; class Mammalia; order Diprotodontia; family Phalangeridae; genus Trichosurus; species Trichosurus vulpecula. The sequence goes on from NC_050577.1 coordinate 176,597,855, forward strand.
AGCAAGGCCAGAATGGGGGCAGTGGCCTAGGGCATCAGTGAGGAATACTGTGAATAAAGGCTGTGGTAAGGTAGGAGAATAGACTTAAGAGGGTTAAGGTAAAAGGAAAACTATAAGGACGGATATTATTATGAGTGAGAAGTTTCCAAATTATGGATTGTGGAGGTGAATGTTTGTGGGTGATGATGTGATCAATGTAGCGTGACAGTACAGATCTGAGCAGGCTACAGGTAAAGTAACTAAGAGATAAGGAGAGGCTGAATACTGGGGAGAGGAAATGACTGAAGGAGTAAGTTCCTAGAAATACAGAGCAGAGGATCAGGAGATCAAGGGTAAAGCACAATATCACAGATTGGGGCCTAAGGGGCTATCAAGTCACCATTTCTATGTTAGCATTTATCAGGAATCTTAACACATGCATGAGGAACTCACTGTTGGAGGAAAGCCTTTAACGGTACATTTTACTCTACGTGTCAAATATTTTTAAAGCAAGAAATAATATAATGAATGGAATCTTGTATTCTCTGAACACTTCAGTCAGCTATGTAACTATGAAGATGGAGTCCAATAAGGAAAACTGTGAAAGTCTGTTTATTTTCTTCTCATATTTTCATGGAGGCTACTCTTAAAGTGTGTATATCATTTGATTGAAAACATCATAAAAGAGGAAAAGGTAAGCATATGGGTTAGTAATTACTGACATTCTCTTTTCTCATTAAGAATATGTCTGTTCAGGGTGAAGCCAAGATGCTGGAGTGGAGGTAGCCGTCCAGTTGAACTCTGCCAACATTCCCTTCTAAACAACTTTAAAACAATGCATCAAATTGAATTTTGCAGAGGAATAGCCAACAAAAGATTGGGGTGAGACATTTTTCTAGCCCAAGACAACTTGGGCAGGAAAGGTTGGTGACACAGAGATGGGGCCTGCTTGGAAGGTAAATGGCTCATCAGTGGTGGGCCTCAAGGTGGCTATGACAGAGAGAGCAGTAACTTTGAGAGCTCTCAGCCCAGAGACAGCAAGGGGCAGTGGGGAGTTTGGGGGGGGAGCAGAGAGAAGCAATGACTGGAAAAATGGTCAGGAGATTATCGGGGCCCTTTTGCTGGTACTGGGCATGGGACCTGGCACTGTATGGCAATGCTACTGCCCATATGCAATTCTGGGTCACAGTTCCAAGGCAAATAGGAGCACATGTGGTCAGTCACAAGGGAGAAGGAGCCCTAGTCCCACAGTTCCAGAGCAGAGAGGAGCACTAGTGCTTAGGGTTGCAGGAGACCTTCCTTGGTATAGATCAGAGAGCATACCAAGAGAGCAATGACCACACCTCTCCCTGGAAGCACTGGATACCTAAAGACCCTCAGAACTAGCTCTGAAAACAGCAACACAAAAAAGTCTTAAGCTAATGACAGTGCCCCTCCCCCACCTCTAGGTGAGCAAAATTCAACTTTAATATAAAGTTCAAAGTGGAAAAAATAGGCTAGAAAAATGAGTAAACAACAGAAAAAGAATATGACTATAAAAAACTAATAAAGTATCAGAGAAGACCAAGACAAAACTCAGAAGACATGAATGTGAAAATAGCTACAAGCAAATCCTCAAAGAAAAATGCAAATTGAAAATAAGCCCAACAAGAATTTCTGGAAGAGCTAAAGGAAGAGCTCAAAGTCAAAGAAGAAAAATACAAAAAAGAAATGAGAGTGATGCAAGAAAATTATTGGAAAAAAAAAGTTTGGTAAAAAAGGCACAAAAAATACTGAAGAAAATAACACTTCAAAAAACAGAACTGGCCAAATGGTAAAAGAGGCACAAAAATTCATTGAAGAAAAGAATTACTTAAAAAGCAGAATTGGCAAAATGGAAAAAGAGGTACAAAACCTCACTGAAGAAAACATTTCCCTAAAAATTAGAACTGGGCAAGTAGAAGCAAATGATTCCACAAGACATCAAGAAACAATAAAACAAAGTCAAAAGAATGAAAAAAAAAATAAAAGAAATTTGAAATATCTCACTGGAAAAACAACTGACCTAGAAAATAAAGGAGAGATAATTTAAGAATCATTGGACTACCTAAAAGCCATGATCAAAAAAAGAGCCTAGACATATCACCTCCTGAAAGAGATCTCAAAATGGAAACTCCCACAAATATTACAGCCAAATTCCAGAGCTCCCAGGTCAAGGAAAAAATACTGCAAGCAGCCAGAAAGAAACAATTCAAATATCATGAAGCCCCACTAAGGATCACACAAAATTGAGCAGATTCCATGTTAAAGGAGTGGAGGCTTGGAATATGAACTTATTCAGCAAAATTGAGTATAATCCTTCAGGGGTAAAATGGTCTTTTAATAAAATACAAGACTTTCAAACATTGCTGATGAAAAGACCAAGAGCTGAACAGAAAATCTGACAAACAGAAGACAAGTACCATAAAAGGGTAAACATGAAAGAGAAATCATAAAGAACTTTAGGTAACTAAGGTTAAACTGTTTACATTCCTATGGGGGAAGATGAGACATGTAACTCCTAAGAACTTTATTGTTAGGGCAGTTAGGAGAAGTCTACATAGATAGAGGGCATAAATATGTCTATTATGTAGGAAAAGTCTAAAAAAGGGGTGGAGGAGTAGGAAAAGGAGAGAAAGAATGGGGAAAATTTTCTTACATAAGAGAGTGCAAAGAAGAGTTTTTACAGTGGAGGGAATAATGAGGGGGGAGGTGGCAGGCAATAGTTGATCCTCACTCTCATTGGAACTGGTTCAAAGACGAGACAAAACACAGAGTAGGATGAGTAATAAATGGGAGGGTGGATTAAGGGAGGCAATGGTCAGAAGCAAAACAGACTTTTGAAAAGAAATGAGAAGAGAGAGGGAGAGAGGGGAGAGACAGAGAGAGGATAAACAGAAGAAAACAGAATGGAGGGAAATACACACTTAGAAATCATAACTGAATGTGAATGGGATGAACTTATCCATAAAAGGGAAGCAGATAGCAATGGGAATGGGTTAGAAACCAGAATCCAATAATGTTTATAAGAAACATTTGAAACAGAGACAGACACACAGCTAAAATAAGGGGCTGGAGCAGAATCTATTATGCTTCAGTTGAGGTTTAAAAAAAAACCCAACAACAACAACAACAACAAAAACGGCAATCTGCGCCAAGCCTGGATTCAGGAAGGACTGAGTTCAAATCTCTAGCCTCAGATACTTACTAGCTGTGTGACCCTGGGCAGGTAACTTAACTATTTCCCTGGTTTCCTCATCTGTAAAATGAACTGGTGAATGAAATGGCAAACCACTCTATTATCTTTTCCAAGAGATCAAGTGTTTTCTGCCTAATATGGTTTCAGCTTCTTCAATTCCCCTCTTTTTGGTGACTGTTTTATACTGGTTAAACATTTGGAAGAAATGATATGAGTTCAATGTCTTTGCCTTTTTCCATGTCCCACTTATAGGCACCAATGACTTGTTTGAGTAAATCAGACTAAAACTGTTACAATTATTCATTGTATTTTAATTTTATCTTCAAATTTGATAATGATTGTTTTCCTTTGTCATAACTAGTTGATGGTTTAAATGCACAGAGAGCTGATTCTTCTATGACTCCCACATCTGTCAAGATAGTCAATTTCACTGTTTTTAAAAAAGACAAAACGCTCCCCATGTCCAGTGCCTTTTAACTCTTCTTGAAGAAATGCTTATTGATTGAATAAAACATGATAATAATATAATTATAAATAAATATACTATATTTATCTGTAAAGCACACAGTGCCTGGCATATTAATAAGCAGCACATAAATATTATTATTATCATTAAAATAGTGTTACCTTTTTGTCTTTATATCATAGTCATTTCCCAGACTTCCCTAAACTCCCAAACTGAAACCACCCTCCACAGCAAATAAAAACAAATAAGCAAAACGGGCTGATATTATACACATTACTCTGCCCTAGTAGTGGCCCACCTCTCTGCCGCTGCTAACAACTCTCACTTGCCTCTCCAAGAAGAAACTCTGAGTTACCTTTTATTAGATTTCAACTCTGTCTTTTGGTTTTATCCATCATAAGAAAATCAATATAATTTGATTTTAGTTCTTCAAATAGGTACATCAAATTGTTAACAGATGAACACCTCAAAAATTAGAGTGCCCACTGTTTACAGATAGTATACAAACCAATTTCTAACAATAACCTACTTAAAAGAAATGGCTGAAAGAAGGAAATCTGTGGCCCAGCTATATTAATGTTTGAGTAGTCTATAGGCTTAGTGATTCTTTATGCTTTCTGACCTCCTTTCCTGTCACTGTGATAGCAGAATGGGGTTGCTCAGGACTGAAGGGCATTTTAAATTTATTTCACTGAATTACCACAGTCAAAGTGTTAGTATAGTTGTTAAGAATATGTCATTTCCACAACATACTGATGCACTAGAATAAGACTGTGGAATTTAAATAAATCGCTAAAATGCTACCCTGGAGGTTTTTGCCTGATTTAATTCACTCTTAGAGAAAAACAATTCTGATCTGCAACAAAATTATAAATTAATGTCAGATTTGGGTCTCAGATATGAAAGCAAAATTTAGCAGAAGGAATTAAACAGTAGGAAAGGAGAGGAAGAAAGATAAAGCAAACAGGATATATGTAATCAAGAGAACTCAACATATATCTGATAACATGGCATAATACATATATCACTAATACTAATGCTACAAAATCCAATTAAAAGACATTATGATAATTTCAATTTTACATCAAGATTCTTTCTTCAAAAGAAACCATAGCCACATTTTTTCCTAATGATTTTTTTAAAGAAAGAAAAAAGATTTTCTTTTCCTCTAGTTTCCCCATTTTTCCTTGTTAAGTGTTTAAATCTCTAGCCTTATTCCGAAAATTAAAGGCAAGAACCTGGCTGTCTCTCATGATAGGAATACTTCCTTCCTCCTCTGCTCTGCCTACTGAGCTTCCTAGTTTCCTAGGAGTCCCAACTAAAGTCTTATCTTTTGCTGAAGGCCTCCCCCAAGTCCTCTTACTTCCAGTGTCTTCTGTTATTTCCTACTTATCCTGTATATAGCTTGCTTTGCATATAGCTATATGCAAATTGTCTCCCCCATTAGACTGTAAGCATCTTGTGGACAGGGACTGTCTTTTGCTTGTTCTTGTATCCCCAGAGCTTAGCATAGTGCCTGGCACATAGTAGGTGACAAATAAATGTTTATTGATTGACTGACTGAAGAACTATGTAGAAAACCTGCAGTTTTGGGGGAAAAGGTAATGTCAAGGAATATACTCAGTGAAAGGCTATAGGTTTTCTTGTTCTCCTTGATATCTACAACCAAACTGTCCTTTTTCAGGAAGACATACCTTTCTCTGTAGCATCGCCAACAATGATCTTGCCACCTCGCTTACTTGTCTTTTCAACAGACAGTGCTGTGCTCAGTCCCTGCTCATGTTTTCCAAGGCCCTGGCCCTCTCGGAAGCCATACTTCTGCATGATTTTATGAGCTACGGTACCACTAGCAAGAGAATGATATACGATATAAATCAGTTTTCTTGTCCTTAAAATCAAACAGACATTCAAAGAATTGTGGGAGTTCTGCCATGTTACAAAAACCAATTTTAGATAACGTAATAGCACATAAGCATAAACAGTCACTTTGGAATTCAGGTGACAACGTAATTTGGAATATAATACTAGATAACAATATAAGCAGGAAATGGTTTGAATAAATTAATAGATAATAGGCATATATAGGATAAAAGTGTTATGAAAAGTTAAACTCAAGCAAGTTTCATATACTAAAGTGAAGAAATTCCAAATTACAGAGAAAACAGTACAAGATCTACTAGGCCAACAGGACAAGAAAAAAATTCTCATCTTATTCTATTTAGAATGTTGAAGATTCTAGGTAAATGGCATCTAATTCAAAATGTATAGTGTCTATTTACAAATTATACTAAAAAAATTAATAATTACCAGGCATGATATTTATGATGAATATGAAACTGAACATGAAAATTTTAAAAATCATTTAAATGTACGAGTTTTTAGAGAAGATGATGACGCTGCTGGAATGCCCTCCAAATTCACCAAGAGGCTGGTTCTTGAAGACAGTGTAGAACAAAATAACTATACACAAAAGCATATGCTAATATCCAGGCAATGGCAGTGTGTGTCAGAGTCTGAAATGTTCCTTTATACCTATATTCCAGATCAAAGATTTAGAGCTAAAAAGGATGTTAAGGGTCAACTATTCCAACCTCATTTTACAGATTAGTAAACTGAAGAAAATATTGAGACTTGTCCAAGGTCACACAGGTAGTAAATGGCAGAATTATGATTCAAATCCAGCCTCTTGGACTTAAAATCCAGTGGTCTTCCACTATTTCACACTACTTTCACTTAACAATGTTGCTCAAATTCTCATGAATTTATTTTTCAAAATGAATTCAACTAAAATAATTACCCCATGTTGGCAAGGAAGGAATTACTGGGCCCTGTTGGAGATCGTGGTCTCTCTTGTTCATCATACACAGGGGGAGGAATAGCAGCTTTGGAAGACTGTGAACGAGGTCTTGACTCCTCTTCAAATGGAAAGTCTCTGGGTACTGTTTAGATAGAAGGAAACAAACTTACAAGGAGAAAATTTTGATGAAGAACTTATATCTTTATAAAATTATTTTTATCACATAACTACTTCAAATACTTATGTTTCATGCAGCTTAATGAAGATTTGGGAAGAAATAAAATCTTTTATGTCTTATACCCAAGACTCAGAGTATACCACCACAATAAAGAACAGCTACCAGGATCCCAAACTGTTCCTTGGACTACCTGTCTCCCTTCTTGTCTTTAACCCAAAATGAAGAAGACGAAGTTATGAAAACTGCTGAGGCAGAGAAGAACGTGATGTTTAAATATTATTCAGGTAGTCCCACATTGATATATATATATACTTGACAAAAAAGTGGCATGCTGGCAGGGACAGGAACTCCTATTTTTTCCTTCCCTATGCTAGATCTGCAGTTGTCAACCTTCTGAGATTCTCTAGTACAAACCACAGAAACTGTACCTGCGATTTGGAGCTGGGGAGTCACCACTCTAAAGTCTCAAACGTGCCACAATGCCCATGGGGGGAGGACTTCAGCTCAATGACAGAGCTGAAGTAAGGCTAAAGGTATTTGTGATAGCTCAAGGTGGAACACATAAACACTTTTTCTCTAGAAATATGGTACTTACGTTTTATAACACTATATTTTAGTGGCATTATAGGTTAAATAGTCTTTAGGGAACTGCCCTAAAAAAATGTAAATTATATTATGGTCAATATCTAAATCTAAGTGAGAAAATATATTCTAAGTTTAAACCAACAAATTAAAAGTGACCTTTTAGAACCTAATCATTTTAGAAACGAGGGGCTAGCTTATTTTATATTTGCAACAATAGTGCTTTCTAGTTTTCTATGATTTTTCATTTTAAGTGAACAGTGTTTCAGTTACGTTAATTATAGGTTAAATAGCCTTGGCCTACAAACCTCACTAACATTTGTAATATTGTTTCTTTGAAAAAAGCCATTCCTATTTAAATAGGCTATATATAAAATAAAAATTTTAACATACAGTATAATTAAGGAAACATTGACTATAGGAGAGAAAATAGGACAAAATTCCAGTGGTCCTGACTTCTAGTTTTATAGCAATATACTGGCTCATGCTATCTATGCACTCAATTACATCAGGTGTATGTTATTTAATAATTACAAATAATAGGGAGAATAGTGCTTACCACTCACTTACCTTCTCTTCCTCCTCCTAATAATAATTTTAGTGCTTTAAAGGTTACAAAGCCCTTTAAATATATTATTTCATTTGATTCTCTCATAGCAAAGTTATAGGACAGTAGGCAATTATAACATACATGAGCAGCAAATTACAAATTTACAACAGATTGAAATCTGAAGCTCAAGACCACCCACCTACCCTTTGCAGCAGATTATAACACATTAGAAAATACAGAGAATCTCTTGTTTTAAAGGTTATTAAACAGAGTGGTTACACTATAATTCTATTTTTTTGTGGGCTATCTTAAGTAGCCTGGATGACCCTTCAAATTCTTTCGCTGATTACAATTTTGTTAATGGAAGAGGTGGAAAGTAGCAGAAATCTTTTGCCAGGGAGCTTAATAGATCCAGAAACACAATGCCTTGAAACGAATAGTAGGGAAATTTAAAAAAAAAAAAAAAATCAAGTAAGCTTCTGCCATCTAGTGGAAGGTGACCAATACTACAATTTTCTATGGCAGTCAGTAGAAAAGTGGCACAGTAAAGAACCCACATTTTTTTTCAATTAACCCAGCCATACTTCTTTAAATTGGCAAAGGATACAATTTTTAATCTTTAAATCAAATATGCCAACTCCAAAATAAAGCTCAAAATAATCAAAAAAAAAACCAGACCTACTAAAACAGTATTCAGAACTTGGCTGGCACACTGGGAAATAGAGAATACTTTTAAACCACATAGGAGATTGTGCTGGATTACAGTGGTAAAAGCAACAAGAAAACAGAGATGAGTACTCTTCTGCCCCATGGGATTAAGGATAGGAAAGTCTGGCTCTAGCCCTCTAGTTGTAAATCTGGGAAAAGATTGGTTTGTTTATCTTATTGAGGAGCTTACACAATTAAATTGCATCTAGAACAAATTATTACCCCCTTAACTTCAGGAAACCCAGCTGACTTAAGCTAAGAATTTCAATCACTGAGTCATAACTACCATGAGACATTTTAAAAAATGAACAAAGTCAAGAAAAGATCAACATACATTCTTTGTCTTTTTCCACGAGAGAAGTTGGTGGTGCAATGGCAGCACCTCCCATACCTGCAAATTAACATAAACTGGATTAAAGGACTGGGAAAAATAAAACCATATGTTTCAAATTAGGAATAAAAGAAGTACACATCAAAACTCTGAGACTTTACCTTGGACCCAAAAAATTGGCAAAGTTAGATGGGAATAGTGATGGAGGGGTTGAGAGAAGACCAGCACATTTCTATATTGTTTGGTAGAGCTATGCACTGGTCCAACCATTAGAGAAAACAATTTGTAATTAAACTAGAAGAGTAAATTTTAAAGATCCTTTTACCTAGGCAAAGGTTACAGATAAAAAGGTCTCATATATACAAAAAGATTCGTGGCAATACTTTTTATAGCAGAAAAGAACAGCAAAGTGAACACACAACGGCGAATGGCTGAACAAAATATGTTACATTAACAGAATATTATGGTGCTGCAGGAAATGAGGACTGAAGAATTCTGAAGATTTGTGAAGGCTTGTATGAATGGCTATCAAGCGAAATAAGCACAACTCTAGTAAAACATTACTTTTTTTCTTAGTAGAGAGGTGGGGAGGCCCACACCATCAGACCTAGTCAATGTGTTGATTTATTTTACTTAACTACCTTTTTGTTACAAGAGAATGCTAGGGGAGGAAGTGAGTTGGAAGTTGGGAAGTGACCACAATTTTTTTTAAAGGCTCATGAATAAAACTGTTATTGATTTTTAAAGAAAAATTTTCAGAAGTCAGATTCCTGAAGATTTAAATCTTACATGGCTGTCATCAAAATGGAAAAAATACCATCATTCAAATCTTATCAATATATAAGTTAGAAAAGCCAATTAACAAGCCTCTACTACGGACAAGGCACTGGGGATACAAAGATACAAATGAAACGGTCCCTGACTCAAGGCAATAATATTCTACTGGGAGGAAACTATATGTACACAAATAAGTAAATACAAAGTAATTGTGGATGAATAAGGGAGTGCCAACAACGAGGAGAATCAGGAATGACATGTGTAAGAGATGGCATTGGAGCTCCATCCTGAAGGAAGCTAGGGATAGCAAGTGGGCCAATGTAGGTAGAAAGGAGAACGCTTGAGGAGGAGTTAAGTGAAATTGGTCTGGAAAGACAGACTGAAGCCAAACTGAAGGCTTTTAAGTGCCAGAGGAATTTTTATTCTATCCAGAGGTAATAGGATGATAGTGAAGTTTTGGGGTCAGTGAAGTAATATGTTCAGATCTGGTTTCCTCCATCATTCAAATTGAAACTGCCCCCCTCAAAGTTACCAATAATCTCTTAATTGCCAAATCTAATAGCTTCTTCTTAATCTTCAACTTTTTTGACCTCTGCAGCCTTTGACACTATGAATCATCTCTCCCAGATTCACTTTTCTAAGAACTTCTAGCACTGATCTCTCTTGTTTCTCCTCCTATCTAAATGACCACTCCTTCCCAGTCTTCCTCTGCTGGTTCTTCATTCCTGTCACCGCCACTAATTAGGCATGGCCCCCAAGGCTCTGTCTTGGGACCTCTTCTCTTTTCTCTCTTTATTTTCTCACTTGGTGATCTCAGCCTTTAGGAGTTCAGTTATCATCTCCAAGCAGATCTATATATCCAGTCCTAGTCTTTCTCCTGAACTCCAGTCTTCCATCACCAAATTATTGGACATTTCAAACAAAATTTCAATACCTCATTATCTCTTCCCCCAAACCCAACTCTTTATAGAACTTCCTTATTCCACCATCCTTCCTTTGACTCAGGTTTGTAACCTTATGTCCTCTAGTCCTCTTTCTCACTCATACTACATACCCAATTTATGCCAAATCTTGTCATTTCTACCTTTACATCTTCTCCCACATACATCCTCTTTTCTCTATCTAACCTACTATAGGTCCTTGTCAACACTTGGCTGGTCTATTTCAAAAACCTTTTAATTGTGATCCCTGACTCAAGTCTCTTCGCACTCTATTCTCTGCTCAGTTGCCAGAGATTTTCCTAAAGTAAAGGTCTGACCACGTCACTCTCCTACTCAATAGATTTCAGTGGTTCCCTGTGTCTTTTAGGGTCAAATATAGTCCTCTGTCATTGAAAGGCCACCCCCCCCCCCAAGTTAGTCCCTTTCTACCTTTCCTCCTCTTACATTTAACTAGCTACTTGCTGTTCCTCAACATTTCATCTGCCATTTCAGTGCTTTTGCAATGGCTGTTTCCCATGCTTGGATTGCTTTCTCTCCTCACCTCCACCTCTTAGCTTCCCTGGCTTCCTTCAACACTCAGCTTAAATACTACCTTACGGAAGAAGTCTTTTCAGATTCCTCCTCTCAGTCCCCCATCTCCCCAGCCATTAGGGCCTTCTCTGAATTTACCTCCTATCTATTCTGTATTTATTCTTTACTATTTACATGTTGGACAGCTAGATGGAACACTGGATAGAGCACCGGGCTTCATGTACTAGTTGTGTGACCCTAGGCAAGTTATTTAACCTCTATTTGCCTCAGTTCCTCATCTGTAAAATGGGGATACACCGGAGAAGGAAAGGGCTAGTTTAACTACTCTTAGTATCTTTGCCAAGAAAGCCCCATGGATCCATGGGGTCACCAAGAGTCAGACACGACTAAACAACAACATTATTTACATGCTGTCTTCTCCACTACAGTTTGAGCTCCTTGAGAACAGACTGTTTGGGACAGCAGTGTCTAGCACATAAGTAAACACTTAATAAACACTTATTGACTGACTAGCTTTAAGAATGTCATTTTGCTTCTTATATCTGTGTACTTATTATTCATATCTCCAAATTCCTTACTTGAAAAATATTTTTAAAAAGTCAAAATAACAACGTTGACAAAGATTTTCATTATTAAAAATGAAGTTACTATCGGGAACCAAATCTCATCCCCTGCATATCAGTGCTAAAGTCTATATATTCTACCCTTTCTACTTTTACCATAAGGCCACCGGGTGTCACAAAAAAAAATGACTGGATCTAAAAATATTAGATCTCTGTGATTTTTGCCTGTTCAAAGTCCTAGTTGTTAGTGATGTGTAGTAAGACAATAATATCTTAGTTTCACTTCTTTGACATAAATTTCTAAACTTTCACAAACTGTACTTAGGATCACTGTATTTAAAAGAAAAACTAGGAACCCATGATGAAGTTTGTAGGTTTCAGAATAGTTTTGCATTTCACATTGTGAAGCACTGTAAATAAAGTACATTTGCTTTTAATGTTACTAAGACATTTTGGAAATGTCCAGGGAGAATGCCTCTCCATAACACAACAATCAATCTAATTCAAATAAGGAAAAAAAAATGTGGCATATTCTTCTTCTGTACTTCTTTTCCTCCTTTCTTACTCATAATCTTCCTCCTCAACGGCATTTCTTAGAGCAAATATAATACTTTTTACTAATTTTAGTATTTGTCCATTAACTGGAAATTTCTTATTTAACAGATTTACAAAGTGCGATTAGACTTCAGATTGAAATGCCATTTATTCATCTTGGGAGAAAGTAAGCTACTCTAACTGAACTAAAGACCATCTTGGTTAACATGAAATTCTGGCTAGGGTTTAGCAATATGTGATCCATAATGGCAAAGAATTTAGATATAGTACTTGATAGAGTATAAGGCCCATAATAAACAGATGCTTACCTAAACAGCAAGTATGATTATATGACCCCCACCCCCCACCCCGCTCCCCATGCCCCCACTTCAATAAACTTCAGTAGCTCCAGATTCAAATGGAAAATTCTCTGCTAGGATTTTAAAGCTCTTCATAACCTGTCCCTTTCCTACGTTTCCAATTTCTTTATCACACTCCTATGTATTCTGTGGGCCAGAAACACTGGCATTCTTGCTGCTGCTCAGACACAATCCTCCATCTCCCCACTCCAAGCATTTTCCCTGGCTGTCCTCATTCCTAGGACATTCTCCCTCATCTCTGCTTCCTCACTATTCAGGTCTCTTTCAAGGTTCAGCTAAGTCCCATCTAGTTTTTTTCTAGTCTTCCTTAATCCTAGTACCTAAGAAATAACTTCTGAGACTCCCCCCACTTTATTCTGAATATATCCTGCAAGTACAAAGCTTTTTAAATACTGTCTCCTCCATTAGACTGTGCACTCCTTGAGAGCAAGGACTGTTTTTTGCTTTTCTTTGTATTCCCAGAGCTTAGCACAGAGTAGGTGCTTAATAAATGCCAGCTGACATTAAATACCTGCCAAATTGAAGATTTACAGAGAGATATAGAAAAGGCACCTGCACATATGCATTTCACATGGCGAAAGAAAAGTCTATCTGGAGGAACAACAAAGAATATCAATCTAATTCAAGTTGGGGGTGGGGGCAAGGTAGAGGGAACCACAGAATTTTCTTGTTCCTTACTTCTTTTCCTCCTTTCTCGCTCATAATCTTCATCTTCATCAGAATCTGGATCTGGTCGTCTTGAAAACCCACTAGCTTCATGCCTGTCTTTACGCCTCCTAAAAATGGAGGAAACAAATATTCACAAAACCTTACTAATTGAGTCTTCAAGTAGAAGCTTTATAAACACTTTTGGGGATGTTGTGGGGGGATTTATGTTTCAAGTAGATTGGATTAAATTACCTTTAAAGTCCCTTCAAAGTTATATTTTTAAAATTTAGAGAAGTATAGCTATGGAATTCACCTTGACTTGTTCTTGTCCAAAAAATGTCTACAGATCCTCTATCAAAAGATCACAAAATGTTAGAAAATGGATTGTAATTTAGATGTTATGTAGTACAACACCTTGCTTTCAGACTAAATTTCTATTTGTGCAAATGACTGGAACTTAAGAATGCAAAAGACAATAAAGCAGTATCAATGTAGAATCCAGATGGTATCAATTTGCCACACAGAATGTGAATACAATTTAACTAAGAACAAAAAGATCACTATAGCTTTGTTTCAATTTGTGAACTGTCCTAGTACAGATAAAAGACATTTTACTAGAAACACGAGTGTTAAGCCCAGGACTTCTGAACCTATGGTAGAGTAATATAGAAACTCCCTATCTGCTGCTAATGAAATGAAACTTAGCTCCTAAATATCTAATGTTATATTCTTTTGCTCTGGGTAAAAATTTCTATTATTTAGCTCATGACGTGCAATTACATGGCCATTCCACTGAATTGCATATCACTACATGTATGGGTGAGGCACTGAAGATGAACCATGAGTAGGCTCCACAATTAGAGAATACGTATAAAGGGACTTGGATACAATTTGGGAAACTACTCTTCTTTTGTAGATACCAAGTAACTTCCAGATGAAACAAATCTTTCCAATACAACCGTTTTCATGGTGTCAGGGTAGGGCTTCAAATCTGAGACCACCACAATCTCTACACACTTAAAGTTGTGGCCAATTTAAAAAAGCAATGAGAGAGGTTTGGTGAGGGGGTAACAAATGGACAGTCATAATGTCCCAAAAGTACCTTTAAAAAGGCCCAGGGGAAGACCTCCAGCATAAAAGAAGATACCTCTGGGGTGGAACTATAGAAGAACATAGACACAAATCATATAGGTAAAGAAGGCACAGATAGGCTTTGAATATAGAGTATGCCCACATTGGTAAGCTCATAGATCTACTAAAGTATTTAAGTACACTCCTTGCATTTATAAAAGGCAGATAAAGTCAAACTCTTGCTAGCTATAAAATATTGGCTGTGAAAAAAAAATGTATCTCTGGCTCAAATAAAGGTATTTAATACCATGGAGGATAGGTATTAAGTATATATGATATATAATATTATGAAGGATATATTACATAGTAAGTTTTTAATCGCTATTGTGACACAGAGAGAGGAGGGAAAAATGTCCTAAGACTGTTCAACCATCCTTTCAAACCACTGCTGCTGCACTCCAATCCAAGAACTGGTCTCCTAGGCAAGGCAATATGCCCAATTCCTGCCCATCTCCATCCTTTTCCATCTATATCCAGGTCTCATTCTTTAGTGCAGAAATGTTCAGAGTCTGGCTGTTACTATGAAATGCAAATGAATGTTACAACTATCTTTTGTGTACTGAAGGATATATCATCTATGTATATTTTTTGCATTTTCCTAAAAACAATCTAAATGGAAAAAAAAAGTAGCAGAAAGAAGAGGGAAAGAGAGAGCGAGCATTTTTATTGCCTTTTCATTTATTTACAACAATTAGAAAAATACGAACCCTTGGAAATTCTTAGTGGAGCTGTGTGCTTACTTCACAATAACAAGCTATGAAATTGAGTTATGTTCCCCATTGGACCAGAGATAAATCATGTTTGGGACCAATAGTCGGTGGTATTAGTAAAGGAAAAGAGGTAGCTCAAACCTTGAGGCTTACAGAAGAAAATAAAGGGGTGAAACAGATCAGATGTGGGCTGATATATATCTTTGGAACTTATGACAGCAGGAACAGCTTTCATCCTCAAAAACTCCTCACTCCACCCCTCTACCTTATTTTTTCTTTCACCCTTAGAAACTGACTCCTGTTAGAAAGATGCTATTTTTGGTCACTTTTCAACTATTTCTCTTCACTGGTCATACAATGCTGGAGCCGATATGACAAATATTACAGGAAAAATAGTAAATTCTTAACTTATCCCATCTCCAAAGCTGGTCCCTAGATCCTATTCCTCACCATGTTCATTAGATCCCCACCCTACTCAGATAAGTTCCCACTCCTATTGCCTGGTAGATGGGATGTGGGAATCGTCAAACCTCACTGCCAAGGATGCTGAAGAACAAGCTCCTGGTATTCTAAAAGGGAACTGTGAATGTTCTATAAAAGAAATAGCATACATAATGCTCAAATTCAATCTATAACAAGGTTCTTCAGGTATATTGTACTAAAAACTTTGCACTGAACTAGAAACAAATCAGATATAGCATTGTTTATTTGGGAAGATATGTTTTGAGCTCTAAAAAACTTACAAATTTTCAGAATATAACCCATTTGTAAGTTTTGGACTGCTTATACTGGATTTCTGTGTTTCTACACAAAGTACTTTAAAAAGTATTTTCTGTTTTTTGTTAGTTGAGTCATGCATGACCACAAGCTGCAGAAAAAGATTAATGCATGTTTTGGTTAACGTTTGTGTCACACTTCACTCTAGCACTAATGTAAAACCAATGACAGGCTATTTGGGAAAAACTGAGAGCATACGTTATTGTTTTATTGTTCACTGTATGCAGGATGATGATTTAACACTGAATCAATTCAGTTCACATGCTGAGAATTCTTTTCTGTCAGATTTTGAAATTATAAATAGTTTAACTTTCATCTTTATAGTGACAATTTCAGTGTGCAACTAGTCACTCTGTGATAGTAACAGTGAGTGAACAATTTTTCAAATAAAAGACAGAGAGGCACTGTTTGAAGAAATCTCTTCTAAGTCACCTTAGTATCAATATGATTTTATAAGTATCTATTATAATGAAAAGAGCATGAGTAATGTCTATTTTTGATGTATGGATGTCATCCTGCTATACAGGGTGTCCCAAAAGCCTTTAAGAAACCCTGTATTACTTTAATAAAGATTCCTAGGCTTCTATCAAGAGCTTGACAGAAATTAGGCTACAGGTGAACAAGTCTTTAAATAAAAATGAAAACTGGCAAGATCACATTTCTTCAAACCATTAAAGCTCCTGCCATAAGCAGTTATAGCAGCAAGTGTGGCAAGAAGTGATAAGACTATCATAGCTTAGCTATTTAAAAAAAAAAGCTTCAACTATGCAAGGTTGTGATAAATGAAGATTGATAGGTCAGTGATCAATCATTTTCCTATATAATAAACTCAGGTTCTCTTTTGGAATCTGTTACAGATAATTTAGATCATGTTAAAATTGTTAGTCTAGCTTCTGTTGTGGCTGCCGTTGGGGCTATGTGCCGCAGCCATGGCCATCCGATACCCCATGGCCGTGGGCCTCAACAAGGGCCACAAAGTTACCAAAAACGTTTCGAAGCCGTGACACTGCCGCCGCCGTGGGCGCTTGACCAAACACACCAAGTGTGTGAGAGATATGATCCGGGAAGTGTGTGGATTTGCCCCTTATGAGAGGCGTGCCATGGAATTGTTAAAGGTCTCTAAGGATAAGAGAGCCCTTAAGTTCATCAAAAAAAGGGTGGGAACTCACATCCGGGCCAAGAGGAAGAGAGAGGAGCTCAGCAACGTCCTAGCTGCCATGAGGAAGGCTGCTGCCAAGAAGGACTAAACTGGACCCTGCCAATCTTTCCCACTTACCCAATAAGGATTTGAAAAATAAAAAAAAAATTGTTAGTCTAATTTGCTTTCTACAAAATCCACATACATGAAGAAACTGAGAACCATTTGAAGATGATGACAATGACAAAGACTCCCTGGAAACTACGCCTAATTCTGTCTGCCTCACTATTTGTACTAAATTGTAAGACAACAATGAAAAAATTATGATTAGAAAATAAATGTCTTGAGATGTGATTACTCTGATAAAGAGAAAACAGATTTGGAAATTAAAGTTCATGGTTACATGCTAATATTCCAATTAAAAATACACTACCGGAATTATTTAAAAATCGAAAGTAGACTCTTACTTTTCTCTCTCTTCAATCTCTTTTTGCCTTTCCAGCTCCCGCTGTCTTTGGCGTTCCTCCCTTTGGCGTTTTACTACTTTCTCATAATCATTAGGAAACATGGGATCATATTCATCAGCTAATGGAATCAAAACTTCTCCTGCAGAAAATCCACTAGGCACAGGATCCTAAAGAAGAGTTAAAATTCCAAAGTAAGCTACAAGAATCTTATCATGTAACTGTCACCATCCATAATTTTCTGCAAATATACCATTTTCTTGGCAACCCACCAGAAAAAAAAGTAAAAAGGAAAGAAATACTTTAAATCTCAAACTTCTTGTTAGAGGAGGTAACATGATGAAAAGTAATTGGACTTGCATTCAGAAACCTAGGATTATATCCTGGCTCTGCCACCAAATTATGTTACTTCACTCCACCTCACAAGTCACTTCATCTCTCTAGGTCCACTTACTCATTTGTAAAATGACAGTGTTTTACGAGATGATTCCTGAAGCCCTCTCGAGCTCCAAAATGCTGTAATTCCATCTCATAAATTACTCAATCACTGCCTAGGTAACACAGTGAATAACTTTACAATAACAACATGGAGAAATTAATTCAATGTGAAGGAAAAATTCTACTTTAAAAAAAAAATCCTACATCCCTTCCAAAAAAGGTTACAAGTCTCACATAGATGGATGTCATTCCCACCACATCTAAAGCCAGTTGTGTCCTCTAGTTTTTGAGGTCTGGTGATCAGACCTGGTATGGGGGAGCTTGTATTTTCTTTTCTACATATTTAGAAATGGAAACCATTAAGGTGAAGCTTATTCGTTCAATGCTATAAAAGATAGAAATCAAACAGCAAGAGGCAAGGTTACCTAGAAAATAAAACATCAAAAATGATACTTTAAGGTTGAGACTCCATTTCATGGTATGATTCCTAGAAATCCTTTGTAAATTACCTTTTCCTTCCAGTACAAAATTATAGGTCTGTCATACTAGGGATATTTCCTATGATTTTCCCCACAAAGGATCCTAATATTTTAAATTAAAAGTAAGATGGAATTTAGGGTCTTCAAAAGCTTAATTCACTTACTGTGATCCTGCAAAACAAGATGATTTTGATACCAAAAGTTAAGCTTGTTTATGTTTGCTACTTGTGAAAAACACTTTGTGGGGAGAGAAAGTCAAAATATATAGGGCTATTTCAAAAGGTATATTTTGTACTTAAAAGTACAACTGTCATCATAATCATATAAAATGATGTGGATTCAATCACATACCTAAATTTAATTCACGTTCTTTATCAGACAACTATTCAAGTTAACATCATTGGGCAAATTCATCACTTTTCTTATCATCTAAGATCTTCTGTTTATACTACATAAAAGTAACTAGAAAAACAACTAGAAAATCCCTTAACATGTAAAATGTAATGCTCCTAAAGGTGTGAATTATGCATTTAAGTGAATTTAAAAGACTTAAAATATATTTCTATATACATGCACATAGATGTACATACATACATGTATATTTATCTTTTCAGCTATTATTACGATAGGAAAGAAACTGATGTTCAAATAATTTACATACTATTATCATGAAAGGTAACTTGGTTACATGTAGAGAAGCTACCAGTGCTAGTGTGAAGGTCAATGTTAAAATATTTTTTGTCATTTCAAAATCTGACAGAAAATAATTCTCGATGTCTGAACGGAGTTGATTCAGTGTTAAATCTGCATCCTAACTATACTAAAGAAAAGCAATAAGGACTAATAGTGTTTTAATTGAAACAAAAAACAAAATGTAAATACCATAGCTCATAAAATATCAACTACTGAACATTAGTAACTGTATTAGTACAACAGCAGTCAGCTATGCTGATGGTTCAGAAAGATTCTAAATAGAAAAGAGCTTTCCAGGTGACCTTGTATGTATCACAAATTTACTTTTACATGCCTTGGGTTTGTCACATGAAAAATGTGAATAATAATGATTGTTTTAAAGAAATGTTAATGACGTCAATGGTAACTTTAAGAAAAGTTAATGATGATTTCAAGGACTTGGCAAAAAAAAAATGCAAAATTTTATTGAAATAAGAAAAAAATCCACAAGCAAATGAAGCGTGGGCTATCTGGTGTTTCTCCCTATGACCTGGTCTTACCTTTAAGCCTGCTGCTACATGAGGTGGGGTATCTACAATCTGCCGGTCATCTGAAGAGCTCCCTCGTTTCAGATCAATCACTGGAGCAAGGACTGTACTTTGTTTTGTCCTCTGGCTCTAAAATCAAAAGACAGATATCATGATAAATGTACTGATTTCAAATTCGAGTTCTTACCAATTAAAACAATTAGTTTTTGTTTCTGCGATAGCAATCTTTTTGTACCCCAGAAAACCAATCTCAAAATATTATCAATTAATCAGCAATATCTTGATTTGATAGGATTTTTATTACTATCACAAAAATAACCAGTAATAATCTACCTGAACTCAAAGATTTAGTTTGACCTCAAATTAAAAAACACAACTAGGAGGAGTCAGGCACTACTAAGTTCAAGTTTCAGTTCCATTACAGATAATGATCACCCCCCCCTTTCTTGCTTCTGCTCTTTGTCCTTTATTTTTTTCATCCATGAATAAAATAGAAATTTTATATCTCTTTGGAAAGCAATCTTTCAAACTCACAAACTGTGGCAATTTTCATTCAATTAGGTCCTCATTGTCTTTAAATTATACAAAGAGCACTAAAAATATGGTGATCTTGTGGAAAGAACACTGGAATGGGAATCTAGTCTTGAGGGCAGGATCTAAAAATGGGGTAAACCACTAGACGTCTAAGCCTCAGTTTTCACATCTGTAAAATGAAAAGATTTTCATTAAATACCTCAAAGGACTTTTGTGATGGAAGAACTTTACTAAACTGCAAAATGCTGTATAAATGTGAGCTAATCAATAGAAAGTAAGATAAATGCATTATTCCAACCCAATATACTAAAACTCATACTACAACCATATAACAAACAAAGTCTTTTAAAATATGGTCAAGAACAATGGTATCAAACTCAAACAGAAACTGATTGCCGTGAGCAAAATATCGACTTAGAAAACTACAAATTAACATTATATGTGCTGTATTGTATTTTTATTTATTTTGTTAAACATTTCTCAATTACATTTTATCTGATTCAGGTGCACTTGGGAGTTTTGTGGCTGGGAGTTTGATACCTCTGGTCAAGAACATCTTGGTTATATACAACAATGCTTAAAATATTCACATAGATTTTTCTTTAACTTTTTTCACTAAAAAGACATGATTTTTATGTAGCTAACTTTATCTAATAAAATAACTTTATTGATGTAAATAAAACAAACCATATTTCTATGGGAGAACTCAACATAAGAGTCTAGAGGAAAAGACTAAAAAAAAACAATTTTCACACTCAACATAGCAGATTTGAACATCAACATTTTTAATACTTAGAATGATGTATGTCGATCTTCCTCTTTCTTCTGAGGATATTACCAAACATTTTTTTTTCATCT
This sequence comes from Trichosurus vulpecula, assembly GCF_011100635.1. NCBI lineage: Eukaryota > Metazoa > Chordata > Mammalia > Diprotodontia > Phalangeridae > Trichosurus > Trichosurus vulpecula. The sequence goes on from NC_050577.1 coordinate 176,618,786, forward strand.
GTAACTTTTACTGAACTAAGTGCTGGTTCATTATGCAGGAAGTCAAATTTTCAAGTAGTATCAAAAATGTTTCAATTACTAAATTTTAGTAAGAATATAATCACTTCACAAAGCAAAGTAAAATGATTCCAACTAAAATTTACTTTAAAAGTTAAATGACAGCCCCCCAAAAAAAAAAAGTTAAATGACTTCATGAAACTGATCTGACAGGATACCAATATAAAGATATAAAGGGGATTCATAGAATCAGAGCTTAAAGTAACCTCCGAGTTCATAGAATCTAATGCCTTATGGAGTGAATAAATTCCCTTTACAAAATTCCTGACAATCCATCAGAATCTGCTCAAATACTATAAACTTCTATAACTGCTAGGGAATTCTTCCAAATTTTCGGCTCAAATAATGCCTTTCTGAAACTTCTACCAATTGTCAAATATTAAGACCTTTCAAATCATAAAAGTTATGCTCCCCCAAGTCTTCTCCAGGCTAAATACCTTCAAACACTGCTCATTAAAAAAAAAAATTAAGTATAGGAATTTTAGAGTAGGAAGAGGCAGAGAAAAATCACGAGACTATTATAGTTTGAATAATCAGAACAAATCTGAACTCTTAATTCAACTACCTACCTTATAAAGCAGTTAAAAGGAAATCCAAGCAGATTTGGATAAACAATTTTTTTCCCCAAAATGAATTTTTAATCAGATGTATTTGATGGTAAGGTTAAAAATAAAACTATCTCCAGTCACCATCAAATTACATAGATTTCTACTTGTTAAAAATAACAAAAAATCCTAAATAGAATATTAGTTCATACTGGTAAAAGGTTTTAAATATTCATTAAAATTTAACTTAATTTACCTTTTTTCAATTAACATTTTCTTTCCCTCCTGTCCCCAGAAAAAAACCTTTGATTGAAAATATGTGTGTATATATATTTATATATGCATTTCATATGTGTATGTATGTATACACACACATATATGTAGTCAAGCAAAACAAATTCCCACTTCAGTCACATCAAAAAATGTATGCTTCATTCTACATCTTGAGTCCATCAGTTCTCTTTTCAAGAGGTACCCTGGAATCCTGACTGGTCGTTATACTGATTACTGTTCTTAAGTCTTTCACAGTTGTTTGTCTTTAGAGTGTTGTTGTTACTATAGAAATTCTTTTCCCATCTGTCCTTATTTCACTTTGTGTCAGTCCATGTAAAACTTCCCAGGTCTCTTTGAAACAATCAAATTAATTTCATTTTTAATGGAGAAATAATATCCCATTATATTTATGTATCATAAATGTTCAGCTATTCCCCAATTGACTGGCACCCCCTTTGTTTCCAGTTCTTTGCCATTACAAGAAGAGTTGCTACAAATATTTTTATATACATGGATTCTTTTTCTCTTTCTTTAAATTCTTTGGGGTATATACAAGCCTAGGTATTGCTGGGTCAAAAACAATGGATTTTGGGGACACAGTTCAAAATTGTTTCCCAGACAGACTAGACCAAATCATAACTCTACTAACAATGCAATAATGTGTCTATTTTTCAGGCACATTATATTTTCCAGCATTTATCATTTTTTTCTTTTGTCAGTTTTGACAGTTTGTTATATGTGAAGTGGAACCTAAGAGTTGCTTTAATCTGCAGTTTTCTAATTATTAGTGATTTGGGTGCATTTTTAAAAATGCTGTTGATGATTCGGACTTTTCCTGAGAACCACCTGTTCATATCTTTTGACATTTATCAATTGGGAAATAGCTCTTACTCTTATAAATATGAATCTGCTCCATATAAATCCTGGAAACGAGAGCTTAATGCATCAGAGAAACATGCTACAAAGTTTTTCCCCAGCGAACCCAAGTCTCCTTGCACCAAGAGTGATATACCTTTCAGCACATTAATATCATTAAATATTTCTTTTAGTCAATTCTGTCAACAGAAGGTACTCAATGTTTGTTGATGATGATCATATAGTAACGGAATAAGAAATGTTATATCCCTAATGTACCAAATTTTGAACAATGGGGGAGCATACTGTCAACATAAGATGTAGAATAACAGAATTAGTATCAATTCAGTCAACAAGCATATATTAAACATCTACTACCTGACAGGCAATGAATGGGGATATAAAGTCAAAACCGAAAGAGTTCCTGGTATCAAGGAGCTTACAGTCAAAGGGAAAACAACATGAATATTTAGGACATATTCAAAACTGAATTCAGGGAGAAAGCAAGGGAGTTCTTACCTCCCTGCTGGGAGGATGAAGAAAACCTCTTGGAGCGGTAATGAACTGAGTTTTGAAGGAAACAAGGGACTCCACGACACAGGGGTAAGAAGGAGAAGTATTCCAGGTCATCCTTATATCAGAAATAAAGCAATTTACTTTCTTCATGGTTCAAAGGAACATAGTTTCTACTGAAGGAACCCTGGTGACAGGGCTGGAAGTTGTCTTTCCATTGCCTCATACCACTACACATTCTAAAACCATAGCAAGGGCTGGGGAAGTAAATTAGTTCTGGAATTGACTACAACTAAACTTTAGTCCCAGACTCACCCCTACAAATACTTACCCCACTAAGCCACCCACCAGCCCAATCACAAAGGAAGAAAACATCTGATATAGCCAAACCATTTGTGATCCTGACAGGTAACCAGCCCTATACTGTAGATGCCTGACTTGTTCCCAGTTATTACCTTTACCTTTGCTTGGGTTAAAGCCGCCTTCTTGACCTGCAGCTGAGACTGTAACAGTTTGAAATTTTTGGACCAGCCTTCTGTTTTTGAATCACTGGTCTCCACTCCCAGGTCGTCATACAAGGACATCTTTTCTTCTTTTTAAAGCTAAAGGACAAGAGGAGGAAATGAAGTTAAAAAACAGCATGCATATGAATATTAGGCAGAGAGCAGTTAAGCTTCCAGACCTTTGGATCTTAACAAAGGGCTCAATCATCAACAAACTGGCAGTTCCAGGGCTAACATACTGCTTTTAAAAATTCATTACTTATTTTAGTTTTAAGCATTGATTTCCACAAGAGTCTGAATTACAAATTTTCTCCCCATTTCTACCCTCCCTCCTCAAAGATGGCATATATTCTGATTGTTCTGTTCCCCAGTCAGCCCTCCCTTCTGTCACCCCTCTCCTCCCCATCCCCTTTTCCCTTACTTTCTTGTAGGGCAAGACAGATTACTATGCCCCATTGCCTATATATCTTATTTCCTAGTTGCATGTAAAAACTTTTTTTTTTTGAACACCTGCTTTTAAAACTTTGAGTTCCAAATTCTCTCCCCTCTTCCCTCCCCACCCACCCTCCCTAAGAAGGCAAGCAATTCAACAGAGGCTACATGGGTTATCATTGTGCAAAATCCATCCACAATACTCACGTTGTGAAAGACTAACTATATTTTGCTCCTTCATATCCTATCCCCCTTTATTCAATTTTCTCCCTTTACCCTGTCCCTTTTCAAAAGTGTTTGCTTTTGATTACCTCCTCCCCCTATCTGCCCTCCCTTCTATTGTCCCCCCCATTTTTTAATCTCCTTCCTCCCTCTTTCTTGTGGGGTAAGATACCCAATTGAGTGTGTATGGTATTCCCTCCTCAGGTCAAATCTGATGAGAGCAAGATTCACTCATTGCCCCTCACCTGCCCCCACTTCTCATCCAACAGAACTGCTCTTTCTTGCCACTTTTATGTGAGATAATTTACTCCATTCTATCTCTCCCTTTCTCCCTCTCTCAACAGATTCCTCTTTAATCCCTTAATCTAATTTTTTTTAAGATATCATCCCTTCATATTCAACTCACCCTATGCCCTCTGTCTATATATATAGATATAGATATAGATATAGATAGATATAGATATAGATATATATTCCCTTCAGGTCTTACGAATTATACATATCATCTTTCCATGTAGGAATGTAAACAAAACAGTTCAACTTTAGTAAAGTCCCTTATGATTTTTCTTTCTTGTCTACCTTTTCATGCTTCTCTTGATTCTTGTGTTTGAAAGTCAAATTTTCTATTCAGCTCTGGTCTTTTCACTGAGAAAGCTTGAAAGTCCTCTATTTTATTGAAAATCCATATTTTGCCTTGGAGCATGATACTCAGTTTTGCTGGGTAGGTCGTTCTTGGTTTTAATCCTAGCTCCACTGACCTCTAGATTATTATATTCCTTCAATCCCTTAATGCAGAAGCTGCTAGATCTTGTGTTATCCTAATTGTGTTTCCATAATACTCAAATTGTTTCTTTCTGGCTGCTTACAGTATTTTCTCCTTGTTCTGGGAGCTCTGGAATTTGGTGACAATATTCCTAGGAGTTTTCTTTTTGGGATCTTTTTCAGGAGGTGATTGGTGGATTCTTCCAATTTCTATTTTACCCTCTGGCTCTAGAATATTGTGTCAACAACCTGGCTGGCAGCTTCTGTGGGGGTATAAGATTCACCCACAGCCAGCACCCAGAAAGCTGCCAACAGCACAGGTTCTTCTGATCTGCTTAATTAAGGAAAGCAAGGTGAAGGGGTTGACATGCTTACTTTTAATTCAAAAATCATTCAGTTAGTTCAGGGGAAAAAAAAACCAGCACCCTGAACTTCAAAACAAAATGCAAACAAATTACAGACATCAACAGACTGTGCCTGATTCAAGTCCCAACAGATAGTTACCAGAGTTCAACAAAGTTTCAACATCCGGGTTTACAAGCTGGAGGGCTCCTTAACTACAGCTGCCCGGAGTCTCCTCATCAACACCATCTCCAGAGCCCATACAAATGGCTCTGTCCTCCCTTCTTATAGGGCTTCAGATATCAAACATCATCTGAATCACCAGAGCTCAGGCTCTGGTGATTGGTTCTTGAGTTGGCCCCTCCCCTTAGGACCCTGGAAGGTTCACATCCACATGGATTACATTAACACCTGATGGGGTTTAGGCCTGGGGCTTAGCACCTAGTAAAGCTCACTGAGATAAACTGAGTCACTCAAAGAAAACAAAGGCCATTCTGGTTACAAATATCAGGGCAGTTCTCCTTGATAATTTCTTGAAAGATGATATCTAGCCTCTTTTTTGATCATGGCTTTCTGGTAGTCCAATAGTTTTAAAATTATCTCTCCTGTATCTATTTTCAAGGTCAGTGGATTTTCCAAGGAGATGTTTCACATTGTCTTCCATTTTTTTCATTCCTTTGGTTGTGTTTTATAGTATCTTGATTTCTCCTAAAGTCATTAGCTTCCACTTGCTCTAATCTAATTTTTAAGGTAGTATTTTCTTCAGTGGTCTTCTGGAACTCCTTTTCCATTTGGCTAATTCTGTCTTTCAAGGTATTCTTCTCCTCATTGGCTTTTTGGAGCTCTTTTGCCATTTGAGTTAAGTCTATTTTTAAGGTGTTATTTTCTTCAGTATTTTTTTGGGGGGGGGGGGTCTCCTTTAGCCAGTCATTGACTTGTTTTTCATGATTTTCTTGTATCACTGTCATTTCTCTTCCCAATTTTTCCTCTACTTCTCTAACTTCCTTTTCCAACTCCTTTTTGAGCTCTTCCATGGCCTGAGACCAGTTCACATGTTCTTCTTGGAGGCTTTTGATGTAGGCTCTTTGACTTTGTTGACCTCTTTTGGCTGTATGTTTTGGTCTTCTTTGTCCCCAAAGAAAGATTCCAAAGTCTGAGTCTGAATTTGAGTGTGTTTTCGCTGCCTGGCCATGTTCCCAGCCAACTACTTGACCCTTAAGTTTTTTGTTGGGGTATGACTGCTTGTGGAGTAGAGAGTACTTTGTCTCAAGCTTGAGGTGATGTGCTGTTGTTTTCAGAGCTATCTCTACACAGCAAACTCTGCCACACTAGCACTCCTCCTCCCCCAAGAACCGCCAACCTGGACTGTGACTCAGATCTAAGCAGGCTCTGCACTCCTGCTCTGATCAGCCACTTAATTCCTCCCACCTGGTGGGCCTCGGGCTGGAAGCAACTGCAGTTGTAGTTCTGTAGCTGCACCTCCTCCCCTACCCCTGGGGTGGTGGCTGAACCGCAACTCCTTTTACTCAGTTACCACAGCTTTTTCCTGCTAACCTTCTCTGTTGTCTTTGGTATTTGTGGTTTGAGAAGTCTGGTAACTGCCACAGCTCAATGATTCAGGGCGCTAAGCCCTGTTCCGCCCGGCACCAGGTCTGGTTGGTCAGGGCACAGCTCACAGTGGGTAATGCTCCGCTCTGCTCCCAGCACGGTGTGATAGACCTCACCCAGTGACCATCCAAGCTGTCCTGGGGCTGAAGCCCTGCTTCCCTCTGCTATTTCATGGGTTCTGCAGTTCTAGAATTTGTTCAGAGCCATTTTTATAGGTGTTTGGAGGGTCCTGGGGGAGAGCTTTAGGCAAGTCCCTGCTTTCCAGTCATCATCTTGGCTCCGCCCCAAGTGCTAATATATCTTAGAATCTGTAAACACAGAATTCTGGAGCTAGAAGGAACATCAGAGATCTAGTCCAGACTCCTTTACCTTACAGACTAGGAAACAGTGACCCAGTGAGGTCAAGTGATTTATCCAAGATCACACTGTCTGTGAAGTCAAGAGAGTCCAAAACCCAGGTTATCCCAATTCTAGTTCTGTGCTCTTTCTCTTACATCATGTGGCCTCCTTTGTATATCATTTTTGTAAATCCCTTTAGACAATTCCATGTTTATTTATTTGTGGAAAATTTGTGATGAGTGATTCTTGTTCCAGAGAACACAGGTATAAAGCTATATTCTGAATTCAACTGTCATTAAACATCTAAATACTTGTGTCTCAAATTTTATTTTTACTGCAATGTTAAAAATCAAAAGACAACCTCTCCCTTAGTCTCTGTCACAAAGGCTGTAATGCTTAAACATGAAGGTCAAACAGAAACCTACCAACCATTAAAACAAGCTCCTTGAGAGCAGGGACTGACTGACTCATTCTTTGTTTTCAAATCCTCAGCATCAAGGACAAAATAAGTGATTTCAATAAATGCTTACTAAATGATTGAATTTTAGATGTCAAGGGAGCATCAACTTTGCTTTGTGTCCTAGAACCAAGGGTCCATGTGTTACAAAAGAGAAAAAAAAAAGAAAATTATCTCTCTTCTTGAATGTAGAGTCCAACACAAGAAAAGTTTTGAAATAAACTGAAATTTGTTTTTTGAATTTTTTCCACTTGTCTTTCTCTACATTATTCCCAATCTCTTACTGTTCCTCTCCCTTAAGGCCCATGTGATATCCAATATCTATTACCAGATATCCTGCTCAGGCCTACTTTGCCCTGGCCCCACTCCTCCAATATTTCACAGTCCCAAATTATCTATTTTCTCTTTCTCCCCTCTTGTCACTCCCCTTCCCCAGAAAAACTCTTCCTATTCCAATAGTGCAGCTGTTTCAGACAGGGTGGAATAGTCCTCTAATCTTCCCAAAAGGTCTTTTACATTTTTCGAAGCCCACGTATTAGCCCAACCTCTACTAAGGGCCTGCTTTAGTGATACAGAGTTGCCAAAAGCTATACAGCCTTGTCTGACCAACAGAAAAAAGGTTTGATTAGGAATTGGTTGATAATTTTTATGGGTGTTGAAAGACCTGCCCAAGTCTGGAAAGGCTCCTCAGGCTAGACAACAGGGGATCACTTCTTCTGCATGGCCACAGCAACTCATGGCAACCATTTACTATAGGTGTTATTAACCCCACAGACCACAGAACCCCAGAAGGTAGAGTCAGGAGAAGTCACTGCCTTTTTTAAGCTTAAGATTTCTATAGTTTGAGAGTTACTATAGTTTATGTTTAGGTTAGAGTTCTGTAACAATATACCAATCAAGAACATATTATAAAACAGTTTTCTAATTCTAAAAAGGGAAAATTCTGTAGTTTCAACTTTAGGCACAAGCAATGTTTTTAATTTTAAAATGTAATAAAATAAGCAATGACTGACATTTGACTTGAGTCCCTGAGCCAATATTAAAGAATTAGCAGATTCTTGTTTGATGTTAATTTCTTGTACCTATCCTAAGCACCAGGCCTATATCCCTACTCTGTTCTTTTTTTCACCCTAAACATAACATTTTCCAAAAGTCTCAGGTGATTCTGGCCTTCAGTTTTCCTCATATAATCTTCAAAAAGCATATAACATTTTAGTGTTCACCTCAGTTATGTATCTTTTCTTTCATCTTTTGTACATTTTTTAAAAACACGAGCTCATTCATGTGAACACATAGGCTAACGGTAGTTTTTCTCTCCTGGACTATCATGACCTCTAATATCAGATGTTCACTCTCTCCAATGCTCCTGTTGCTTCTATTTCTTCTAGTTGGTCAGAATCAGGTACAGAAGAACAATTCATTTCATAGCTTTTACCTTCTCAAAGCTGAAATTATCAACAAGGTAAAAAACTAACAAATATTTTAACTTTAGCAAGACAGACCTGCCCCTCCCTTCCCTCTTATAACTTATATCCTGCCTGTTCTGTGATCTGTGTCAGAACCTGGGGTGCAGGAGTATGAAAGCCATCTTTGAGGATTGTAAGCTGTCATGTGGGAGGAGAACTGGATTTGTTCTTGGTCCTAGAGGGCTGAACTAGGAGCAGCAATGGGTACAGTTTCAAAGAAGTGAATGGAGGTTTGAAGTGAGAAAACAGTTCCCACCCCCAGCAGCTGGAATCATCTAAGGGCAGAATGGATAGCCTCAGGATGTAGTAGGTCATGAATCACTGTAGTTCTTCAGGCACAGACTGGATGGCCATTTGTTGGGAACAGGTTAGGGTGGACTTGGTCATTTCTGGGGTTTCATCCAAGACTGCTTCTGTGAACTCATTATCTATTTTCTCTACCTAACTGGGCATTCCAAAATATACTCCCATAATAGTATCATTTGTTTTTCCTATTCCTTTTTTCTGTTCCCAAATGCTTCTTACCATTTTTCACCTCTTAGGTTCAAGGTTTTCTACACAGCTGTATATATTCAGGGTAATGCTAATCTGTCTAATCTAGTTTTTTAAGCACCGTTCCTGGCACAGAGTAAGAACTGCATTAATAAATGCTCTCTAACTGACTGATTTAGAATAAGGTTTATCTTTTCCTCTCCAGACTCATAATTCAGTTAGGATTTTTATTCCACCAAGTCTTATTGAGACTTAAGAGAATCCAATTATTACCTTGTGTCAAGATAACAACTTTACCTTATCAACTATACTATAGCAACACAACACATAAACCTTTGAGGATATGAGTATCATTTCTATCCCTTTTCTCATTTTTTTTTTTTGGTACATGTATTATTGAGAAGTTCTAATGCCAGTTTTAGGTCACATCTCCCCCTATATGTCAAATTTAACAGTTATAAGTGCACCTTTTTCCTTTTCTCTGATTTCACTTTCCAGCACTCTCTCTGCATCAGATTGGCAAGTCTCCTGGAGGATACATTCTTACTTGTTCTGAGAACCTCGGATTTGTAAGAGAGCTCTGAGTTAATCTAAACCCACAGGCCTATAATCACAAGTGACATGAGGCAAGAACCTTAAGGTGGTAGATAACCAAATAATCTTCATCTGACATAACAGAAATAAACATCTTCAAGCATTTTAGGTTAAAACAAACAAACCAGTAATTCTTAAAGCCTAGGAGGAAAAGAATAAAGGAGAATTTCAGATATCCAGTAGCTCTTTTCCACAACCTTCAGTCCATGAACTATGTACCTTCACAAAAGTAAACCAACAAGAAGCTTTGCAGTGTTTTACCTGTGAATTCTATTCTCCCATTTTACTTAAAGATGGTTCTATGAACAGGTCAGTTTGATCTATCTCAATATTTTTTCAGACTCCTGGATTCTTTTTAAAAAAATTTATTTACTCTCATTTTCGACATTCACTTCCATAAGATTTTGAGCTCCAAATTTTCTCCTCATCTTTCCCCTCCCCCCATCCCAAAACAGTGTAAAACTCCTGGATTCTTTATGTCTTTCTGGCTAGACGATAAGCTCCATGAGGTCAGTCAGGGACTGCTTTTGTCCCCAGAGGCTAGCAACCAGAGGTACTTTTATCTGGCACTTAATAAATGCTTGTTGATCAGTTGACTCTACAAAATTCAAATCATTATGTTGGGTTCTTATAGAGAAAAAACAAAAAACCAGCATCCATAAAATATGTAGCTACATAATACACATGCAATTTCATGCTTAGTAATCAATACTTTTTTAAACTGAAGACACAGAGGACGTTGTATACAGTAACAGCAATATTATTTTTAAGAACTAAGGGAATACATTATTTTGTCTATTACAACTACCCAAATTAACTATAAAGGATATATGAAAAAAAGACAGTATCTGCATCCAGAGAAAGAGCTGATAAACAGAAGTATGTATAGAATAATTATATACACACACACACACATATACACACACACCTATTTGTATCTAATGATAGCAGTCTCTAGGGCTGGGGAGAGAAAAAAGGAAAAGAGAAATTTACCTAATAATTTTCCTGTATATGTGAAAGGAATAGCAAGTTGTACATAGGAGATCTACAGTTTCATGTACAATCATCTCTTTATTGAACTATGTTATAGAAATGTTTGTTTTATTCCATAAATTAAAAACAAAATTAAAAAAACTGAAGACACCGAAATTTCTTGTACCTCCTGGCATCCCTGCATTTGTTGCATTTTAAAACAAAAAAAAAGTTTTAAGCAACCCACTGCTTTAATGTTTTCAGTTCACTTACACTCAGTGACACCACTACTACCAAAATAACAGGATAAGATGGCTAGCACATTGAAAAAAAGATTTTTTTAAAAAAGCAGTTCAGCAAACCAAACAGCATACAGACTGCATCTGACAATATAATAACCCACACTAACTCAGTCTATTTCCTCTACAATGACATAAGAGAAGTGCATTTTCTTAACTCTTCTACAAGACCAAGCCTGGTCTTTATAATTATATGGGATTCATTTTAATTGTTCTTTCCTTCCCATTGTAGTACTTTGTATATTGTTTTCCTGGTTCTACTTACGTTTCTCAATTTGTGTCTTCCTGAGTTTCTCTGAATAATTGACATTTGTTAATAATAAATAGCTAGCACTTGTATAACATTTTAGTGTTTTGTAAGCACTTTATGTGTGGTATCTCTTGGTCTTCACAACAACCCTGCAAGGCAGGTACTTACTACCTTATCCCCATTTTACATATGAGCAAACTGAAGCCCAAAGAGGTTAAGTGACTTGGCCAGGGTCACACAGCTGGTAAGCATCTAAGAAGGGATGTGACCTCAGGTCTTCCTGACTCCAAGTCCAGCACTCTATGAACCAGGACACCTAACTGCTTATGTTAACAAGCGTTACAGAATAGTGACAGTCCATTACATTAACGTACATCAATCTGTTTATCCATTCTCAACTGACAGGCACCTGTTTACAATTCTTTGCTACCACAAAAAGCAATGTTAGGAAGATTTTCTATATATGAGATCTAGCAGTGCTATCTGCAGGTAGAAAGGTGGGGATATTTTGCCACTATTTTTAAAGCCATAATTCCAAACAGCTCTCCAGAATGACTGACCCGATTAATGGCATCACTAAGAGTATATTAGTGTGTGTCTGTCTTTGAAAAGTGCCAACTGTTAGGAAATCATACATATCTTTGCAGCTCCCACGCATTCCAGCTCATTCATCACACCTCCTCCCCTAAGTCCCCACTTCTTTCAACCAATCCTCACAGGGCACTCTACTGGAGACTGCCTTTTTTTCCTGAGATTTGGGCACAGAGTTCCAATCCATCTCAATGAACTATCATCTCTGAGATTGCTGTCATGTGCTTTGATGGATGCAGGCGCACTATATGGCATTTCCCTCACCTACCAACCCAAAAACTGTTTAAAAAAAAATTAGAATGGCATGACACGTTCTTGAAGAAACCATACCTACTGCCTTTTTGAGATTCCTTCTCCCTTACTGAGAAATCAAATTATCCATCCTCCATAACATGCTCTAAAATTGTGTCAGGAATCAAATTCAAGCTCGTTGGCTTATACTTTGCAGAATCCATTCCCTTCCTCCTTTTGACAATCATAATGTCCTATGAGCCCCTTACTAAAGGAACTTCAAGTTCAATATGTCCAAACTCATTTTTCCCTCCCAAACTCAACCGTTTTCCAAAGACATGACCACCTTTCCAGTCATCTGAATTAAAACCTTGGTGTCATCGTCACCTCTCCATTCTTATTCACCTACAAAGTCTGATCAGTTATCCACTTTGTCTTTTCTATACTCACACAAACATCACCCAGTTTAGGCCCTCTTCATCTCTTGCCTGGATTATTCCAACAGCCTCCTAACTGGTCTCTCTGCCTCAAGACACTCCTGACTCCAAACCATTCTTCTTTCTGCTGATCAAATGAGATATTTGTAAGTCACCCGGCACAATGCCTGGCACATAGCAAGGCACTTCATAAATGCCTGTTCCCTTCTCTCCTTCAAAGCCTAGGTCCAATAATGTCACTACCTTGGTCCCTACTTACCAGCTGCTAAGTGAAGTTAGAGAAAATTACCAAACTGTGCTGAGTCCACTGCAAATTAGTTACGTGATCTCAACTGGAATCCCACTGAAGGAAGGCAATCCTTTTTTATCTCCCTAGTTAAGTCACTATCCCAATCACAAAAGGAGCTTTTGCAAACTTTTTCATCATTCTGCAGGGCCCACAGCCCCGCTCCCCCACCTTCTCAGTTGAGAATACACTATTTCACTGAACCTTACTCCTTTCTTAGTCCAGGTTCTCAACCTAGGAGTCATCTTGGACTCCTCACTCTCATTTCACCCCACCTTCCATCCCACCCCACCCCCAAGGCAATCTGTTGCCAAGTCTGGTCATCTACACCTCTGCAGCGTCTCTGGAATAGGCCTCCTCTGCTCCTGACGCTGACACCCTTCTCTTTTGGGCCCTCATCTCCTCACACCTGGACTACTGCAATGGCCTGCTGCCTAGGTTCCCTGACTCCAGTCTTTCTCCACATTCCAGTCAACCTTCTACTCAGCTGTCAAACTGATCTTCCTTACGTACAGGCCTGGCTATGCTAATTCCCTATTCACTGAAATCCAGTGGCTCCCTATTACTTCCAGCTTAAAATATAAAATCTTTTGTTTGGCTTTTAAAGACCTTTACAACCTGGTCCCTTCCTACCTTTCCTGTCTTCTTATACCTTACTTGCCATCTCTCTTCCTGCCCTCACCCCCAAGTTATCTACAGTCAAGTGACAGTGGCTTCTTTGCTGTTTCTCAAACCATGTTTTTGCATTCCTAAATCACAGTAAATCATAGTACTGAACCTGGCACGTAGCAGACACTTAATAAATACCTGTTGATTAACTTCTTAAATCCTGCAGAACCGTGCCTGTCCTGATAGAACTAAGATATTACCATGGAATGGCGGCTAAGCAACATCAGTCCATTCCCTCAGTACTCTAAATGGTAATTATTTGGGATCTGGTAACTCAAAATCATCAAGGTGAGCTAACAGTTCTGTAACTCTTTCCATATGTATCTTTGATTGATCATCTCCCTATTAGCCCTTCTTGTGCTTTCCTTTCCAATCCAAGGATCATTTTCCACAGTAGAGAAAACAAAACAGCTCTCCTTTTGGTTGGTGGCTATCACTTCGTTTACTCTGAGCACCAAGTACTTTTCTGAGCCTCTTCTTTTCCCCGAATATTATAAGCTGCACCAACCCTCCCCTTTTGCGGCTGCTGTTCGTACCTTTCTTTGCTTATCTTCTCTCATGCTGAGCTTCAGCACTCCTGACACTGTTTCTAGAGGACCACGTCTGAGTTCAGCATCTATTCTGCTACCAGCTCATCTTCCATGTATCTTAGTCTCTTTCCTTCTCATCAGAAGTATTTCTTTGGGATTTCACAATTCATCATTTCTTGCTTCTTATAGCTCCTAGGCAGACTTTCCAGGTAAAATTTTAGTCTGTGGGATCCTACCCATCCTTTCTCAGAAAACTCTGAAATCGGCTCTCCCCAACACAAGGGTACATGTCAAACTACGTCCCCCACCCCAGCAACCAATTCCTTTCACCGGTGCCTTCGCTTTTTGAAAAATGAAATGTTCGCTTTGGTCGCCTCACCAATTCTATAACATGCCTCTCCACGTGGCTAGCAATCTGTTTCTGAAAAGAAGGCTCTCTGAAAGGGAAAGGGGGGAGAGAGAAAGAAGGGAAAGAGGAAGGTGGAGTGAGAAAGGAGAGGAAGAAAGAGAAAGGTGGAGAGAGAAAGGAGGAAGAAGGGCAAAGAATGAGGAAGGGGGTCAGGGAGGGTAGCAGGAAGTTCAGAGAAGGGATAGAAAAAAGGGATTCTAAAGGGTAGCAGGAAGGCTAAGAGTAGGGTCCTCTCTACCCTTTGAAGGGGATAAAGGGGGAGTAGCAAGAAGCAGAAAAGGGATCAGAGAAAAAGAAAGAGGAAGGGGTAGCAGAGAAGGGATCGGAAAAGGTAAGAGCAAAGATGTCAGAAAGGGGGTGCGAGGGGGATAAACCAAGGGGAAAAGAGGGAGCGAGCAGAGGGAAGCAGGCAGGGGCGATAGGAAGGGGTGGGAGCAGGATAAAGAGTGAGGGAGGGTTAACGGGAAGGGGGTTGAGAGGAGGGTAGGAAGAAGGGGGTGGTGTAGAGAAGGGGGAAGCAGAAAGGGAATGAGAAGGGGTAACAAGCAGGGGATAAAAGGAGGATAGGAAGAAGGGAGTGGAGGCAGGGGGCTGCAGGAAAAAAAAAAACAAAAGCAGGGTACTCCTTGCTCTTACAAGGAAGGGGGAACAAGGAGGTGAGGGGGCAGCAGGCAGGGGATACAGGCGGGGTAGTACGAGGGGGGGAGGGGGCAGCAGCAAGGGGGGTCGGGGGGCGTAGCGGGAAGAGACCAAGAGCAGAGCCCTGCTTACTCTTAGAAGGGAAGAAAAGGAAGCTAGGAGATCAGAGAGAGACCGGCGGAGGGGCCACCGAAAACCCTGAAGGAGACCACAGGTGTCTGGAGCCTGGGAGGTCTCGGCAAGAGGCTGCCGGCCAGTCTCCCTCGGCCCCTCCGCGGCGCGGCCTAGAGCCGGCCTGAGCCCGGGGCAGGGAGCCGGGGGCCGGCCTTCTCGCTCGGGCCAGGCCGGCATGGACCTCGGGAGGGAGGGGTGGGGGTGGGCCGGGGAGGCCGTGCGCGGGGCAGGGACGAGGGGCTGGAGGGAGTTACTCACCCGGGGGGCCCGGCTGACTTTCCCCATGGGCCGGAGCAGCGGCGACGGCGGAGCTGAAGGCGGCAGGCGCTGCCGAGCCGAAATGCGCAAGCTCCGCGCCTCCACCAACCGCCTAAGGATAAAGTAGCCCCCCCCGGAAGCGAGGCGGAAGAAGGGTTTTCAACGCAAACGGCGCAAGCGTCAGGAGGCGCCACCGTCGCCGTCCCAACAAATCCCTGCGCCAAATGCGTAGAGCCCCGGCTCGCGGTCTGCGGCAGGGAGAGAGGGACCGGGGCAGGCGGGAGGAGCTGGCGTCTGGTTGTCGGGCGACATCTGTCGGTCGGAGGCCAGGAGAACTTCTCACTCCCTCCTTTCCTCTCTCCCTCCATCCTAGCACAAGTTTTGGAGCTTTGGGAAGGAACCCTCGAGGAAGTTCTGTCCCCAGCTCTGCAGGCACACGTTCAGCTTGCCATACAATCCCAGATGCAAAAGTGGACGGCACTCGACCTCCTTCCCGCTACCCTCCCTCTGACCTTTTTCGTTCTCTCTCTGATGTCACCTCTAAAAGTCACCTCGTCCAACACCCCCATTTTACAGATGAGGAAACTGAGTCCATGAGTTGCCTAGGGTCACACATCTTTATGACTCATTTGAGGAGCTTGATGCTGAAGGCAACACAGGATGCATTTCCAACCTGTAAGGAAGAGAAATAACCCCATTGCCATTCACTGGTCATGGACACACCTTTCCTGTTTCTACAAACAGTGGCTTTCCTTGGGACCATATTTGTTGGTCTCAGGTTTTCTTTTAATTTTTTAGGATGCAGTTTGGCCGCCTTCTTTTCTTAAGGTGGCTTGTTATGTGCTGCAAGATTAGGCCACATTTCAACCTTTTTTTTTTTGCAGATCAGCGGCAAGAGGAGGGAGGAGCTATACGGCAGGATCAACCTCCAGGCATCAGGGGGCGCTGTGGGAGGCAGAGAAGGAGATGAGACCATCTAGCTCCTTCAGTGTGGGGCAGAGCCTCAGCTCCTCCAGCCTCCATCTCCCTCTAAGGGGCGGGGCTTCCACAACCTGTCTCCATTCTCCTGGTTGTTGTCCTATTAACTCTTTTGTCTCGAGTAGTTTTTGCTTATGATTTTTTGAAATAGAACTCTGGAAAACCAGGCTTTGATAAAACCCATTGGGGACCAGCCTTAAACCCAAATCCCTCTTGCTCTCACTGATTGGCCAATAACAGGTCCCTGGCCACGCCTCTCTTGGTCATTGATGGCTCAGAGCAATGGCTTCCATTTTTTCCAGAGATTCTTCACCTCCCTGACTGATTCTTTTGGGAAGGCAGACTAGGCCATCTTTTCCTCAGTTCTTACCTAGCCTTTAATTACTGATTGGGCAGTGCCTCAGACAAACGGAGACCTGGGAAAGACCTAAAAAGGAAAAGGTCTCCTATTGCATCCGGGGCCATCTCCAGTCCTTCCAATCTAGGCCTTGCCACTGGACCACCATGTCTCTAAGGCGAGAGTGAGGCTGGTGACTTTGCACAGCCCTATCTCACTTAAATCCAATTCACTTGCAAGTTAAGACATCACCCTCCTGATATCATTGGTACTCTTCAAGAACCAAGGAGGAACAACAGAAGTTTCACCCATTCAACTCATGCCTTTCAATAATAATAATAGCTTAAGCTGGCTTACAAGTCTAGTGCTTTTCTGACAGAATTCTTGTGAGACCCATAGTATAAATATTATAGTCTCCATTTTATAAGTGAGGAACCCAAGCCCGAAGAGGTGACTAGTAAATGTTCCCTGAGTTCTACATTTTATAGGTGATATAGGCTCTGAAAATCTTAGGCTAGCAAGTCAATCACTCAACAAGTATTTGTGCTTCCTATCTGTCATACACTGTGTTAAATTACAAAGCAAGGCAAAAAGAGTCCCTCAGCCCAAGAAACTCATAGTTCAATGGGGACAACACGTAACTAACTACGTAGATAAAACATAGAGAGGAGACAATCTGAGAGAAGAAGGCACTAGCAGCTAGGAAGACTGGCAGGAGCCTTCTGGAATAGATGGGATTTGGAAGAGGCCAGGAAAGCTGAGAGTCTTAAGCAAAGCAGAAAAGTGTTTGAGGCTAGCGGAAAGTCATCAGGAGGTAGAGTGTTCTGTTCTAGGAACAAGTAGGCCAGAAGAGTGGATGGAGGGGAATAAAGTTTAGAAAAGTAGGAATAGGGGCAGCTAGGTGGTGCAGTGAATAGAGCACCAGCCCTGGAGTCAGGAAGACCTGACTTCAAATCCGGCCTCAGACAATGGACACTTACTAGCTGTGTGACCTTGGGCAAGTCACTTAAACCCAATTGCCCTCCCCCCTCCAAAAAAAAAAAATTAGAGCCATAAAAAAAAAAACTTTAAAGAAAAGTAGGAATGGGTCAGCTTAGGAAAAGGCTTTACTTGCCAGATGAGAGGACTTTGTATTTGATCCAGGAGGCAATAGAGATCCACTGGGGTTTTTTTGAGTAGGAAGGTGATCAGACCTCCACTTTAGAAAAATCACCTTGGCAACTAAGTGGAAGATAGATTGAAGGGAGCAGGGACTCGAGGCAGGGACCTGGGTTAGAAAACATCCAGTTAAGAGATGTTCAAAAGACAGATGGTGTCTGTTCAAAAGACACCCAGTGTCCAGTCCTCGTTTCTCTCAGGAGGCGGAAAAGAGGAACTCCTGGCAAATGGTCTCAAATTTTTCAGTGGCAGTGAAAGATAGGATAGTCAGCTTGGGGGTGGGGGTAAGGGTGGGGTGGAGAGAGTACCATGGAAGACTGGAGGAAAGATGAGAAGGTTTGGAACAGCTCCTTTGACAATGAGATAGTAACTTGGTTAAAGAGGAGAAAGACTACTTTGCTGTAGTGAAAAGGAGTTATTGTCCCCAAAGTTCAGCCCCTAGGCATAGTCTGTTGGGGCAAAACAAAAAGGGATTCCCCTTGTCCCTCCCTCCCTGCCTCCCCCAACTTAACCTGTGCCCATATTTGTTTTTCCAAAGCACATAAGTTCCACAAGGGCTGGAACTTTTGTTTTTCTGCTTATTAAATTTCTGCAATTGAGCATGCCTGTGTTAGGTAAGAGGGACACATAGACAAAAAAAAAAAAAAGAAACAGTCTGTGCCTTTCAAAAGCTTACATTCTGGGGTGGGATCACAGAAGGGTATACTACAAATAAATGAATATACAAATATATACAAAAAAACTCCAAAGTAACTTCAAGATGGAGGAAATACTAACTACCAGGAAAATCAGGAAAGGCCTCCTCTTGTAAGAAGTGGCTTTTGAGCTGAGTCTGAAGGAAGGTGACAGGAAGACTTGAGAGAGAGCATTGCAGGTATGGGGGTGGGATGGGGTCGGGCATAAAAGAAGCAGATGGAACATCTGTGAAGGGGAATAATATGGAATCATTCTGGAAAGACGGATTTGAGCCAGATTTTGAAAGGCCTTACCTGCTCAACAGAGGTGTTTGTTTTTTATCCTCCTGGGGACAGAAGGGAGCCACTTGAGCTTCTTCAGCCTGGCAGTGACCTGAGTAGGTCTGGGCTTTAAGAATATCAGCTGGCAGCTAAGTGGAGGCTGGATTGGAGAAGTGAGAGACTGAAGGGCAAGAAACCAATTAAGAGACTGCTTATTATCAAATGGCCAAGGCCAGAGGTAATGAGGCTTGAACATGGGTGGTTGTTGTATGAATAGAGACCGGAACAGAATGTATCAACAGGAAATCCCACCTTGACGGAACTTGGGGGAAAACTAGGTTTATCACAAAAGGAATGAACATGCAAGTGGAAATCAAAGCGGAGCAAAGAGCTCACAATTCTCACAGAAGTTTACGTTTTTTATGATAGCAGGACAGAGGGAGAAGGGGATGCCAGAAAGGGGTGTGACGTGGGAGGGGGAACGGTGCAGCAAAGGTGAGAAAAAAAAAAGACAAGACCACGCCCCCGGGGAGGAGCAAGGCCATAGCGAAAACGACTTTCTTTTGCCTTGGGAACCGCCAGACTATGAAGATTGGAGGGTCTGCTTATCTGCACAAGCATTGTCCTAGCCTGGCCCAGACTGGCTGGCGCCTGTCTTGCCTCCGAAGGACACACAGGGAGTCCAGCTTGGGGCGGGGCAAAAACAAATTATGTCAGCTTCATCCTTGACACATTCAGGGCTTCCTGCGTGCTCTGGGTCCACTGTTTCTGGAAAATACGGCAACTCAAAAAGACAAGTTCAGGGGGAACCCCTAAACAACCCTTAACACATGGTAGAGGCAGACCCAGGAAGACCTTTCAACAGATTGGAGACGGGGAGGGGGAGAGAGAGGGAGAGTAGTTGTGCATCTGAGTGACTGGAAGGATACTCTTCCATCCAGTGACACTGGCCTCCTTGGTGTCATTTGAACAGCTAACTCACTGCATCTCTGAACTCTGGGCATTTTCATTGGCTATCCCCCATGCCTGGAATTCTCTTCTTTCTCATCTCTACCTACTGGCTTCTACAGCTTTCTTCAAGTTCTTGCTGAAATCCCACTTTCTGTAAGAAACCTTGCCAGATTTCCCATAATGCAAGTGTCTTTCATTATCTTTCATAATCTGTTATCATCATTTTATCTCTTTCATATCTTGTTTGTACATGGCTGTTTGCATGTTGTCTTCTCCATTAGAGTATAAGTACCTGAAAAGCAGGAACTGTCTTTTGCCTTTCTTTCTATCCTCAATGCTTGGTAAAGCGCTTGGCACATAGTAGGTGCTTAATAAATGTTTACTGACCCACTGGTTGTAGTGCCCTTAGTAGAAATTAGGAGAGGGATTGGTTGGGGAAAGGTTATTGATTTTTGTTTTGGACATGTTGAGTTTGGGATGACTACGAGATATACACACGGAGATGTCTAGCAGGGATTTGGTAATTCCAGGCTAAAGGTCAGAAGAGATGAGGGCTATATGGGTAAATTTGGGAATCATCTGCATAGAGAGGTGATAGGTAAACAAATCCATGGTAGCTAATTAGGTCATCAAGAGACTGGCTGTCAACACATATATGTTAATGCTAGGCACTGAGAATATAAAGAAAGGTCAAAAAAAAAAAGTCTCTGACCTCAACGGCTGCACATTCGAATTATCAAAGGAAAGGTGGCTAGGGGCAGCTAGGTGACACAGAGAGTAGAGCACCAGCCCTGGAGTCAGGAAGACTTGATTTCAAATCCAGTCTCAGACACTTGACATATTTACTAGCTGTGTGACCTTGGGCAAGCCACTTAACCCCAATTGCCCTGCCCCCCCAAAAAACTAAAAACAAAAAAGGTGGCAAAGAGAGAAAAGAAAGCCTAGGACAGAGTCCTCACCCATAGAGGGGGTGGCTTGGATGACATTCCTTCAAATGATACTTAAAAGGATCATACAGACAGGTAAAACAAGAACTGGGAGAGTGTAGTGTTATTAAAACCCAGGGAAGATAGAGTATTTCAGAGGGGATGTGAAGAGTTTCATATACACACATATTTATCCATATGTTTATTTATATTTACCATTTTAATATCAAATTATTAATAAAATTAATATAAAATCAATTACAATAAATATTAATCTTAAATTTATTTTATACTAAATATAAAAATAAACATAATAGAGTAAAATAAACATGTATAAACATATTAAAGTAAATATTATATAAATATTTTGTATATTTTTAGAGAGAGAAAGAAAAAAAGAGAGATCAAAGAGGATGAGGACTGATAAAAGAGATTTTGTGGCTAGGAGATCATCAATGACCTTGGAGCCAGTAGCTTCAATCCAGCGATGAGGTCAGAAGCCCAATTGCAGTGCCTTAAGAAGTGAGTTGGAAGTGAGGAAGAGGAATCAACAAGTGCAGACAACTTTTCAAAGGATGTTGTCTATAAAAAGGAGGACAGCTGGGAACGGTAATGTAAGGAGATAGTAGGGTCAAGTGAGGAGCTCTTTTAAGTCAGCAGCTTCTTGACTCTCCTTCCAGTGGCATATTCTACTTCTCTTGATACTGTGACTAGAACTAGCCTTACCAGGAGGCAAAAGGATTGGTTGCTGCTACCTACCTCGTCACATTTGAAAGGTATAGGTTCCCCCTATTCCCTCTACTCCCCACATTCCACGTAATTCCACTATTGGAAGTTTCAGGTAATGGTATCTGCTGTTAACATGCAGATACACTTGGTGAAGGATATATTAAATTTTTTGCAGTCATCCAACACCTTAGCGTGAATTATTTCTATTGTCTTTCCAAATGACAGCCACAGATCAGCAGCTTTTGAGTGAGTGGGCCAGAGGGGAGAGGTCAGGAGTGGAAAGAGCAGTCCAAAGCTTGGAGTATTGACTGGGGAGGCTGCCTAGAGGAGATAGGAGGGAGCAAGGAGGTACAAGAAGGGATGGGAGATTTTGTGTGTGTGTATGTGGGGGGGGGGGGGCCAGGGGAAAAGGGAAAGGAAAAGCATGAAGGAAGGAATAAAATATAGAAAGGGGAAGTGATTGGTCTCTGAACACAAACTACCTATTTCCTATTTTTGTCCAACTTGAAGAAAGTCCCTGGCTCTCTCTTTTCTTCTTGAAGAGCACTGGAATAGATGACAGGGCCAGGGTCCCTCCCTTTTTAAAGGTCCTGTGAGCTATCTGTACTTCCTGCTCAGTTGCCAATAATGAGAAGCTTCTTAATCTCAAAGTGAAAAGCCTTAAACTCTGGTTCACACATGGCCAAAAGGAGCAGGCCTCATCATCTCCAAAGTACCAAGCCTCCTCAGCACTAGGTCCTGCATGTGTAGTTGTCAAGAAGCAGGGAGGGATGCTCTATGTATGCACTATTCAACTCCCTTGTTACACTATAATTTGATCTTTTACTCACTCATTATTTAGGATATTGTTTCGAAATTTCCTCAGTAGAGAATTAAGGCATGACCTATAGCACAGAACCAAATGTCTTAGGTTTACACAGGCCAAGTTCCTTTCGAGGGTAGCTTCTCTCTTTTCTTTTTTTTGGAGGGGGTGAAGGTAGCATCTCACTAATATATATCCTCTTTGACTAATGCCTCCAGCTAGCTTTTCCTTGGCTTTATCAGAATTATGCTTGTAGTGAAGTTTGTACAGAAAAGATAAAAGACCTTCAGTTCCTTTGCAAGCACTCAGACCAATGATACATCAAATATAGGACAGGTTTTATTTGACCAGACAGGAAATAGCAAAAACACAGAATACTCACACCCAAGCCCATAAATAGATGAACAGTTGAACACTGCAAAACAACTTTCCTCCCCTCTCCAGTGGGCCTCCATTTTCCATAAGGGCTAACCCACATTTGAAGAAAGCCAGAATAGGTAAAGCACGTGGGATTGCCAGAGTTGCCTCCTTTTATTTGGTTACTCCCACCTCCCTCAAGTAACTACATAGCTCTTCAGACTTGTGATATTACATTGGGGTGACCTCTTTAATCACTACTTCCAGGAAATTTTCTTTATCATTTTCTGAAACATGGCATTCAGATTCTTTGTTAGATATAAAGAAGAGATAAGTCATTCTCAGCAAGCTTTCCCTGCTATTTCTGATACTGTTATTCATTAGGATTATGAATAACACAGTTCTCTTTTTTGTTTTTTTTGTTTTTAAATTCATTTTGTTATCTGTTCTGTCCCCTGTGTATTCATGTTTTCTTCATGGGCCTTTCTATTCCAGAGAGAATTCATTGATTTATCAAGATTTTCCACTGACTCTTGGAGCTGTCAAGTATCACGTTTGTCTTTTTTCTGATCATTGATTCTGTATCCATTTTACTAGATACTAGGTTTCCTTTCATTTAGCATATAGCACTTCTAATCTACTTTGAAGATTTTTACTGTAAATCCATTTTTTTGCATCAGGATATCTTGTTGGCTTTGTTGTTTGGGCCTGTTTGTGCTACACATTTTTAGTTGCTCTTTTCCTTTTTCTATGAGATTTTCCTCTGCAGATTTCTTTTTTCCCTCTCTTTGGTTGTTTATTTTATTTGGCACATTTGGTGCTATTTTGAGGTGATGAAATACAAGCTGGTCTTAATTTTTATTACTCACTCAGGCATCTTGTAATTGTCTCCTCCATGCTACTTTTTTCTATCTATTTAGCAGTGAAAAGGCAGTGAGGTATAGCATGATGGTATGAAGGGATAGTCCTGTTGCCCAGTGAGGCCTTTTTAAGGATTTAGGAAGTCCAAACAGCAACAAAGGAAAAAAGAAGTAGTTAGAGATTGGGACTGATAATGGGGCAAATGCCTGACAGAAAAGGGGAATAGGATCCAGGGTACATGTTAGAAGACCAGAAGAGGGGCCAACTCATCCTATGACAGTAGAGTCAAGAAGGAGATAAGAGGTGGGAATTGCAAGTAAGGTGGATTTTAGTGTGTATAAGGTGGATTTTTGTTATTCTTTATTAAAGTTTGGTTTCCCAGGATCCATGGCCATAAAAATCTCTATTTCTCAGGATCCTGATGTGTAAATATCTCCACCATGCTTGCGCAGCATTATATAATGATGAATAGTATGAACATTTGTGCTTAAATTATAAATATCCACTGCCACTGTGCAGTGAAATATAACAGTGAGATAATGCAAATTTGTGAGGCTATTGCTGGCAAGATGCCTTCTTTGTCTGTTGCCCTATAAAGCAGGTGGGCACTGGTCAGTAAGTTGGGAACCCTTAGGATTGAATGCACAAGCTGGAATACTGTGTGTGCCTTGATCAGCCCCCATCAAGGCTTGGGGGGAATCTGTGTTTGCCTCAACTGGCCCCCATTGAGGCTTGAGGGGATTTAAGGGAGTGAACAAACTGTGCCTGTCTTGATTGACCCCATGGAGACATAGGGGTAGTTGCCCCCGCTTCATGCTGGCCCCTGCAAGAAGGGTGATTAAAGAATGCTGTAGGAGTTGGTGCTCTCATTATCAGCAACCCTTGTGAGAAGATTAGACTAGAATAAAATAAGATTATTAACCCCTCTGAAGCTGTCTTCCTGTCCTTCCTGTCAGATCAGATCAAGAGTGAGCCTTCCCATTTGTTATCCGTTTTACAGAAATGCACAGTTTTGAGGTGTCAGAGAATATAGATTTTATAATCCATGGCCTTAATCTCTGCAAAACAGGAGTTGAGGTCGTCTACTGAGAGAGGTAAGAGGTACAATAAAGGCCTATGCAGAAAAGGCAAAGTTTAATAGACAATTTGGGGAGAGTGGTAAGTATTCAAACAGAGAGGAACAAAAGAATGATTAAATAATGGTCAATGACAATTTCAAAATTTCAAGTGTGTCTTTCTGGCTATTTGGATGGTACTTTTATAGTTCATTGTTCACTAGCAAGAGTTTCCCTCTAGCCTTTGTCCTTTATTTAGGAGAAACATTAACAGTGTGCTTTTTCTAGATGAATGTAGTGTTGCTATATATTTTTTAAAAAATCATCTAAGTCCATAATTTTTATAAAATATAGTTTAATTTTCCCTTTCCATTACTGATCTCATATGTGTAAGTACAAACACATAAATACAGGTGAATCAGAAAAGAGCTAAGAAATGTATAAAAGGAAAGTCTAAACCAGGCCTGCACCCTGGTTAGCATTCAGCATGATAAGACCAGGGGTTCTGCGAGAGGATGTCAATCCAAGTAACACTTTTCTCTTTAAAATATTAAAAATGCAATCATATATCAAAAATATCTATTTACATGTAGCAATATTGGGGCATGAAAATAGGCTTAATTTTCTTTTTTATGCTTTAAAAGTCCCTAATTTTGCTTTAGTCTAGGGGTATGCTGCCAGATCAGCATTTAGAGACAAAATATGTCTATAGTGTATGTCAAACCCAGAGTGTTCTGTGGCTAAATTAGTTTAGTAAACAGTGGCCTAAAATAAAGATTGAGTAAGTCAGTTGACCCTTACATTGTCTACATCTCTAATTGGCAAAGTGTGCAAAAGCTAATGCCAGGCAAAAGTTTCAACAGGCTTTCTTCCTGAGGCCAAAATTTGCTGCGACTCAACCTCCTCCAAGAAATTTCTGCCAAAGGTTATATCAATATGTGGCCAAGTTATTTTTTAATGCCTAGTACATATCTAGATTTTTCTCAGAAAATATGTTCCATAAGATATCTTATAAAATAGCCATTATTTTAATGGTAGCACAGTGAAAGTTTAACTCAGAACTGCCAGATAAAAAATTATACTATGTAAAGGAATCATAACTGCCTTTCTAGTATCTTATCTGGCTTGGTCCATTGAATTTCCAATGCAAAAACAAAACACTATGCATAAAAAGTGGTCTCTAGTGTCTACTTAATATTTGTTTTCAAAATAGCATTTTTGTGGGGTGGGGTGGGGTGGGCAAGAAGTTGTTTCTAGGAACACCATCTGCTCTGCTCACCAATGCTAACTTAGTAGATAAGCCTAATCTTCACTTCCGGATGATAATTTTTACCTGTGTTGAAAGTTTGTCTCTAGATCATGACAATGATTGCAACCGAAACACATGCTCTAAAAATTAGTTTTTAAGCATATTTACATGCCTGCATCACATATACAGACCTGGTGAATACCATAATCATCATCACCAAATCAGCATATTTTTTTGTTTCCATTACTGTGAATACCATATAATTTATAGAATTCTTAAG